>NC_092815.1:62565518-62929685 GCF_023375885.2 Dermacentor andersoni | reverse complement strand
TTTTTAGCCTTCGTATAGAAAAATATAGGATAGGATCAAGAGAAAATTTCGTATACAAGATCATGCATTGTTTATTCTTTTTCCATCCATATCTTTATGCGTCTCTGCATATTCCATTTGGGACAGTAGTTCTCTGGGATGGTCAGCTCAGTGAATAACGTTGCGAATATTCAGAGCGGAGCAAACGATTGCTGCTGTATACGTGAAACGAGAACGGAATTATCGATTCTTGAAAGCTTCGTTTATATATTCGTCGAAGGAAGACGTCGCCTATATTCGTCGTTTCGATTGTCTCAAGGCTTAGCTGTTATCTCTATTCAGTTACTGTTCGTTTTGTCTGCCACACGATGCATACAGTGCCCTACCGTGTGCCACGCCCGACAACTTTCCAGTTATGCAAAGTAGAACTCTTAAATCATGCATTGTTTATCATCTTTCTATTGATACCGTTATGCGTCACGACATCTCCCATTCAGGACGTTAGTCCTCTGAGACGGTCCGCTCAGGGAATAACGTTGAGCATATTCAGCGCGGAGCAAATAAACGCTGGCGTACGTGAAACGAGAACGGAGATATTGATCCTTGAAAGTTTCATTTGTATATTGGAAGACGTAACCTTTATTCGTTGTTTCGATTGTCACGAGGCTTAACCACGGTTATCTCTTTTCATATACTGTTTTCATGTACTGTGCGTGTGTCTACTACACGGTGCATCATGCGCAACACCATGCGCCACGCCCACTACCTTGCGCTTACGCAATGTAGAGTCCTTAAAAATGTGATGTTTACCGTCTCGAAACTGCACAGGGAGCAACCAACGCTTTACTTCAGACCTCCGCATTATTTTTGACAACCTTGGAGATTTAACTGCGCATGTAATTTATATTACCTGCAGTGTCAATCTATATTTTAGTTGCGAGTCAGCGCTATGTTTGTGCGCTATTTTAAAACGAAGCCTTCTGTGCCTCCTTCTTCGACTTTAAACTGCAGCTGTCGCTGTCTTTCACGCCGCGTCGGGAAGGGGTTCAGAGCGTGTACATGCACGGCAGGAGCGCGGCCAAGAGAAAAAGCCACATGAGAAATTCGTTTGCATCTTTTCATTGCTTTCATACAAAACCCTCTGGAGATCCTTGGGCTGCGCCACAGTAACCTCTCTACTGATGTAATTATCAGTGATCCCGCGCAAAAGCATTGCAGAAACGTGCAACAGTCCAGAGGCGAGGTAGATAGAATGGCAGAGAGCAGCGAGTGCGACGAGGTGGAGCATGGGTAGAACCGACGCGGACACTAAACGGGTGACTAAAAAGTTTTAGATTAGGGCGACGCAAGCGGCTTGCCCTTGCGTCCGCAAGAGGCCGCTTTTGCAGACGCAAAAGCCACGTCAAAACACCGCAGCGTCCAGGCGACACTACGGAAGCGGCTGCTCATCAAACGGGCGCTTCTGTACCCATGGCCACAGCTTCCTGGCAATGACCATGCTCTAGGTCGCGGGTTCGATCCCAACCACATCAGCCGCACTTCGACGTGGACGAAGTCCAAAAACGCGCGTATACTGAGATTGAGGTGGACGTTAAAACATCGCTAGTCAAAATTAAAACGGAGTCTCCCACTACCGCGGACTTGGCACGTACAGACCCATGATTTAATTAAATTTAGCACTTCTGTCAAGATATGTTGCGCCGTGTGAGGCAATGGCAGTGCTAACCATCTTGTTGGTTATGGAGGATGGCGCACAACAAGTCCTCATGCAAGCACGTCTCGTTGTGAGTTCTGCGTACTACGTTAAAAAAACACAACGCACACAAGTGGTGCACGTAAATAATGTTTAACGTCAACTCACCACTGTAGTAGTCCACTAAATGCTGATAAACTTAAACATTCGCCGAAAACATCACCGCTAGTTATCATCGATGAGCGCAAACTGCACAGAAAGCTTCGCTTACATCGATTTCCAGAGTAAGTAAGATCCGCATTTTTTTTTCTTTTCTAGATCGTCTTTGTGTGCGATGTAAAGATAAGGCAAGACCAACTCGCGGGCTCAAGCCACGACCCTAACATTCTTACGTGCACCAAAAGTAGAGCCCATAAGCGGTTTTGGATTATGGTTTCATCGAAGGGGGGCCACATTGATCGCAGAGGCCGATGGGTGGAGAATAATTCGACCTTGATCCTAGCCGACCTCAGCCCGAGTTTGTTTTAAAAGCACTGTTGTCATATTACAGCGAACCAGTCAGCCTCTCGTTCGTAAGTATTTTTCGGGTCCATGTCCGCGGACAAAAATGTGGGCCGATCCCGCATGTAGTGGAATACCTGGCCGACCCGCGGTGATGGTGAAGCAGACTTGAAGCACTAAGCAAAGTGAAGTTAAAAGTGCATGCATTCTTTGGAATAACGCATACTACATACAGAAGAGCCTCCGTTTCAATTAAGAACGATCCCAAAACAAGCATCCAAACCACGTAATTGAAGATAAGGCGCTCCTGATAACAATGCGAAGCACGTAGCGCTCACCGTATACCTTTCCTGATAAGGATTACGGCTGCGCAAGCTGCCGCGGCGAAGGCAGCTTGCGACGTGGGAAGTGACGTCACTAGCATTTCGTAAACAAAAGAACGAGCGTGACAAGTGATCCCATTGTAGTTGCAGCATGGCTATGGCTAGGCAATGCATAGTTAGGACTCCACAGGAGCAGCAAGAATACGAGGAGCGACAAAGGACCAGGGGCGTCAGCTGTAAAAATTACCATTACTCCTGATACTACCATTACTCTAAATTACCATTACTGTAAATCAATAAGTCATTGCATACCCTTTTCAGCAGTTGTTGTGGTGGTTTTCCACAGCTTCGCTGGATATCCACTTCTTGAGGGCCGGGATGGCAAGTAAATTTTTTTCTTGCTTTTCTTTTAATCATCGGTACTGCATTAAAAAATAATCGTTTTCAGGCGCCTCCATCGTTCTTATGCTGTCATATTATTTACCTACCTGTTATCCATTTCTTTTTCAACTTCTTCATTTCATTTCATCGGTCGATTCCCGATGGTGCGTATCTGTCATATAATATAAATCATCATAATCATCATTATCATCATCAACAACAACCTCGCTTGGTGGCGATTTTGTGAGTGGTACTCAACTTACCGTCTGGTACTTCCGGTTATGTTGGCACTGTTTAGCACGTCTAGGTTACTTAGGATATTATTTTGATCGGATTAGTGGTGTTTCTTGGCTGAAATGCCAACATTTGTAGTAAATAGAAAGAAAAAAAAACGCACGAACGAGCGGGCCCAAATAAAGTGGGCCTGGTAGACTCTTCGAATGATAAACATGGGCACCCATGGTTTTATTCTGTTGGCGTTTTCATCGAGAGCTAGTACACTATTTTCCTTGCTCTTGCTGGTACTGCACTCCAAGGTAATCAGCAAGAGTATTCAGTTGATGAAGAAGTCGCGACACGTGCACTTATGCAATGAATACGGTGGGCAAACGCATGAACAATACAAGAAAAGAAAGCTACTGTGCATGGAAAGCTACAAAGTCAGAAAATTTATTCCTTGGTTATACTTTACTTTCTATCTTTTTTTCCATCTTTATTACTTTTGCCTCTACTTTTATATTAAGTGGGCGCTCCATCTAGAAGTGGTCCTTGAGGTAAAATTGAACTGCACTTCTATTAGCCAACTTTGCGCTTTAATGGACATTAGAACTGCAGCAGAGCACAGCCGTAGTCATCAGTGTTACGTTTAGGGCTTCATCTCTCAAGACAATATGAGAAAGTGTCTCAGGGCCACAAACAGTAAGTCGCAATGAAGCATAAACTTCTTAAAAAGAAGTCGCATAGATGATATCTCGCTCAGAATACGGGAACATAAAAGAGTAAAAAATACGGGACCTGACAGAAGCTAGATGAATGCGAAAACTAAGCTGTGAAGAGAAAAAGTGAAAGGGAGGTAAAGGAGAGCCTCGCCAGAAAAGTGTTTCTCCAGGGAATTACCCTGATAAATGATCGTTATGAACGGCCGTGACTTCGCGGCACAGAGTAGAAAGGAAAAAGAGAAAGAAATGTCAGAAGTCGGCGTGTTATTCCGGGTGAGATAAAGTGGCAACTGAAAGAGAAAAGCCGGTAAAGACAAGAACAAAATGCGAGGATGGGGCAGTAGTGTGGTTAAAACACAAAGGTGAAAGTCGGGCTCTCACTCTTGTAGGCGGGCATAAGAACGAAAGAGCACCAAAGAAGTTGAAATCGACAAAATAAAGACAGCAAAACAAATTGAGTCTCACCTTAAAAGAGATGGCCCGTGGAATCCACACAATACGCGTAAAGATGTCCAGGGTGGTTTGGTTAGTAGAGCCGTGTTCTAGGAGAGACATCTAAAAGTGAAATGACAACTTTTCCTTTTTATCTTCTGGTTCTTCGCAGCCTTGCTCTAACTTGTCCCTGTCATCATAGCCCAATGTAATTCTCGTCTTTGCCTTCTCGTTATTTTGTTCTTTCCACTGACGTTGGGACGTTGACAGAGGGAGCTGCGTGGTGTCTGGGCGTGTCAATGGCCTTGAGGGAAAAGTCGTCCTGTATCGCAGAGAAAACATTGTTTCAAGACGCGCGAAATATCTCTAGGAAGAAGTGATTGGCAGTTTAGGCTGCCGTATGTGATTGGCATTCATTTATTTGTTGTCGATTGCTCAGGTACTGAGATTAATGTGCGGTAAAACATGGGGCACATCTGTACGCTCCATGCTTCATTTGTAGAGAGCTCGTTTCCTAGGCTATTTACACTACAGACTTCCAGTGTTGTCCAGTACGTGCAAGTCAAATATTCGCTTATTGGCGAGCTTACAGGGCCAAGCATAGTGCATTTTTTAGGACTTCCTCGCTGTGCAACAACAGCTGCAACAATCGTGCTCGCCAAAGATCATTCCATCCAAACATACGTTGTTGTGGATTGTCTCAGGATGCATATCTGTCACCTTTCCCGCGTCCCTGATCATCACTTGGCGTTCTTGCCATCGCAGAGACCCCGTGCAATGTTTTTCTGAAGTTATAATCACCCATACAGATTGTCTTCCATTAGGATACCTAGCATGGTGCTCTTTGGCCACACCTGGCCCTTGCGCCATTAAACATCAAATATATATTCATTCCATTAGGATACATACCAGCAGCAAGGCCTTCATTACTCTTGGGGTGTCTCCAACTGCTTCATGTGCTCCTAAGTATTCCGGGTGTAAAGACGGCCAATCACCCAACAATAGCTCTTAAACGGATGACGCTGCTATTAATCAATGAGACATAAGGGGACCGATTACACATCTATACTGATGGTTCGGTCTCACCTACTAGCTCTTCAGGTGCCGTTATCATTCCGGCTACGAACACCACAATCAAATTCAAATTGTTCCACATGACAACATCAACAGCGGCAGAGCTTGCTGCCTTGCGTGCTGCTGTCAAATATCTCCTGCAAGAGACACGTCAGACACGGGTAATTTTTTCGACTGTGAAGGCAGCACTTCAGAGTCTGCATTTTGCCCTACATCATAGGACTCTTTTGCAGCTGACATATGAATAAGAGAAGATCACCATCAAGCTATCGCTAGAGGGCATGAAATTATATTATAGTGGCTACCTGGACATACCGGCATTGCTGGTAATGACCTCACCGACTAAGCCGCTCAGTCTGCCCACCTGGATGCCCGACAAGTTCCAATCCCCTTATCAAGAACCGACGCTGCAAGAAAGCTTCATATTGTGGCTAAAGCTATGACGCACAAATACTGGTCTTCACCCAACCTCCCGAAGTGTCATCTTTATAGGCTGGATCCATCCTTAAAGCTACAAGTGCCATAAAAAATTTCCCGCGCTGAGGCAACAGTATTGTGCCGCCTCTGGCTCGGGGTGGCATTTACGAAGGCCTACCCGTTCCGCATCGGAGCGCCAATGTACGGCTCTTGCAGAACAACAGAAACGATTGAGCGCATCCTATGTATATATCCCCAATACGACGTCAAACGCGAAGTTCTCCGGACAGCACTGCACCAGTCGGACTCTAGACCGTTTTTCGTAATGAAGATACTTGGACCCTGGCTGTACGTATCCATGGCACAGAAAGCGACGAAAGCGCTCCAAAGGTACCTCAAGTTGACAGGTCTTGGGAACCGTGTGAACCGGTGCGAACCTTCCACTGTGCACGTAACCGTGCTCTATATCTCTCTCTCTCTTCATCTCCGTACCTCCTTTCCCCAGTGCAGGGTAACAAACCGGACGTGCGTCTGGTTAAGCTCCCTGCCTTTTCTGTCTTCTTTTTCTCTCTTTCTCTCTCTCTCTCTTTAGTTTTCCTTTATTACTGGCTCCACGCAATGGCTAGTTCTATTTGCTTTTACTTGCACTGTATTTACCAGCGTTTTTGTCTGGTTCAGGCTTAGTTGACTACACTGAAGCAAATGTCGTCGAAGGAAATAATGTATTGATGTAGGATTTGAAAGGGAGCACACTTTGGAGTTTATGGCATAGTTTGAGGTCGTCGTGCGCAGAGACTGACGCGTCCGTCCAAAACTTGAGAGAAAGGAAAATGGAGAAATTGACGAGCCATTCCACTCTGTCAAGGTGGATGACCAGCGAAGCTGTAGTGCATCACACTGGGTTAGACAAGGGTACATGCATTTATTTTCATAATTTGGTAACGTTAGTGACGACAGCTCTGTGATTACTATGATAAACACTAATTGGTTCGGTTACAACTTTAGATATATTCTTGGCCAAAGGTAAATTTCTACTCGACCATTGTTGAGTAGTTGAGTAACTTGGATTTGTGTGGCACTTCAAGCCAGCCTCTTCTAGCACAAACTCAGTGAACCATTCTTGTCTGGTTTTGAAATGTCCACACTGATGTTTGCAATGTCAATTACAGGGGTAGTGTAATCACAGCTGACCCGCACAATCCGTGTGGTCATCAATATCTTGGTATCACACTTGGGTGGGAACTGGTGATACATGCACAGTGAAAATCACAATTCCGTCTTTTGTTAGTATGGCACAGACATCCTTACAGTCCCTGGCATTGTCGCCTTGCGAATCAAGGGTGTATGGTTACACATACATTTTATCTTTTGCGTATACGGCAATGCCTCCTGCTCGTGAGGGCATGTGCTGTTCACGAATGATTCCGGTTTACCCATCGACTTGAAACACTGCATCTTGATCTTTTTATTTCATTTATTATTATTATTATTATTATTATTATTATTATTATCATTATTATTATTATTATTATATTTGATATCATTATTAGGGGCCGAGCGCTTAAAACATGCTTCACCTGCACCGCGGGTGGGCCCGGTACACAATCTCCGATATCAGCCTACGCTCACCTATTTGTATTTACGCGCGGGCGCCAAAAATACATGGAATCCTAGCCATATACACATCTTCGCTGTCAAAAAATAAATAAATAAGAGCACGCTAACGTTGCAAAGAAATAACACATTTGAATGAGACAAAAAAGAGGAGGGAACATTTTCGCGTAACCAATTAACCAAGGAGGGAAAGTTTAAAAGATGTAATTTTCTTGCTTCATTGTTGATGCAGGTCTCTGTAGTTAGCCTCTACCTGCTTGCAAAGGTAACAGTGCGGCTCTAAACATGTCAGCCTGCATAATCCCCCCATTCCTTGGTTCAAACAAGCGATTTCACTACTTAATTTTGAGCCTGCTGGTGTAAGGTACATCATTAGAAGAGTAGTTTATTAAAAGCACCGAAAAAAGATGACAAAGGAAACCAACAGACATAAACACCTTAAGCACTTGCGACGTCTCCATTTAGAATGTTACATTGCTGTAGAGAGAGAGAGAAAGGCAAAGGAAAGACAGGAAGGTTAACCAGAGATTATCTCCGGTTGGCTACCCTGTACTGGGGGAGGGGCAAGGGGATGCAATAGGTGAGAAAGAAAGAAGGATAAAAAAGGAAAAAAAAGAACCTAAGCACACAAACGCACGTACGCACGAACTATTTCTGTGGGCACTGTCACGCAGCCCGCAAAGGCGTTCCTAGTCTTACGCAGTGTCACCGTACAGTCCTACATCACACAGTGTACAGTCACAATTTGTCAGAAAGTCCCGTGTCTTTCAAGTATCGCAGCAGCGCCTTCATAGCGGATCGCACTGATGTTCGCGTAGGTCAGGTTCCAAGGATCTTGTTTTCTGTCATTGGGCGCTTGCCCAGTTTGTCTAAGGTGGCTGAGAGGACTGCTCTTTGTGGGTTAAAACGAGAGCACTGACAAAGAAGATGCTCGATCGTTTTGTTGCACCCACAGAAGTCACACAGTAGGCTGTTGGTCATTCCGATAAGGAAAGAGTAGGCATTTGAAAATGCTATTCCAAGCCATAGACGGACAAGATGGGTGCAGTCACGTTATGGAAGCTCGGGCGGAATGTAGAGCTGTAAATTAGGGTCCAGGGTATGGAGGCGTACAGTTGTGAAATCGGATGAATTCCATGGGGCTAATGTCAGGTCACGCGCAAGTGCGGAAAGTTTTTCGCTGCGTCGGCTCTCGAAAGAGGAATGGCAACGCAGTTGACGCCGTCATGGGCAGATCGGGCAGCTGCGTCTGCTCGATCATTGCCATGTATGCCACAGTGACTAGGCAACCACTGATATATTATATCGTGTCCTTCGTCAACTAGTCGATGGTGGACTTCTCTGATCTCTGCGACGAGCTGTTCATGTGATCCATGGCGCAGTGCTGAGAGTACACTCTGTAGGGCTGCCTTGAAATCACAGAAGACTGACCATGCGTGGGATGGTTCCTCCTTAATAAAATGAAGAGCCGCACGCAGGGCTACCGGTTCAGCAGCTGTCGTTGATGATACATGTGACGTCTTTAGCTGTAATTTGACAGATTCTTGGTATCACCACAGCGGCAGCTGCGCTTGCAGATGTGACTGAAGCATCAATGTAAACGTGTACGCGGCCACTGTGCACCTCATGTAGAAGTTCTAATGTGGCCTGCTTAAGGGCAAACGACGGCATGTTGGCTTTCTTCATGATTCCTGCGATGGTGAGGCGTATGTCAGGTCTGTGCAGGCACCATAAAGGTGAGGATGGTCTTGCTGCAAGCATGTAGTTCGATGGCAATGAGGTACGATTGGCATCAATTATACGATAGAAAGTTGTGTGTGGCCTTTCTGCGGGTAGAGCGGCAAGATGGTGAGAAGAGAAAAACTGCAATGCCTACACGAGCGAGCCGCGGAGCACTGCGTGCGCAGTTGCTGCCGCAGCGGCAACGCTTGACCATGTGCTGTATGCACAGTGTACTCCGCTGAATAAACAAAGAATGACTAGCAAGAGACAAAGCTGCAGAGCAGCAGACTTTGCGGAGGCGAGACCGTAAAAAGAAAAGGTAGGTCGGCTCACAATCGTCTAAATGTATATAAATTGGAAATCGCTTTCTCGAAGAAGGAACATTTGCAAAAGAGCTTTGGAGAAAAGAAAATAGAAAAATGGTAGATCGCAGGGGTAAAGCTCGAAAGGTAAAAGGCAACTGAAAAAAGAAGTTCCAGCAGACCCAAAGGAGACGCGGACAAGCAAGGAAAGGTGAATGGATTTGTCCCGTCCATCAGAGAAAGATCAAGACCGCTTCTCGACAGAGCTGCCGGTGAGGCAGAACATGGCGTCACTGTTTGATTCGCTATCGCTAATCAGATTTTGACACCACCCGCTCGCTTGAAGATTTAAGGAGGCTCCACTTCTTTAACATCCTTATCCTTATATATATATATATATATATATATATATATATATATATATATATATATATATATATATATATATATATATATATATATATATATATATATAGATAAAAGAGGTTATTGCTTAGAGTGTGTTGAAGTGTTTCCGTGTTCGCACAGGAATGGTACTGGCCAAATGAACGCCTGCTAAAACCCCTTGAAAAACAAAAATACAAATAAAAGGAATGGCAAAAGACTGATTCAACGCATTTGCCGGGATCAGCGTTAAGCAGAGATTTAAACGTTGATTGAAACGTTTCAAGTAAGCGCCATGCACATACACCACACACGATGCGAGCAATTTTCTTCTGTTTCAAACTGTGTACAAGGCATACTCTTTGCGTTCTTGTCCAGTCGCAGAAGTTCTGTCTTGTGGTTTTCACGTACAGTACGGATGAAAATGTTCGTGTTCTGCACCGCGTTTTGCAGCATAGTAAGTCCGGCAGGACTGCCAAGACGCGGATTCCGCCAACACACGACTCATGTGACCTACGCGACGATAGATTGCACTGTTATATCCGGGTTTGGGCAACTTTCACATTACGCTATCTTCTCGTTAGGCCCACTTTATTTGGCGAGAAGCCCAATGAGCCGACTCACCAAACCCAAAAATGGAAGATAAAGCAAGCTTAGCTTTAAGAAAAAAAATATTGTATTGAATGGGTATGTGTGTCAAAGCAGCACCTATATTTTTCACTTTCTAGTGAAAAAAATAATGTTTTACTGCTGCTGCTGCTCTGCACTTTGGGAAGGCTTAAGATCGTCAGCAATGTAGTAGCGTAGGCGAGGACTTCCATAGGGCAGGGATAGCATCTCCAAGCAAGCTTACGGTCCATTTTGTTGTTAGAACCTGCGCTATTCGCGCACTATGGAAACGTTTCAATACTTCACTGAATCAGAGGAACGTACATCATGCGGCGTGTCACACAAACGCACATTACGGTCTATGAACCACAAGATATCCCACGCGGAATGCCTCAAGTATGCCTCAACCTGAGAAACAAGAAAACTTCTAATGTTCATCACCGCAGTGTGTATGCATGCTTCTGATAGCACACGAACACGTAACAAGGTTAGCACAGCTTTACCCCTCTGGCGGGCTTTTCAATGTTATAACTTTGTGAATTGTATGGACGACAGCGAAATAGAGCATACAATATTGAGTTAGTTGATTGCACGTCCTGAAACATCTCAAGTGAGAAGGCCGAGCGCGTAAGTGTGCAAGCCTTTATTTTCTTTATTGTAAGAGAGACGGCCTTCCTTTTCTCGTATTCTTCGCGCACTTAGACGAAAAGAGTCCGCCAACCAGCATACTCCATTGACAGAACAAAGTCAATTGACCCTCCATGGCGAACTGTTTTAGTGCCCGCCGCGGTGGCACATTGCCTATTGCGTTGTGCTGCTGAGCATGGGTTCCAGGTTCCATTTCCAATCTCGGCGGCAGCATTCCAGTAAGGCTCGAATGCAGAAATAGTCGCGTTCCTCGATTAAGGTGCAGCTTACAAAAGCTGAGGTGCACGAAAATAATCAGCAACCTAACTACTATGTCCGTCCCCCACAGCCCGTGTGGTGCTTTCGGACGATCAAGTGTGCTATTTATTTCAAACTTAGCACTATTGGGAGCACATCGAAGGACCTTTGAATGCTGCATTGTGCCTTTGAACAGAATGATGCGTAGAGGATTCAGTAAGAAGCATCTAGTGGATCTAGAAATATCTGGAAGGTCTATTGAATTCCAGGTTTGTCCAAGTTAATTAAGAAAAATAAAAGAAATCGTAGGGCTGTCGTGCTTCTCATTGGGAGAAAAAATAACCTCTGCTCATATAACCACCAATGGTAACAACGCCCTCTTTGCTGATCAAACCGGGTAGTTTTGCTGAGGAGACAGGAAATCTCTCTCAGGATCAGACGGACTTGACTATGCGATAGGGGAACATTGGTTATCTCTGCGTTATTGTGCGCCCGATTCGCAGCTGCGTCCGCTGCAGTATTACCAGGAATATTGCAGTGTACAGGTATCCACTGAAATGCAATTACGTGGTTCATTGTGCTTGCTTTTGTAAGTTTTTTGAACCTCTCATGCAATAGCAAAGTGTTAAAAGAATTTTTCTTATTGCTCTGTAGTAATGTGAGAGCGGCTTGCGAATCGCTAAAAATAACAAATATTTGTGAATGCTTTTCTGATGTTATGAAACGCAAAGCAAACAGTATTGCGACAAGTTCTGCCACGATGGAAGATGTCTCTCGGGATAATTTAAATGTTTGCTCTAGCGCTAAATGTGGAATGACGAATGCTGAAGTTGAGGAATTTTTAGGACACGAACCATCTGCAAAAACGTGGATGTACTCGGGATATAATGAGTAAATTTGAAAGAGTGCCAGTTGTTGTGCGGCTACTATGAACATGTCTGTCTTAGATATAATCCCGTCAACCGATAATTCTATTTTAGGACATGTTAACATCCAGGGAGGTAACTAACATCCACTTTGCATATTTCATATCTTGGTAATAATGCTTTATGCTCTCGAACAGCATCGTGAATTTCGCTTTTGTTTCTTTCGGTAAGCGCGAGGTTCAATGGATGTTTCTCGTGTTGGGTTAAGATGCGATAAATATGTCAGCATGTTTCAACTGTTCGTACGACTGGAAATGGTAGGTGACGAGCTTCAGCAAATACTAAAGAACTCGAGGCAGCCTGCGGAATCCCAAGACACACTCGTAGCCCACTTGCTAGTAAACATTGAAGACGTTCCTCAGAAATATGCGATAAACCATGGAGAATAGGTGCCGAATAAGCAATTGTTTTATGAATGCGTTATGAACTTGTAGTAGTGAAGCGACTGATCCCCCCCACGTTGTGCCAGCCAGTCGCCGAAGTACGTTTATTGCTGCATTAGTCTGCTTTTCAAATAACTCGGAGTTATACTTTATAGACCCATGTATAAACTTATCAATGCCGGGAAATCGAAGAGACAACAGAAAATTTGAAACATTGGTACACCGCCCGAGTCTTGGTACTGCTTTTACGAAACACTTCTTGTACAGGATAAAACGTGTCTCTAGTCCGCAGTGTTCTTGTGGCCACCCAGACGAAGATGTGCATCATCTTCTCCTCGAGTGCACGAAATACGATCCACAAAGAAGGG
The DNA here is from genome assembly GCF_023375885.2 of Dermacentor andersoni. Lineage (NCBI taxonomy): Eukaryota > Metazoa > Arthropoda > Arachnida > Ixodida > Ixodidae > Dermacentor > Dermacentor andersoni. The sequence continues at coordinate 62,916,754 of NC_092815.1, read as the reverse complement.
TACTTCAAGCAAACTTGTTGATATCAAACAGAAGATCATTCACTCTAAATAAGATACTTGGCCCATGGCCAACTGCGGGCCTTCAGAAAAGAGCACTTTTTGCTCCGAAAAAGTTTTTAGAGGACACCAACATTTTGGGAAAATATTAAGTTTCAGATGATCCGAATACGCTAAACGAGTAACATAAACGTTGTTCGTTGTTCATAACTCGTTTATGTGGGGATCGCAACTTTTACGCAATATGTATAATTCTGTTCTGTACTTGCCCTGTATTACATGAGCTGTGTGTTTTGGCTGTTCAAAATATCTGACTTTATATATGCGTACGACTATTGAACTCATGCACAAAACTTTGCGATTCATGTGCTGTTGGACTGTACATTTTGTATTCATCCAGTGTTCTACTGAGTGTCATATTTTGTGTCGCTATTCTCCCTTTTTACGCAAATTTGTTTCCTTTGCCAAGTGACAAGGAGTAGACGGTGCCACCATGAAGGCGCCAACCTGTCCTAATGATGATTTCAATAAAAAAAAAACGCCCTCTAACCGAAACAAAACGTATGGCGAGAAAGCTTTCTAGCATCAAATTACTAGCGTAGGAGTGTTGCTCTGATGGCACTCGCTTTGTAAGTATATGTCGACTAATTAATTCATTGTATTGAAGAGAAGTTCACCTAAAGGAACAGGACAAGATCCAAATACGACTACACAGAGGCCGGCTGCACAAGAATTGAGGAGTCGGTCGATCTGTACACAACGCTATAAGTTGTTCGCTGAGGTCTCCAGATCGATGAACAGGACAGGCCAGTCAGCGTATTTAGTGGCGATACGATCGAAGTCAGCCGCTACGGCTCCATTTCGGGGGCGAAGGTGCCTTGCAGTCTTTGACGTTGGTCCCGCGTTTTGTTGACTACTGGGATGAAGTGGTTGTGATGTGGCGGTCTGTTACTGTTGGATCATGCTGACGTACGCAACGAAAAAGTACGTGACAGTGGCTTCAATAAGAAGTGATTATACAGAAGACCACTGGGGCAAAAATAAAGATGTTGGGAGGAAAGCATTTTTTTCTCTAGAAGACTAGCAACTCGTACGGCAGCGACTTAAAAGAAGCAATGATTTGTGTAGGTCTTTTGGAAGGACTTTTTTTTTTTCAAAATAAGTGTAGCGCTTGATGAAACATGTGAGCGAATTATAGGGTGCACGCGACGGGAGAGCTAGTTTTCAATATAGAGAGAGTCAGACCTTTTTGAAGCGTAATGAACTGCTCTTCCTTCAGATTCACCTCAAAGCTCATAAGAAGAGGGAAAGTTACTTAGATGATTCGGTATTTTCCGGTATATTTTCTCTTTTTTGCTCCTAAACGTTGTCTGTTTCTTTTTGTCTGCTTCAACAAAGACAACATATTGAACGAAAACATCGTAAATGCATGATTGTCAATAAGAGAGACTGCTTTCTTGTGTGACCTTGCAGCTCATCTCTATGTACTTTACAGATCTACGACAAACCTTATATGCAGACCAGCAGAACCACGACGATGCAAGGTCCCTGCGAACCGCAATGCCAGACATCATGTCACTCCCATGGTACATTTCCTGTGACGTCCTACTGAGGCTCGATACTAACCACGTCTGCCTTGATGGCCCCCCACTGCACATCCTGTTGATACGCTCTACTCAGCCCGGCCGCCAACTCCACCGCAACCAATGCCACATTCATATAACAGGATTTCTCCGGCTTTTGAAGCACTTTGTAAGTGTCTGATGCGAAGCCCACACAAACGCACGCACTGTACACAACTCCGACTGGGTGCACGCTGAAATATTTGGTAGAGTGCTCATTTGCAGCAGCGGTTGAAGGGCTTTTGGTGGCACGCTGACGAAAAGCCTCACGTCTCCCGCGTAGCCTGTCTTGCCTTTTCTCTGCTGTCATGGCATGTTTGAGTTGTTTGCGGGTCTCTGTCATCTGTTCAAATTACCGTTGACGTGCTTCACCCTTATTCGCCGCATAGCGGCCACGTGCCATTGCTACGTGACGTCGCCTTTTCTCTTCTACCTCCTCGAGTATGAGAATGCTCTTAGGTGGCATTTCCGGTGCAATTTATAAAGGGGAACTCACGGCAAGTAAGAATTCGTGTGAGGCGAACGCGGCTGGCGTGATATATAGCGATATCACATCGTGCGCACTCATGTGGCTTGGATGCTCGGGTGAAAAAGCGAGCACGTCAGAACGTAGCCGCACGAAATCAGCTTGAGCCCATCAAGCTGAATTCAATTCAGTTCAATGCTATTCGGGTTGCTGGGCTCACGCTGACTTCATGCGGCTGTTATTTGGCGTGCTCCCTCTTTTACTGTAGTATATCGTCCATTCAAAGGGAATGATGAAGCTAAAGACAGCTTCGCTTCAAAAAATCTGCACGGCAGATTATGTGAAAACAACAATCGGCCGGCGTTGGCTGCACGACGTTGGTTTTCTTAAGCACAAAGGCATCACCTGTGGTTATGAAGAGAGAAGGGAGAGAGAGGGGAATAGACAACTCGAGATATCATCTCGTTAAAATCACTGCCTTTACTTTGCCTCTCTCTCTCTCTCTCTCTCCACACACACACACACACACACACACACACACACACACACACACACACACACGCACACGCACACGCACACACACACACACACACACACACACGTCGATGATGATAATCATGCGCATAGTGATGATGGTGGTGATGACGACTAGTGTTCAGGTGAGACTTCACACGAATGCCTTCGCATTGACGTTGACAGCCATTCATAGATGAGTTCTACAGTTTTTTCTCATGCAATTAAAGTAGCCACATTTCATGGGTGACAGCGTGTGTCAGTGTTTTCTTATGGCCAGAAAGAAATATACACGGCCAGCCATGCGCTTTTGGCTGCACATCTAGCCAAAATTTACCTATAGCCGCAGTGTATTCCCGTGCGTGGTGATGGTCTTGACAGCAAAGGAGATAAAGAAATCCTGCACTTTAGAGTGTTTAGTAAACGAGGGTTTTTCGGTTGCGAATAAGAAACAGCCACGTATCTGCTGTTCTAGCATTGATAATTATGCGGTTATATTAATTATGCGTCTTTTAATAGTTGACTAAATGGCGAAATGGTTCTTACCTTTGATGTCGTGGAGTGTGGTGATGTGAAGCGCCGGGTTAGAAAAACGTTATTCATTGCGTTTATTGACCTAAAAGAACCCGAATTTTCATATGCGCCGGAGGGAGGGTCGCATTCGGAAGAGAGCAGTGCGAATATCGATAAACGAAGCGGAGAACAACAGCAGAAGCGCTGACCTTCTTCGCTTATGTGTGCTCGGCCGCTTCTTTTCTCCGGAGAAGATAATACATGACGCGGGCGCGAGAATTTAAATATGACCATTTTCTTTAGGACTGCGCAATCCGGTGCGATAACATGAAGCGCCTCGAAAAGAAGGAAAATCAAGAAACCGAGAAAAAGGCTGCTCTCGCTTGGCAAACATTGAAGTAGCAGCAAGGCGAAAAGAAAGAAGAAACTATGGGAGAGAAGTGACAGTACGAGCGTCCCAAGAAACAATCGCAGCATTGCCTCGCTTCGGAAAGGCACGAATGGTTGCACCGAGAAATAGAGAGCTGGGAGGCAACATATAGATTCGTGCTATCTTTCGATGCCTTCGGGACCGGAGCCCACCTTGCCATGTCCGACACGGGACACTGCTGCCACTGGTGTTCGTGAGCCTTCACCACGAGTCATGTGAGGGGAGGCTAACCGATGCTACTTGTTTTCACTCGACGCTCTACTAGTTCCATGATGTACCAGCAGACGGCGTCTCTCGAGATGCATCGGGGCTAGCTAATCGGTGCCTACAGTGTCGACAAACACCTTCCCCAGGTTTGGCATCTTAATGGGCGCCAAAAATGGGAAAGAAAGAAAGTACATCAAGAAGACAAATCTGGAGAATGCGTTCCCGCTTTTTTCTAGAAACACTATCGTTCCGAAGATTCCAGATTTCGAGGCATGTGTTTGGTAAAGGAACGGCTTGCAGCCTGGTGCATTCTGGCGCCTAGGCTAGAGAGAAATCCAGAACTGTAAGTCCCAAAGCGCTAGAATGAAGTCGATATCGTGAAATAAATAAAAAATGAATGAAAGAATGAAAGAAAAACTTAAAAGGCTTGCAGGTGCCATGTAGAATGGAACCGATGTAGAATGGCAAAACGGGATGCTGCTGTTATTGCTTGTAGACGTCGGTGTGTATATGTAGTGCGATTTGTCTGCGAGCCTAAAGATTAGAATCTCGACTTTTCGCCTACAAGGCTTCGAAAGAAGAAGTGCGAGGTACTTTTAGAGAGCGTGAGGTGGAGGGCTGGGACTTGTGCGAAGTAACGAGAAAAGAGTGTGCAGGAATAAATTTCACTTTGAAAGTGCACCCACCTATGCTACTAAATAATTCAACCTAACTTTTTTTATTAAACACGTGACACGGTTTCAGCACTTCCCTGCTGCCTTAGGTACGCATAGTGTGAGCCAGCACCAAAGGTAATAAGGACGTGCGTAAGAGTACCGAGTCATTGTACAACCAGAAATTGGAATCTGAAATTGGTGCTCAATTCAGTTTATATACAATGCTCGTCCCGGATACACCATTATGAAGTTCAATAAGAATAGCTAAATAGGGGCTTTAAGTGAAAACAAGAAACTCCCACTTATCACTCTAAAAAAAGGGCATTTAATAGATTTTTTTGTACTGAGATAACCAGCATAACACAAGCATACCCCCTTTAATGTACACGGGGAACACATTCTGACAATGGTATGAAATTGATTAGTTTTGTGACTTTGGCATGCCGTGAAAACTGTGTAGGCAAGATCAAGCCTGCTTTTGCCGTATCAACATCAACGTGGTCTACACAATTTACTTTAAATGCACACTTCGGCAGTCTAGACTCACCGGTTTGTTCCGTGTGTATTGTTCCTGAGGATTTGCAGCATCTGTGATGTGAGCAATCGTTACTCGGCCGACGAATATTATCGGAAAGCCGCGCTGCGCTTGTACCACGACTCGAGGTTGAAATCTGGCGAAGCATCGCCTGCACTTTGAGCGAAAAGAAAGCGCTTATAGTATCGATGAAAGCTACCGGACATTATGAGTATTCTGGAATACAGTTAGTGTGTGTACGTGTGTTCGTGCGTATATGTGCCATCTCAGTGCATTTAATCATTATGTATAGCATACGTTTTAGCAATTACTATTTAATTGCATGCCAGACGATCAGCCTGGCAAACAAATGTTGCTTTTTTTTTATTGAAGTCAGCATCTTTCTTTTTCGAGCCCGAGTTACAGATGTTCATCTAATCCCCTTCCGACGAGTAAAGGTAAACTCTTGCTTTCCTAATGAAGAGAACCAAAGAATTTCAGAATATCAGCGAAACAAGATACTCTTTTATCTAAGGACAGACTGCTGGGCGAGATGGTAACGCACGATAAGTAAAGGAGCACTGTATACGAAAAACAAGAATTAGGAGACCACAAAAAAGCTCTCGCGTGGTCGCTCTCCTGTTCGCCTCTTTTGAATTGGGCGCTTTTTTTATTTGTGGTTTCTTTATCATTTCGAAACTGTGACAGCACCGACCAATTGAAAAATGGTGGAGCAGGGTGAGCTAGAACAATGCTTGAAGAGCCACAATTGCACGGCTCTCCTTCGTGACACGCGTCGCATCACGTGGCATTTATATTTGGGATCGATCTATTAGTGCGCTACGCAGGCGCATCTTGGGAGGCGTGTTAATATTTGGCATCATTTCGTATGCCTCGCGACTGGAAAGACAAATGCTCGTACTGAAATCGCAGCAGGAAATGAATCGAAGACAGTGCTTCCTTGAGGGCGTGTTCATATGCAGGGTGACTTTCGTTTCTTCAGCTAAGCTTACGGCGAAGTAGGACACGGATTATCATGTAGTTTAGACAGTGCGAGTGGGAAATATTGCCAGGGCTCCGAAAAAAAGCGGGACGGGTGAGAACAAACAGCTTGCGCAAAATGTGCTTCGCTGTAATGCGGCTTTTGTTTCTGGAAACATGCCGGAACTTAGTTTCGTAGCCAGCCATTCAGATGGAAAGTAAAACTCTGGTTTCGGAGAAGGTCCAGCTCAACTCCACAAAAATGGCAGTTGCTTCGTTATAGAACAGTCTGCCTTGCCCGGAATTACCAGAGCTCTGTATGATATAACATGTACATTATACTGCAATCTTCTCGCTCGTTTCAACTTGTCTTCAGTTAACACGATCAGTAACAAAGGGAGTAATGACGGAGATAGAAACGTGGCGGGGACATCTAAAGAACGCAAGTGTTTGGACTTGTGTTCGAACATCAGTGTGGAGACACTGGAGGAAAGCCTGCAGTTCGTCAAGAATGACAATAGTGGGGCTACATAAGAAGTGTGGAAAAGGGAGCGCCGATAGCGAGCGAAAATCTGAAAAAACGTGAGATAGGAAAACCGCACTGAAAGTGTCAAGCCGCCGCATGGGGACATCTTGTGAAAAACGTATCCGGAAAGTATGCGGAAGTACACGCCTTAACGTTTTCGGTTCAATGGGACCAGAATAATTAGAAGTGCACATTCGGTACAAACCACGAATTTGGTGTTTGAACACATAGAGCAGTTTTATTCAACGACTGAAAAATATATTGATTGCGACGTAAAATCGCTGCGTGATCTACCTTAAAGAACTACACTGGACGCACGCTAAGACAATTTGAAGGAACCATATATTTTTGCTGGTTTAATCAGAAATTCATTCTGAAAGATTTGACCCACTAATCGAAAAATCTACTATATTTGTGCTCCGAAATATTCACGACAGGAAACGCTAGGTAATACAACATTTAATCAAAACACAATATCTAAGAAGAGACGGGTATGGCAGCAGCACGATACAAAGTTTTCCTATGTGCACTCTTTATTGAAGAATAGAGGAATAGTTGATAATTCCTTCGAGGAGGCGCAGGTATTCTGCAAATAAATAAATTAATTAATAGTTGCTTGCCCGCGCTCTGCAAGAACTGTACTTTGTCAGAAATACCGGCATTTCCGCTAGCTTGCTTCAAAATATTTCAGTACCTTCATGATGTAGTAAAAGATAACTAGGGTGTTCAATGCGTTATCAGCTCCATAATTTGCCAAAATTACCGGTACTTGTGGCTCTAGAAGGTTCTCCTCACCATCCATGATTAGGTTGCAGAGGCACCTCGTAGACTTCCCGAATTTTGGTTTCTATAGTGTCAACAATTCCGGCTTCTGCCTCATCGTTGAGCCTGGCGTAGCTGTCTCTTTCCACAGAAATACCATTTGCTTCTCGTGTCGACAGGAGGAGTCGCCTCCTCTTAAGTTTGCCGATACGGGCCTCCTCCTGATGAGCCGGGTGAGAGGCATGAGTGGAGACTGTGGCAGTTCGGCCTAACCCAATTTGTGATTTATGTTAAAAGGATCTTGTTTGCATTGCTTTTGCTGTTCTATTGGGTCATACAGGGTTCTTTATATTTGAAAGTTCAGTCTAATAGGACTCGATCTGGTGGGAGTGGATTGCATGGTGGAGAAACTGCAAGTAGTGCACCCGGACTAGTCTTCGCTTTGTATATATGTGTACATTGTCGAGTCGTGTGTTTACCAGAGTGTACCTCGTCATAGCGCCTTTCTATTAGACCAATAGTGTACTTTGTAATTTTCTTTAGCTGTACGGGTAATACGACTCCTATCTTGGCTCTAATCAGGACTGGTATTATCTATAAGTAAAAAAAAAGTTTGTCAAAGTGTGTTCAAGGCCGACACACTCGTTCACAAGTGAGAAAATATTCTACTTCACAGGCGTAGAATGTACGAGGTGCACGTTCCAAGAGTAAACAGCTTTATTGGCAGCGAAACCAAAGCGTTGTTGCAAATGGTAGTTGCAAAGCATGCTTAATCAAACTGTGCAAGTTAAAACTTTTAGAACGTAGAAGCAACAGAAATATGGAAGAACTAATCGCAGATATTCTTGTAAAGAGAAGAGACAATCGCCAGACATGTCCTTTTATCCGAATATTCACAGAGTTTTAGTTGGGCTGCCGACAATATGGGATTTTTTTTATTCCTCGAAAAGGGCGCATGGACTGTCGTACCAACGTTTAAATATTCAGCTATTGGTCTTGCTTGAAGTAATTTTTTCGCCAGATGGGGTGCAAAATAAAACCAGCTCCAAGAAAGTAATATACGGGATGATAATTTTTAAGTTCTATGGAATTTTTAAAAATCACGTCTTCAGATAACATAACTCCAGTGTTACAGCTCCAGAGAAGGTCCAGCTCAACTCCACAAAAATGTCAGTTGCTTCGTTTTAGAACAATCTGCTTTGCCTGGAATGACCAGGGCTCTGTATGAGGCTCTGTATCCAGAGGGGCGGACAATATTTGAGCAGGAAATTGAAACACACATTGAACGTAGTAACAAAAATTGACTACTTAATTTAGGGGAAACACTACAATTTACGAATTGTATCCGGTGATCTTGAAAGGCGTATCCTCTACGAAGGAATTTCCAGAATGACACCAGTTTGGACATATGCTCCATCAAACTGGCCTTAGGAATGCACTGTTGTTTTACTATTTTTTTCAACAATACGCTCCTTTATACACTGAAGCACGAAAGTAACTGGAACGTCGATGTATTTCGTCCCACACTTTGGGAAATATCTCGAAACTAGTGTCATCCTGGAAATTACCTTAGTCCTGAAAACTCACCGGCTACAATCAGAAAACTGCAGTATGTTTCGGAAAACAATTAATTAAGCAGTTAATGAGTGATTGTTTGGTATTTAGTTGAATATGTCATTCAACTTATTGTGCTATTAATGTCCACCGCTTCGAATAATCCAACTCAAAGACAAGGATTATGCTATCTGCCATAGGTGATTATTAAAAATTCCGTAAGACTTAAAAATGATCATCCCGTACACGGATCAACAGTACTAAGCAAGTAGAACATTGGGATAGTAATTCTTGATATAAATATTTTAATACTAACACTTGTGTCATTTATAAGAAGGGTGCATTGAAAGTTTCGGTTGCGGAAAGGAAATGTTTCAATTAGCCTCGCATTAACATGAAAAGCGGCCATGGACGCGCTCGTGCTTGCACATTCCCTCAAACGAAGCAAGCGCGGCTCTTGTCACGCGCACCGTTATAGGCTGTCACGTTTGTGAAAGCAGCTGCAGTCACGTTTTCGGTGATCGGCGCCGACGTTTCACCAACACAAGGCGGAAAACTGGGTCGGGCATGTTCTCATTGCTGGCAAGTACAGGACGTGTTTGCCGAACATGATTGCTTTGACATCGTCACAGTCAGCTGAGTTTTCACTTCTCACGTTTGTGGAGTTACCGCAAGGCTGATATCCTGGTTAGGTCACTTGGGAGACATTTACCGCTCTTTCTACGCAACGAAGGCAAAACAGGAATGTTGCGATTTTTTTTTACACCGACAGGTGTGGCCTATTTCACAAGTGTTCACGTGCAACCTATTTATCCCTGGCGCTTCTTGACTCCTGCTGGAGAGTTCACCGTGATATCATAAATGCCATAAACGATGCTCCGTTTCATAGTTGACTGTGGTAACTACGCAAGAAGTTCGGCCATCAAAGTAAACCACTCTGCGCTGTGCGTCTATGCTTCGCAACGCGTGCTGTCTCTGCAAACGGCGTATGATCGCGCGATGCACTTGAGCGTGCACGCGAGGTTGTCGCGATGGTTTGTTGTTCAAACGCATTAGTCATAGCGCTTCACTATTGGCATCAGGGTTTGAGGAGGCCGGAGCCGTCCTGGCCCCTTAGAGTTGGGTAACCAGGCCCATCTTAGCAAGGTAAGCAAGTAGTGTGTCCGGGATCCCTTGCACTGATTGTCGTCTCCAACAGGTCGCGTCCACACTTGGAATGTGTATGGCCTGGAAGTGGGCGGCAGCTGTCGCGCGGTAAATTAAAAAAGAAAGAGAAAGCAAAGACAACGAAAAGCAAATCGTTGTACAACAACGTATTAGTAGCCGTATAAGCACGTTGCTTGTTCCTTTCTTAAGGATTATAATTTTTTAACGTAATACTTATTCTAAATAAAAATAATTTTCCCCTAATTGCGTGAAGAAACGCCGAACTATTTGCTGAGGCGAACGCATCTACTTTAAAAAGCCTTTGTAGCCACCACAGCGTTGCACGCAATGTACGAAACAGAGTATAGGTTATATCTTCCTTCGTATTAGGCCAAGTAACCTATACGTTTAAGTAATACATTTCTGTTATAGATGCCTTCTATGCTGCAGCAGAGGCGTGGCCATCGTGGGTTCTAAAGTGATGTGCCTATGTGCTGCGAAGACACATAACTGCAAAAGATGCTAGTTGAAGTATTTTGCGCATAAGAATGAAATCTGATATCGTGCAGCCGTGCGTTAATGTATTATGGCGGATTCGACAGCGCTAAGCTTATAACATTGGCGCTCACTCCAGAACCTTCATAACTTGTTTTGACTTCAAGCTTCATCACTGTACAGGAGGGCGCTGAGTCGTCTTGACGTTCTAGTCAGGGCCATGTGGCGATGTCTCACCGCGTCCCTCGCTGTGGGATCAAGCTACAAAGAAATACGTGTCGTAAATGTGCTCTGTTGTAGCGTTTTCTAGAGGCCATTCATTAGGACTTGTTTCTTTGTTTTTAAGTTTGTAAATATACGTTAGAAAAAGAATTTGTTTGCGAACCCATTAACACGATGTTCCACTGTTTTGTGCAGTGATGTTGGATGGGCGCTAGCAAACATGTCTGCAAAAATACTCAAAACAAAAAAAATGTGGCCATTTATATTCTAGCACTGATTTGGCCTACACAAGGCAATATATTTGCTGTTTGAACCCGTTCTGTGACAGGTGAAGGCGAACAATGAAGCGTTTGTGAGAACGAACAACCCTCATTGCGTTGTTCTCGCTGGACGAGTGCTTAGTATATGAAACTTTCCTGTAATGGTGTCAAAGCGGACAGCCGGTAGGTAGAAACAACGCGGTAACTTAAGCGCACTGATTGCTTCCAGATGCAAACGGCGCAGCTTATCGGCTAATTGCATCGCCTAATAGTGCACGAGAGCCAAAGAAGAACAATGTTCGACACATTTGCGTAGGGACGCCATATAAGCTAATGCACCTCGATAGATGACGTGAACTAGAGGAACAGGTAATTTGGCATGGCACTTCTGCTTTTTTTTAATAAACAGAACAGTATAGATGCACAAGTGCGTTACAGAAAGCAGAACGTCTTTGATTGACGTGTAATTACGTCCGGTATTAGGCGGGCGACGTCAGTGCCCAGTAATGTGACAGGACACAAAAAGAAAAAGAACAAATTGGCATGACGCCAATTTGTTCTTTGAAAGCGGTAAGCTGATGATGTTGCGTTTTGGTAGACTATGTTTGACAGTACAAACCCGGAATGATGTTACGCAGTGTGTTCAGTCTGCATCGCTGACTACGCAAAGTTGCCGATCTTTGTAGCGGTGCAGGGGCTGGATTGTAGCAACAAGGGCGTTGAGCGTGGTGATAAAGCCAGCAGCCCCTCCGCTTGAGCGTCCCGTGCAATGTCATTGGAGTATTTACCAGACGTACAGCAAACCAGTGCCTCTTAGGAATGCAAGGCGTGAAGCTGCTCTTTGTTCCGAAAGCCTACTTTGCTAACTGTATGCCCCCACAGTGCCTGCTAAATGTATATTCCTCTGTCCTTTTTTTAGAGCGTTAGGTTTAGTTAGCCCATCGCTCAGTATTTTGCCATTTGCGGCGTTCGCAGCGAGAGAGGTGCACGAAGGAAGTGCGCGATAAAGGGCACTTAAGTTTATGCCTTGAAGCGATACGCAAATCGGGCTTCTTGAGGTAATTCCTTAAAGTAACAAGATATGCACTGATAACAGCGCGTCAGCGTGCGGTGAACGTCTTGAAACGTTAGTGGTGCTTCTATAAGCACACATGGAAGAAAGTATTGTTTTAGTACCTTCATACCATGGTATGACGGTTTTTTGTTTAGTATGACTTGAAGTCACATGATGGCGCCAGACGCTGCATGAATCAGAGTGAGCGGCATGAAACGATGCATCAGTGTCCATTCTCGTGACCCGCTTTAAACAGCTGCCATTGTGCAGAGGCAGAACGCAGATTAATGGCTTAGCATGGATTGAATTCAGGGTTCGTACTCCACACGATGAACGTCAACCTTTCGTAGCAAGGGACCTACGAACCTTTTTTTATCGTTTATATGCTCAAAGTAACGCATTGGGACTCGACACGGTGAACCTTCCATAAAATACTTAGCGCACCAAGACTGTTTGCAGCCATTAAGACCTGAGATTTTATATTTCATTATTCTCATTTTATGGAGAGTGAACAGTTCGTACGTGTAAGGAATTCACCGGTAAAATACTGAAAGGAGGTAGAAACACGAACGACGCCAGTTCCACCACTGCGACTACTTTAGACATTCAAAACAAATTTCGTTTCATTTATTGCCACGTAAGAGCACGTATAATGTCATTAATGGGCGTATATACAAAAAGGGTTACAAGTAATAGTTAAATGAAAACACTAAGCTAACAAAGTAAGCTTAAGAAGAAACAACTTAACTCACACTACTGAATTAAGAGGTGCGGACATCTTTCTTAGACGACAGAGTGCATCCTGACAACTAGTATAACGCCTTCTTCAAATGCTTAAAGAAAAAAGTGCCACGAAAGCTGTAGAGATGACAATATAAATTAAAGGACACGGGCAATAAGAACGTACAAGGTCGCAGGCCATGAGCGGGGGGGGGGGGGGGAGTGTCTCCTTAACGAGCGCTTTTTGGGTGGACAAACAAATTCGTTAAGTCGTTGAAAGGAAAAAAAGCATGACAAAGAAGGAAAAGACAAAAACTGAATGAAAAAGGCAGCAACCGAGTTCCTTGCTCGAGATTCGCTAACTATTGTCCGCGGCAAAGGCTTCAACAAAGAAGCAAGCGCTGGCGAAGCGGCACGCCAGGAGCAAGACGGCGGAGTATGTCGTTAATTACGGTCGCGAACAGCGAGAACCCAATTTAATTACCGCTGAGTTACGCGATAACGCGCAATGGACAACAGTGTGAACGCGTGAGGAGACGGAGAAAGAAGATAACAAACTTTTAGAAACGCAGGACAGAAGCTGGATCCGAGTGTCCAGAGTCTTATTCATGATTATAACTGAGATAATTAAAAGCGAAGGTGGCCCGAAGGGTAAATAGTAGTGCTCGCGTAGAAGCGTCGCAGAAAGTCTTACATATCAATGCTAGTGGTCGTGTTTGCCCAACTTAGACAATTACGTTGGTTCCCACTCGGTTTCGGTATACGCTTCTCCGGTGCTAATGCTGCTGCTTGCACAACTGCTTCCAGTGTTCCCACGGCAACGCAAATACGAGAACCATTCGTCGCTTGCGACAACGGTGTACAAACGACCCTTCGGTATGCTGAAGCACCAGGTTGGCCATTAGTTTTTTCATTCATTCCTTTTTTTCCTCCTTGCCTTCTTACTATCTTTCTTAGTGATTCCCTTCTCTTCTGACATGGGAGCTGTGGAAGCGAGCACTCGAGTGGTCAATTAATTAGTCACCCTTGTGGCCTAGGCTAACGAAAGACTCCAGGTATGTGGTGTATTATACAAGTTGGTTGTAACTACCGAAATATAGCATTTATGGTGACATTGGGTGTACGCCACTTCACTATATTTAAGCCGGTACGCTGCTATTAAAGCTACTACCACTTCCCTTACAAGCAAGCATTGTCGTCACAGATGTGGTGGCAGTTTAAATTCTGAATTCCTCAAGCTTTTCTTCACCTTTCGGAAAATTTGGAAAAAAATATTGTTAGTTTAAAGGTGCATAAACAGGTGGAATTGAATATCTCTGTTTTAAGTTTTAGCAGGTTACAAATAGAAATTTCAGAACTAGGCTTTTCTGTATATCAACAATGCAAGAAGCTTCGGTATGCGATACCATCTTCTTTAGAGTACTTTGGTGCGAACTGATCTGCTGTAAGATAAAGCTCTGAAGTTGCGCAAAAAAACCTCTCTTGCAGAACTGATAATAATAAGCCATAGGTGACCAATGTTATCAGCAGATTTTTTAACACGTTCCAAAGCGAGCTCTTCAGTGTTACCTGGGTTATTCGAAAGAAGTGATTCTTCGTAGTGAAGGTCCATTTTCTGATTAACATAGGAAAGCTTCCCATGTAGGCTCGCTGCTTTTATAAGGTGCTCTTGCTTAGGCTTTTTTCGTAGATTTTCGCCTGAAAAATAATGAAGAGAGAAAAAAAAAAGAAAGAAAGACACGGAAGCTGCCAATTTCGATAATGCAGGTTCAAATAGCTTTCCGCTCTCAATACTTGCTTTATTCATATAATATCCGGTCTATTATCACGTGAAGTTGCAATTTGATATCTCAGATGCTAATCTCTCAGCGCACTCATCGGGCTGTGCAAGAGCAAGCATCCATATATTGGCAGACAGTGATTTGCTGAAGTGAGCTTTCTCTTATGACCACGCATACACTCGCATGGCGGAAACAATCCCGCGAATGGGGCGTGAGTGTCATTCTAAGTAAATACACGCAAAACAGCGAAAGAACACAGAATTGCCTGACACAGCTCCTTATTCTTCTACATTAGGCGGATAACTAATGATTACTGCTCCCCATGTCAGCTACTCGGCCTTTTTCATTTCGTTCTAATGGAGAAAAGCACGTGAGAGCATTCTGCACCCCTGCCTTCGACCCCAAATTTTAAGCCCCGAGTCGCTTCGCTGAATTAAATTCGCTTCGTCTAATGCCTTGTTGCTCGGCTCCACTTTCTTACCATTCCATTTTTGTTCCGACTCTGATCCCGTGCTTCAAGCTTGAGAAATATCGTCGTCTTGTTGAAGGGTCGCTGAATAATTAGTAAGGAATGCGTCACTGCAGTTTACTGCCGCACATTTACTTCAGCCTACATCACTTGTCCTAAGATGACATAGAACTGAACATCGACAGGTACGCGCACAAAAAAAGAAAGCTGGGTTTATTCGTTCCCTAGGAGGTGCATGAATAAGTCCAGTGGTGGGTAAATTGTTTAAGCACCATCTGCGCAAATGTGTATTGTGACAAGTTTATTGAATTTGTTTATTTCCACGTCCGCGTTTTGGGCTTCCTGATGCGTAGCATACTGTCTTACTTCGTGCAGCTGTTAACGTTAGCGCACAAATAAAATATGGTTTTATTATGGGTAATGTTATTAACTACCGAGTGAATGAATGTACTTGCAAAGACAGGGTGAATGTGTTGTAAGATCTATTTGTGAATTTATGTATTACCTTGCATATCTGTCACATATGTAAAACTTAGCGACACTAGATTTTTGCGACAGTGACGAGACTACATTTCTTTAATAAATATGTGTCATCCAGGATGTGCCTACTTACAACCAACGATGCATAGCACCCTTCTATGAGTACTTCTACGTGCAGTTAGTTGTGCCGATTTCGAAAGCCGGGCATTGGGTTTTTGGTTTTTGGACACCTCCATGATCGATCTGAGGTATTTTACTAACTGGCTCACCAGTAAAATTATTCTCCATCACATGGTCTTTCGCGGATAACGATAGGCGGGAAAAAATGAAACGGGTCACACACATTCGGCAAACTGGACAAGACAGTGCATGATTTGTCGCTTAAAGAAGCGGTAAAATAAAATTATTGCCATTAACCTCTAAAAAAAAGCATATGGGCTATGGGGGCTGGTGCACATGGTAGACGGTGTATGCGGGTTAATTCTTGTCGCCAAGACTTTGTTAAAGTCCACTCATGGAGCACCCACGTCTACGGGCGTCCTTACACTCCGTTCATATCGAAGCACGACTGTCACGATAAGACACCGAGCCCTCGACCTAGTGATCAGCAGCACAGAGCACCACCGTTCAGTGAGTTACCGGCATGGTTGAAAATTTTATGTGGGAATACCTGCGAAACGAAGCCCGTGTGACAAAGATAAGCAAATAACGTGTTAGAATGAAGACGATGGCGCTTTTTGCAAATGTCAGAAATAGCCATAACAAACGAAAAAGAAAAGCGAAGCTAAAAGAAATTTGTACATGTATTATTCTTGACCAGAGCTGTATTGTACGCTGAAGTGAAGTGCCAGTTTCTGTGTTAGCACCATGGAAATCGTTGCTATATTTCTATTTACAATGCATTCCTGTTTTCATCTTTATGCAAGGAACCGTTTTTTAAGATTAGCGCCCAAAAACTGCCTAACCTTAACAGCCAACAACACGAAGAAAGATACCTGGGTACATTTTTCATAGCAGCCACAAAGCTTCGAGGCTGTTAAGGTAGTAGTTTATAAGAAGAAATTATTAGAATTCTAAATATGTAGAAATGCTGGTTGACCCACCCTGCTAATGTCTTTTTCTTGTTTATTTAGTGATTGCAGACGTACGGGAGAATCGACTACCTTACAGTCAAACCGCAGCGTTGAAATCAACGCTATCTCCACTCCTTATCTATCATATGCGCACATATCACAGGGACAAAAACACATAAGGCCTTCAGACAGTCGCTCATAACAAAAACAACAGATAGTGATCAAAGTAAATTGACTAAGCTGTTGTTCACAAAAAACCAATATAGGGTAGCCAAAGCGAATGTCTGTTTAGCTACATGCGAAGTGTTGGTGGCTATTAGAACCTTCTGCTGGCAGTTCTTTTTTTTTTCGCTTCGAGAAAAAGCAAAGTGAGTGCAACGGTGAACAGCAGCAGTTCCAACGCTGCTTCCTTGATCTGCTGCACACATTGTGAAAGAGGGGTGTCTCACATTAGCACATGATTATATACTTCCATTCCTCATCGCACTAGCCCATGCTGCGTGGTAAATTATATAGTATTTTAGTGTTTCCTTTGGGCCTGTACAAGACATTTGTACGAGAAACCACGGCATACCTGCGAAAAAAAAATGCTCAAATTCAAACGAGACAACTTCTTGGAACACAAGTTTATAGCTCTAGCCATGTTGCTATTATTTTTTTTTCTCTCTCTGAAATAAATGCAGAATTATCTCTGAATACGCTGGCCGCCTTGACACTTTGTTAATAGTCTCATACGGAGAACTACTTAACTTGAAGCCGAGTTGACGGAATGGGTTTGATAGATATTTCAACGTCGACTAATACCCGATTCAAAACTTGTATCACTGCATCGAACTGATTTTTAGAATCCATTCAGCGAAAATTTTGTTTGTTTATTGTATGCATGTACTGAAAGAAAGGAAGAAGAAAAGAAGAAATACGAAACGCACGAGGAGTGTCAAAAGCTCGCACTAAGATATCGTTTTGAGCCTACAACAAATGCGTACAGGAAAACATTGATGGTGCTGGCAGGCCGAGCGAGTATCTGGGTAGATGAGACGTTCTAATTTTTATTGAGCACGGAACTTCATACTTTTCTTTGCTGAGTACCTGTTCTTCAACGATGGACAGTCTCCCTTCGCTATCCGTAGCAAGACCGCTCAATTTTATCGCTAGTTTCACCTCGACCGCAACGCGCAGCACTTACGCTGCTGCTCCTCTGTAGCATTCGCAGGCTGCCAAACACCGCCTCCCATTTCTAACGGCAATGTTTCATCTCTGCTCCCAGAGCGGACGCCTGGCTTCCAGCGATAGTGCAACGTCATTCATCTCCTGCATTGAACTCATGCAGATGGCACGTGTCATGCCATATGGGACTCGCGAAATCCTCCCCTCCTAGCGGAATTCGAACCATCTTTCTACAAAGTGTATGAGCAAAGTTGCATGAACTGTATTTTGACTAACGGTTTTCAGTAAATCCCCGACTGTGGCCAATAAAAATAATTGCTGTCTGTTCACTTTGATGTCCAGAAACTACGCCCAGAAAGGAGCGAATGGATAAAGAAGCGCGAGAAATGCAGACGTTACCAACGTTGTGGCAGCTAGACTACCGCAACGACGAATGGGAAAGCAACTCTCGACGGAGGCACATTTTACGGAAATTTCGCGCGTGAGTAACCACAAAGTAACGGTCATTACCGGCGTGGGAAGAAAAGAGTACATTATTTCTTTTACGTGTTGTTAACTTTCTGTTATAACCTTGATTCAAGAATAAGGTATTGACATTTGCATTCCTATCTGACTGACACTCCTTTGGAGGCTCATGTATGGCATTTATTACTTTCCGTTTTTCTTGCGGTATGAAAGTTGAAGTGGAACGTTGCCCAAATCACCGTCACATTTGTGGTGGAGGATGACTCTGGCATGACCATTTGTGTTACAAGACGCCTATAGTGTGCCCTCCTTGTTGCCCCACATTGATCCCCAAATTGCTACGGCGAAGAAGAGAGAAAACCACTCTTGCTTCGTGAAGCCGAGATTTCTTTCTCGTGAATGACGGCAGATCTGTCGTAATTACTGAACGTATTCGACTGTTTTTGCCTTAGCTTGTGTTCAGTTTTGGACTGTTTACAGTCGATGCTACGTGTTTTTCTCTCGGTTGTTTGCTCGGGCTCAGAAGTCGGCGCTAGCGCTTCTGTGTAACATCCACGCCAATACATCACACGTGAAGTGATTGTTTCAACTGCGGAATGGGCACACAGCGAAGCATCTCGTGGAATTTACGAAGTATTTTGGCGGGTGCCCAGCCACATTGGATTGTCCTGGAACGACCGGTTAGACGAAATGGCAAACAGGACTCATGAACACGATGCTATGTGCGTTGTTCCTGTCTCCAGCCGTGAGATAATACGCATCGTGAAAATATTCTCAATGGAATGGCTTTTGTCAACGTGGTTCGACGATGCAGTGAGATCTATTCTACATGCAGCGGACCGGGAACTAGAATTGAGACTTTTGGGTAATTTACCCAGTGACATAGAAACTTAGTTTCATTGACTACGGCTAGGTGTGTTCTTCGCCAACCATTTTCTCATAAAATAGGGCGCGCTGGATCGTCACCATCCGCTTATGGTGAACCGCTTTACGATTAGCAGAGGCTAGACTCGCGTGTCAAATTTAGAACAAAAGGGAAGTGATGTGCCCCTTTTATAGATTATTATCCGATAATTGTTTTTTCTAGACTTTCAAAATAGAGAGAATATGAATAAGCGGGCTTTTTCGGTTTACCGCAACCATGCTTTAGAGTATTGATAGTTTAATTGCGTTTGAACATTAGGTTTGTTTGGTTTTAAAATGGCCGCGCGACTGGCCGCTCAAGGCACTTTGCGTGTATTCGCGGGCATCTTTGACGCTCGGAAAAACACAATTGTGTAGCGCGTATTGAGCAACAAAAAGCTGTTTCGGGAGTTTTTCATAATGCTCCACAATTTTCTCATTGACACTTTTAATCTAAATATAATATTTGAGAAGTTTATTAACTAATTAGGACTAATTATGTAGTTAGGTAGAATTACAATATATATAATCTGACTATCTCCAAGCGATGGCAAACAACATTACCTTGGTTCTGTCCATCTACATGGCATTCGCATATTTTTAAACTCTGGCTAAAATTAGCTGGGACACCCTTTATATGAACTGAAGTAGCAGAAGGCACGTGCTTCCACACTCTCCAGATGATCTCCTGGCTAAATCTGTCTATCCACGTTGTCCTCTTCTATTGCCGTTCATAAAATTTCTGTCCTCAGGCTTAATAAGAGCTGAATTGAAGACGTAGCAGACATTTGAATAGAGCAAACTATGGCAAGAGGGAACACCAGAATCACGAAATCGGGTGGGTCATGTTCGTGTTGTTTTCCGCTGGGTGCCTTGCATCTAGGAGTCACATCTGCACGAATGCCTGTAATGATACTTTTCCTCACGTTGAGTGCCTGCCATCATGGACATCAGTTCCTTAATATCTCTTAGGCCCTGTTTTGCTGACTGCAATTACACTATCACTCACAGTCGGCCGGGCAGGTTTGCTTGTATTAAAGATTTTGAAACACGTGTCAGAGACAGCATCTTGGCCCGCCAGCAATCAGCCACACCGAAAACTGAATTATGTCCCGACAAGCCAATATGCTTTGATTTTGTTGGCTTCGTATCAGTGCAGCCCCTGCATCTGGGGCGGTGATCAGACAAGGATAATAATTAATGCTGATGTTGATCGCTACTAAATGAAAGCGCTGGCAGTAACGCCGGTGAGGCACACTGTGGCTGAACAGGACCACGTTGCTTCTGTCTTGTTCCCTTCTTATTGTTCCATGTTGACGGTGAGAGCGACTTAAACATCAGCATTTTAAAAGCACTTGAAATATTCTATATAGTCGCCGTCATTGTGTTTGTCGTCCGCGCACTGAGACTAATTCTCTTTCTCTTGTAAACAAATGGTTGTATCTATTCTGCAGCTTTTCCTTATTTATTATGGAAAGAAGGTTCATGATGTGTAAGAAAAACAAATAAAGAAACAGAATTTTCCCAAAAGGTTGTGAGGGAAGAAAAAAGGAACTCAAATGAACCAAAACAAGTCTGCACAGCCGGGATATAAGCTCTGCGGACATCGACCCGTTGGCATCGTCATGCCTCGACAGCCAAACTTTCATATTCACTTCGCGGCTCGCTGTGGCTTGCGCCTCATCTTGACACGCCATGTTGGTGAGATCGCCACGTTCGGCTTGTGTGTTGACTGTCCTTTCGCAGAGAGATCAGGTGTGCTAAAACGGGAGCAGCATGTTCCTCGCTTCTCTTTGCTTTCTTGCTGGTGGCGCTTCCGTAGGTGCGTTATGCTTGATAAGCTTTCGAAATCGGTGGCAGCGACAACCGACGTGGTACGAGGTGGCAGGCACTCTGTTGATGTGAGCAAGAAGACGAGCGAAAGGAAGAGAAGGTCGGGTATTATTAAAGTGAAGCTTTCTTTCCCTCGTACCCGGGGTTTCACGTTCGTCGTTTCATCTACGTATGAAACGGGCGTGCCCACTGGGTGTGTCCTACTACTGCCACGGAGCTTGTTGTAGCGCGCGGTGCCTTCACTCACGTTGTTGTCCAGCCTACAAATCGATGGGTGAAAGTCCCTGATTCTTGGGCGGTCTTTCTGTGTCCAATCTCTGCACAAGCAAAAGATCAACTTGTTTGACAAATCAATCGTCTACACACACAGGCTTGTAGGCTAAATCACAGCATCGTCCTTCAGTTGTTGCTCGCCCACTGCGGCATAGTGGGCGACATTGAAGAAGACCGGGCTGCTGAGGTTGCGTATTGCAAGTCAACGCAATTGGTTCCCGTGCCATTCCCTAAAAAAGACGGACCACCGTGACAGCCGTTGCATGGCAATCTCAGCGTTTACTCTGGTGCGATGCGCAGCAACAGTATGGATTCAATTGAAGTAGGAAACTTTGTTAAAATGTGATTTTCACGAGCCGACTGGCCTTCCAAGGAGTGGCCACGCACGTCTACACCGCTTTCGTTTAAATGTCACTTATATCAATTAGTTTACACAAAGGGAAATTGATGCGATCGCCGTTGTGTGGTGTGTGCAATGTGTGACAAGAATGGCCGCGCGACTGGCCGCTCGAGGCACTTTGCGTGTGTTCCGCAGGCCTCCCTTATGCTTGGAAAAGCACTTTCATGTAGCACGTAGTGAGCAACGGAAAGCTGTATAAGGAGTTTTACATGTGGCTCTACAATTGTCATTGACACTCTTAATCTAATTATAATATTTGAAAAGTTCAATAAATAATTAAGACTAATTACATCATCGGGATGAATGCAAAAAAATAATCAGAGTATCTCCAAGCAACGCCAAACAGCGTTACCCTGGTTCTGTTCAGCTACGTGTCATTTGTATATCTTTATGATTTGGCTCCCGTAACGCGGGACTCCCTATATATCATTGTAGCGGTAGGCCGGCCGCCCTTGCCGGTGCCAGCATCCACCACAGATATTCGTTTTTGAGTTGTCGTTCATGTTTTGTCGCGCGACTTCTGTCAATCGCCGGTGTGAATTCGCTCTTAGTCTTCCGCGAAATAGTTTCACTTTTGTTAACCTTCACTACTTCGCACATACCTAGTTCCGCACGAAGTACAATGCGATCGAAGTAATTGGCTGCTGAAGGAAA
Organism: Dermacentor andersoni; assembly: GCF_023375885.2. Taxonomy (NCBI): domain Eukaryota; kingdom Metazoa; phylum Arthropoda; class Arachnida; order Ixodida; family Ixodidae; genus Dermacentor; species Dermacentor andersoni. The sequence goes on along the minus strand of NC_092815.1, from coordinate 62,894,618 downwards.
ATAACACGTAGAAATGGCGTTGTTTCATGCTTTTTCAACACTAAGAATTTGATTTCAAAACAATAGATACGTATCTTAGCAGAGGTGTCGCCGTGTTGTCATTGTTGCCTTCTTATATTCAAATTTTTTCCGCGCTTTCACTGTTTTATACCACGGGGCTTCTTAAAGGACGCATGCAACCTAGCATTTCGCCGGGTGGCGAAAGATAAGTTCGAAGGGGAGATTACTGTTCCGTGGACCCACCTTTCCTCAACGCAACAGGACCAGCAAAGGTGCTCGTGTTTTTTCAGTGTCGGTAAGCCTGCCGTACGTGAAACAAATAAACACGAGCGTTTCACGTCTTGTCTTAGCATATGTATCTCCACCTCCAGCTATTTGTTTGTACTTTGCGCAATATAAAAGGTAGCGAATGTTCAAGAGTGCAATGGTCCTTTGGATATCATTCTTATTCACAATTGCAATATGGCGGCCAAGATGCAAAAGTGCTCGCTTAGAGCAACCACGGTGTATGGGCTGTATTTAACAGTGTTGTAACGGTAATAAGAGTTCTTCAAATGACAAAGTTACCAGTTTTAATCGAATGCAATATTCCAGAAAAGGTACCTTCGAATATCAAATGAATTTTGATATATCTTTCAACTTTTAAAGAAAATTTAATATAAAGGTTTTAATTGCATCACCTCCGTTTGCTGAAAGCAAAATGGCAAACTGTAATATTTAATATATCTTACCCCGATTCAAAATTACTTTCCGCTTAGCTGAGATGATAGTAAATTATAGCAACTGAAAGACGATCGCATGAGGTATACCGAAACAACGAGAGCAATAAAACGAAAGAACAGCGTCAAGGTGCAGTTACTATTACGTGCGTTAAATAAGCTAAGTGCAGTACTACTGCGCCACTCAATGGTTTAAAGGGAAATAAACTTCTTCAGATATTAGCCAAAATAATACTATAGATCTGCTTTAATGGACAAGCCAGGTGCCGCATTCGCATAGCATTTTTTGTGTTATTGGCTTTTGGCTGTCCGTCTTCGTTAATAATATGTCTAACACCAGGATTGGTTTCAAATTTCTCCTAAATATAATTTGTATCGTAGGAGCGTTTTGCAAATACGGCCCCACAGCGTAGCCCCTCTAAACGGATCGTTGTCTTACTCAATGAATGGAAATTATCGAACATAAATAATCTTCTAAACACGCTCTCTCAGAAATTCGCGCCTCTGTGCTACAATCGTGCCTCTCCTATAGCAGAATCATTCTGAGGAGTCACCACTTGCATCAAATGTTCTCCCTGTATAGATTTTATTATGTATTCTTTGAACCTATATAAGAACAAAAAAATCCAATATTACACAATTCCGGATACCGAATTCCTGAACACAACACGAATAGAATACTATAGACTATTCAAGGCGTATTCAAAATTTCGAGAATTCAAAGTCACTTCACCACCCCTACCCCTCCTTGAGAACCTCTACTATGACAAGCAGGTGTGTCGCGACGCCTGCTATGTCACCCACGCTATTCTGTGGAGTCTCAACAACTTTATGAGACCTGGCGTGGAGGTACTTTTATTCTCGTGATATTAATGCAGCACGGCGAAGAATCATAGAAGAAAGGAGAGACAAGCCTCGGTAGATATATGCATGGCACCATCCCTTTCACGGGCCTTTCTAAAATGAGCGTGTTAGGTTGCCCGCATCGGTGAAGCTGAAAGCTGTATACTTGGAATCGTTGCATATCAGGAGAAAGTGGGACCTTGCATGCTTGGTAAAGCTGCGGGAGTGCCTGGAAAGTAGCGTACACGTGGTAGAAAAGAAAGGGTAAGCAATTGCCAGTGAAGCTCTCGTGGATGCTCTGGGGAGCCGACTGAAACTGTGAAGAGATCCTCTAGAGAAATACGCAAATGTTAAGGGAGCGAGATAGGCAAATTCTCCCGCAGTCGCTATGCGCGAACCTGCTTCATTCCTACATGACTACACCTAGAAGAGTTAGTGTAATGAGACCGGGGAAACCGTGATCAAGCGTGCGAGCATCGTAGAACAAAGTGGTGGCTAAGGTGTCAAGCGCGGGACCTTAGGTTTGTTTGCGTCTTGCTCTCTCTCTCTCTCTCTACTTACTTTCGTTCGTGTTCCTTACGCGCGCGTGCACGCAATCACGCGTAGGAAGCGGTGCTGTCAGTCGCGTGCCAGCTCAGTGGCAGCGGGGAGGGTGGCCATCGGAGCGTCCTTTTTTTTTTATCGTTAGCAGCTCACCTGTCGTGTCATCGATCTCCATAGCACGCCTATGCAGCCGTGTGCCGCTGGCATAGTGCTATAGCGCCCACCGCTGCTACTAAGCTTTCTGCGAACATCGCTGTGCCTTCATTACTGCAATACTTGAGGAACACCGGTTTAAGAGACCGTTTATAGTGTCCCTGTGCATAGTGTCCCGCCCACACGTACTCAGTGCTCACTCTCTCCCTTTCTCCTTTTTTATTCCCCTTTCCCCCACCCCCAGTGTAGGGTAGCAAACCGGATACTCTTCTGGTTGACCTCCCTGCCTTTCCAGTCCTTGCTTTCTCTCTCTCTCGCTGTGCCTTACTGTTTAGCCTATGGGATACTGCTTATAGCCTCTCGTTGTTCTGCCGTGGCTTTTTACGACCATATGGCGTAACGACTTTTCTATCCGCGTGTGCTTTTTCTTCTTGTTTACCTGAAGTTATGCATAAACGCAGTATCACAGAAAAAGAAGGAGAACACCGCTCCCCTCTCATATAAAGGAATCGAACGCGCCTATACGTGCTTTTCTCGCTAAAAAAACTTCATGAGGATTTCTTCGGAAAGTTGCCCGCATGAAATAAAGAAGGAAGAGTTAGTCAACGAAACGTCGTTCTTTTCTACTTTACTTTCCCTATGCCGTCATAATCACATGATTACGCCTCTATATTACAAGATCTCGGGGACAAAGCTGTGACATACTGAACAGGTGCACGGTGGTTCTGCGAACCGTTCACTCAGCCTACATTCCACCACCGCTGTCGCCATTATACAGGTGCTCTCGCCACGCGCGTGCCTTGTCTGAGCACTCGAGCGGATTACGACTTGCCGCGGGCGAAGAGCGTATACTATTTTTTTTTTACTATTAATATTCGCTTCGCTTTCAGGTAGTGCGTGCGTGCGTGCTTATGATCAGGCGGAATTCAGAACGACTTCATTATGCTGGAAGCCGACGAGGGCATTTCAGAGCGGAGATAAGCGACATATCTCTGTTGCAAGAGGGCCTCTATAAAGTTGATTTTATGGGAAGGCACTATATGCACACAAGATCGGTAGAACGTTTGCAACGTGAGAGGCACACACAAAAAAAAACGAAACTATTAGCATTTAAGGCACAGTTTAAAAGTTAGAGGTGCAAGACTACGCTGCGCGCAATGCGGCTGCTACACTGCGCCTCCCAATTCCAACCCGTGTGGAAAAGCCGCCACGAAGTGTACTTTTTAACGTTTCCTGTGATAGTGGCGTGCTGACAAGCCAGCAAAGCGACATATATACAGCGGGAATAGATAAGCGATTCATATTACGTCAATCTCCGAGGATGACCACTTCACGCTTTTGTCGTTTGCAGTGAAACAGTGAGCTGCAGTGTATAACAAATTCAAGCTAGTAAAAGCGAAGGGGACATAATTCATAGACAATCAGAAAGGCATTCCTTCTTTCGATGCTTTTCAGTTTAGCCCTTAGCAAGGGGTGTATTTTTTTACCAACGTTCACTGTGTTCTTAATGCTGTAGCTCCTATGATATTGGCCTCAAAGGTTCGTTTGGACATGAGGCACATTACAGCAATGTAGCATATTTTATTATATATTGGAAACGCTATTGGAGGCTAGTAAATGATATTTATATTATTTGGATCGCGTTTTATCAAAACGCACCATCTTATGCAATACTGTGATGGAAGGAGTGAACGACGCTAAGCAAATTTAGGGCTTAACAAGAAAATAAGCCGGGTGCGTGAATCATGTCGTGAGTATTGTGCCTTGAATATAATAAGTACGCGCAGCTGCAAAACAGCTACACGTTTCGACTGAAGCCAAGCGCCCTAGTTTCTTCATTAGCATAGACGATGTCTGGGGTCAAGGCTACCGCGTTACACGGCCCACCATCAACATGCAGTGAGGAATCGACAAATGTCAGAGTGAACACAGGCATTCGCCGTGAGACGCATCGCCCCTGAAACAGCCACCGCACTTGCAACGCGCACCAAAGAAAAGGCAAACAGAAAAAGGAAACAAAACGTGGGACTCGTGACTTAAGTGTGACGGATTTCTCGGCGGCTCTGTTATGTGAGAAAACAGGGGAGCGATGTTGCTGTTAGCAGCACTTGTGCTGCGGGGAGGCAAGGTTTTCTCATTGAAATATCACCTCGCTGCACTTCGTTTGTTTCTCGCCCTTTTTATATCAGGATCACGAAAATAGAAGACAGACCGAATTGATGTTGTCGAAAGGGTCGACGTGCAGGCTTCCACGCGGAATGCCAGCTGTTCACTAAACTAAAATGCTAAAAAAAACATCGTGCTTAAGTTAGTTTAAGCAAGCTGTTCATGCCACCCGCTGTGGTCGCTTAGTGGATGTGGGGTTGGGCTGCTAAACACGAGGTCACGGCATCGAATGCAGACTACGGTGGCCGTATTTAGGTGTGGGCGAAATGGGAAAACACCGGTGTACTTAGATTTAGGTTCACCTTAAAGAGCCCCAGGTGTTCCCAACTTCTGTAGTCTCCCACGATGGCATGTCACATAATGATATCGTGGCTCTGGCACGTGAAACTCCATAATTGAATTGAACTGAGCTGTTCAGGCATCTGGTTGAGCAGGCAGTTGCCTACCATCGCTCTGATTTTTAAAAAAAAATTTTAACTGAATAGCCATGGGATCTCCAGATATTGCCGCAGCATTATGTTCTTTCTCCAGGCCATAACTGAAGCCTTACCCCAGTTATGTCGTGCTGCATGGTATATGTTTGCGTCTACATGTTCAGCGACGGCATTGGAAGTGGTACACAAATACGAACCAGTGATTCGCATACACGATATTTGTGCTGTGTGCCATTGGTTGGAAATGGTCCAACGTATATTTGCAACTCATACGATTTCACTGATAACGTGCGCCTCATAACGCTGGGGTATGATTACATTATGGTGACATTTGACGCAAATCACTGTTCACCAGCATGCCAATCGATATGGTGGTAGATTCGATTCGTGTAGGGCATACCGTCCAGGTTGACTAAATTCTCAGAGGGCGTACGTCAGTCGAGGCGTAGGGCCTTGTGAGGCGGTGGAAGTTCTGCTTGAAGGAAGGAAGGAAGGAAGGAAAAAGTGGAGAAGGAAAGGCAGGGAGGTTAACCAGTTTAGCGTAACCGGCTTGCTACCCTACACATGGGAGAGGGATGGGGGCGATGAAAGATGGGGAAGGGAGAGAGAGAGAGAGAGCACATAGCACAGCACACACACATCGTCCGTTAGAGTCCATCAATCTGGCATTGTACGTGATATCACTGTCACAGCCGCTTGTCCAATCCCGTCTCTCAAAAACCGAAGTAGTCCCTTCGTCGCCTTCACCTGCGATGTCTTCTGTCGGCGGCATGGGAAAATCGTGTCGAGGGACAATGGTCTAGTGTCAAGGTGCGCGAGAACGGATGACAGGGACTGTCGCTGAACATTATATTCAGGACAGTCGCACACAATGTGTTTCAGCGTCTCCTCGCAAAGACAGGCATTGCAGAGAGCGTTGTCGGCCATTCCAATGCGGAATGAGTAAGATTTCGTGAAAGCCACCCCTAACCATAAGCGATAAAGCAGAGTCGCCTCGCTTCGGCGGAGTCCAGTTGGCATATAGAGATGCATCAAAGAGGGCAGGTGGTATTGACGGTTGCTCTGGTTGGTCTGGCTGTTTGGTGTGCACCATAAAGATAGCGTGATCTCCTGTGCAAGCACTCGAAGTCTGCTAGCTGCGTCGGATCGTGAAAGCGGTATGGCCTCTTCTTGTGCGTCTTCAAGAGCTGCCCGAGCGGCATTATCGGCGTCTTCGTTTCCAGTGACGCCGCAGTGACTTGGCAGCCACTGAAACGTCACGTGGTGTCCTTTCTCCTGTGATGTATGGAGTAGGCATCTAATATCGAATACGAGCTGTTCGAATGGCCCGCGACGCAGAGCTGATAGTACAGATTGTAGGGCTGCCTTTGAGTCGCTGAAGATGGACCATTGTCGAGGTGGTTCCCGATTGACAAAACAAAGTGCAGCTCGAAGAGCAGCTAGTTCCGCAGATGTCGAGGTAGTCGGGTGGTCAGTCCTAAAGCTGATGGTAATAGCTTTTGCTGGGACAGCCACAGCACCGGACGAACACTGGATGTTTGTGGAACCATCAGTATAAATGTGTTCACTGTCCGCGTACCTCTCGTGCAGAAGAAGCAGAGACAGTTGCTTGAGGACAGGCGACGACAGTTCAGACTTTTTTCCGATTCCTGGTACACTGAGATGTACTGTGGGGCTGAGAAGACACCAAGGGGGTATCGATGGTTTAGATGCAGCGGTGAAGCCAGAGGGAAGTTTGTCGTTGTACTTGTTGATAGTTTTAGAGAATGATGATTGTTGCCTGTCTGAAGGTAGTGCTGCAAGGTGGTGATGGGGGCACGTGCAAAATGTCTGATGTGCGTTCTCAGGGCTTCCACCGTAATGTGAGTTCGCATTGGATGGTCCCGAGCAATCGCAAGAGTCGCCTCTGTTGACGTACATCTGGGCAAACCAAGGCAGACTCTGAGTGCTTGAGCTTGTACTGCCTGCAGAACACGAATATTTGTCTTGCAGGTGTTGTTCAGTACAGGTAGACTGTATCTTAAAAAACCGAGAAAGAGAGCTCTGTAGAGTTTAAGCATTGCGTCTACTGACATCCCCCACGTCTTCCCTGTCAAGTATTTGAACAACTGGGAAGTAGCTGTCAGGCGCCGTTTCATGTAGGCCACGTGTGGGCTCCAACAGAGGTCTGCTTCTGCTTGAAAAATAGCTTATATGTTGCGAGGTGGTGCACAAGCGACTTCGTGGGACTTCGATGGGGGCGTCGAGTTATAATAACCACTGGCAATGCCGCTATAGAATTCATAAAGAGACCCTCTACTGAAGGTATTCATTGATTTCGAATCGTCAAGAAAAACATGCTGCCTGCTTTTACGGAGCACTTCCATAGCATTGAGGCACCATAAGATTACCCGTTGAAGAGGAGTGTTCGGGTGGACCACCGTTCTTATACCTCGTGTTGGAATGAGAAAAACCAGTGCCCATTTTTCAATGTTTTCAGAAATGATGATGAAGCAACATCTACTGGGCCCGAAATAAATCGGTGGTGCACGCAGGCACCAGATGGGGTGGTTCCCTAGTTACGGGACCCGCAAGCAGGGTGATACCTATACCTTTCAATTTCATCAGTCCTGACTGCCATAAGCATTGCACGCTCGCCTTGTTGATTAAGAAGCCTGCAGGACGTGTAATAAACTTGAATAGTTGACCTCTGACCTAGCCTACGTGCGACGTGACTTTGGCGCCTGTAGTTGCCACATATGATTCATTGCGCTCTGGGAACGACGCTCAACGTCCTTGTGACAACGTTATTAGCGTCACCGAGGCGTCAAGTGGAACCGCTTTACACACAGCGCACCTCCATTCCATATGTACCCGGTTACAGCGAAGCACTGACACGTGCCGTATGAAATTATTATGCGCAAGTAGCTCACGTTCCGCACCGTAAGTTATGGCTTGAGCAGATGAATGTCAAGGACAGACTGAAATAAATGTTGCCCGGCGCGATGTGCTAGATAACCTGCGCGGACGGTGACTATGCTTTTTTTTATGCGCTTGAGTTCCCACGTGGCGTAACTTCAGAATCAGATTATATATATATTCGTGAAAATGTTATTTCGAAAGGGAAGTAACTCCAACAGTCACGAATTATGGTGAACTGTCGATAAATGTGCTAACTTGACATAATGTTGTGACAAGGTGTTCAAAACTGCATTGAAAGAAAGTCATGGCAGTGGAATCAATCTTTGTGCGCTATATAAGTAAATCATCATAATTACTGCAAAGGATATTGAGAAACAGCAGAGAGGTCTGAAAGACAATTTCCCCCAGAAGTGTTGAAGGTCGTTGTTTTCGGCCCTCACATGAAAACAAAACCAGCGGGGAGCTTCAATGGTGATTCAGAAGCCACTCTTCGGCCGCAGAGAACCTGCGTCGCCACCCAGGTGTATCATAAAATGCCGCAAGGGTCGTCTGAATACGCACGGAAGAAGGCGACGTTGAGAACAGTTTAACACAAAGGCGCGAGCGGCTCCTTTATTGCGGCCCTGCTGAAGGTGGACCATCATTATACGGTACAGATGAGCTTGCCTCGGTAGCAGAGAAGCCGCCTCCGTGTCCAAGGAGGTATCATGCGAGTCGACGCATGGACTCTTGCGCGACGGGCGGCATGGCATCGGAGTCGCAGTCTTTCTTTAGGCCGACAGGTTTACGCGCTGCCGGAGACGGACTACGTGCAAGGGCATCATTGTGTATCGATGGGCGCGCTTTGGCGGGGATGCCGTTCGCTACAGTGCATGACTATTTAAAGAATGCGCGAGAACTGGGTGACGGGGGTGTTTCTTCTCTCCGTCAGTGTTCTCCGAAATGGTAGGAGAGCTTAATTGGTCGCGGAAAGGAACGGTGCGTGCGTTATTTGTTTATTTGTTGAGTGTTCTCTCTTTCTGTCTCAATTTTCCGAGAAACGTAGAGACATGCTCAGAGAAATAGTGTTAGTGACAGCCAGGTTGACCCAGTTAGGGGGCTGGGGATTCATGATTTGAATTAAGGGGATTTGGGAGGAGCAACCGAAGGGGTTAAGACCGGGATCCCGACTCCTCAGGAGTGTGCCATGCACAGGAAACGTGTTCTGCACTTTCGGCTCTGCCAAGTCGCATCCCTTTTCTGATGGAAAAGTATAATCAACGACGGCGACAGCTGAAGATAATCTTGCGTGCCAGGTAAAGTGGTCCCGCTAGCTGGAGCATTCTGTGCTGCGACGAGGACGAAAGAGAATGTATTATTAAATGTTGTTTGACTGGTGCAGTTACGTTTACCACCTATTTTCATAAAAAAAATTGAATCTGCGGTTCAAAGCACTTCCATCAGTTATTTATTAGCTGTTAGCATTACGAGAGAGGTGACATTAGCGTTTCATTGCTGCTCACGCAACGTCACGCTTCAAGTAACCACTGAAGAATGGTGGTGCCATCGAGAAAATGGCCGTATGTAGCGTTACATTTGCGTTCAGAAGTGAAACGTAGCCACATAAGTTATGCAGGGCGTTAAATGTTTCCTAAGCTTAATTCTCCGTGGTCTATTCCTTGTCATCACTGCACAGAAATGACAAGAATAATTCACGTACACGATTGTGTGCGTCGTGACTGAAGGTGACGAAGGATCACAGAAAAAGTTTGAAGAGAAAGAAGGTTTGCGTCCAAAAATTTCGGTGAACATTCAGATTCTAGACAGCGCAATAATATCTGGTGTCACGCGTCAATTATCTGCAAGAGAAAAAAAAGCGTGGATCTACGGCGAATGCTATTGTGAATGCTTCAATATGTAGGCAAAAAAGAAAAAGAGAAAAAGCCGGCAGACTCTGTACGACGGTAATCTACCTAGTGCCTACATAGTGCCTGAAAATATTACTGAAACCAACATAAGCTGGAAGTTTTCGACAGTTTAGTGCGAAGCCTTGTTCGCGCCTCATTCAAAGCACACTTCACAAACACAGTTGTTTGCCTTTCCCAAACACGCATTCAGAACTCAAAATTACGAATAATAGCAAGCTAACAGCAAAATTCGTCGCATAACATCCATTTCAACTGTGCATAGAGTCTGCTTAATTATTCTGTTCGCAATGTTATTTTGCAACCACGCGAGATGACTTCCACTTGTGAATTTAATTGTATCTCTGCTAATGCTAAACGCTTTCGAAACATTCTTCCACTGTAATTTACCCGCAACGGCTGTTACGAGCTTCCAGGACACAACAAAAATACCATATGGGCTTTCAGAGGGTATTTGGTGCTCAAGACCACACTCCTCGAAGATGGCAGATGCGCAAAAAGTGTTGCTTTCCCGTTTTTGTGCTCATAACCGAACACCGCATTGATTGTACTCGTTCTGACCTCGAGAGAAAATAACGAGCGAATTGCATGCGAGGGTCAAGTATCGATCATTGCACGCCGAAAGCGGCGCAGCGTTCGTCTGTGGCGCAGCGGTCGAAATGCGAACCTGTGCTACAGTTCGCGGCGACGGCGCCATCATTTTTCACTCGCAAGGGGTGGATTACTACGGCGCACTCGCTTGCGCTTGCTATATTTTTCTACTTTCTATGAGTGCTGTGCGCAGATACCCAGCAATCACTCAATGAATGTTTGCTGTAGATTTTCCATCTTCAACGTTCAAACAGCAGTTGTTTCTCCTTTGCGTGAAGCTGATGCTCTTGTGCAAGGATACAGAGAGGGAGACGAAGAAGACAGGTATAAGATAGGGAGGTTAGCGTTCGTATAGACCCGCTGGCTACCCTGTTCTCAGTTCAGTGGGTGAAGCGAATTAAATGTGATAGAATGAGAGATGACGTAAAATAAAATAAAAATATGCAAATTCAAAGGTACATTTCACGGTGAAACGACATCAGACGGACGAAGGCGTAGTCTTGAGAGCAGGAGAGAGAAAGTAAGAGAGAACGAGAGAAAGAACAAGTGTTGCGCCCACGCGCCCAGCAGCGTTCGACACACAGTCGAGCTCTCGTACTTCGGTGAGGGCTTTGCCATCCGGACAGCTTTAAGCAGCACGTGAAGCGTGTATTGAATATTCAAAAGAAGGGTACTAAATGATGAGAGGTACTACGGTTTCGCCGCAATCACAGAAGTAGCGTGAAGTACGGTTCATCATGCCGATACGAGGACAGTAAGGTGTGCATCTCGCCACCAATGTTTTGGAGAGAGAGAAAATGATAAATGAAAGGTAGGGAGGTTAACCAGGACTGAGCCCGGTTGGCTACCCTACACTGGAGAAAGGGAAAGGGGGACGGAAAGATTAAAGAAAAAAGAGAAAGTCCACTGGAGATATCAGTCGGTCACTCAGTCCGGATCACAGACGCTGACTCAATCCGGTCGCTTTCAAATATCGCAGTAGCGCTTTTGTGGCCTTGTGTAGCTGTGATATGCGAGGCCATGACCCCAAGATCTTGTTCAAGGTGAACGGCTTTCCATCTAGCTGATTGAGAGCTGTGCAGAGGTTTTAGAGTCACTGATGTAGCTAGGAACTGGCATTATCTCGTATCTTCGGCACTCACCGTGCATGTCATGTGGCAGCGCGGTGTTTTCATGGGGAAATGTCACGTTCTTATGCAGACACGTTCTTATGTAGTGAAATAGACCAAGGGTCCATCCTCCACGAAATAAACTTGTGAAATCAAAGCGCGCACGGCGAGTTAAGTCACTGCTTTTGTTTCTTCAAGTGCCGCTGACGCCAAATGTCGCGCAATAACGCTAAATAAGCGCAACATGAACATCAGCATTTAGACATTTCCATTATGCGAGTTATGGTGGGTCAGCAAGACCGAGAGAGCAACGTGTGTAGGACTAGCTACAACCGATCAGAAAAATGTACGCAGTAGTACAGGTACAGCTAAGGAGACTTCCTTGGCTGGGTGATTATTACGGAATGCAGTTTTGACATGTAAGCAGCGAGTGGTCTTATGGCATGACCACGTGCACGAGTCCTCATTTTTTTTCCATGCGCAACAGTTATTCTGGTTCAATACCAGTCCCACGCGTCCTCTGAAGGACACTATCGATAATATTCACGCTTGCGTTGGTCGCCCTCTCACGTCTCCGGCAGAAGCACAAAAAACACGCCGGCACGTGCTCGTGCAAGGCTTCCGGAACTTCCACCACGGAAGCACTTGTACGGAGCCAATGACTCATATCTTTTAGTCAGCAACGCTATCTTTTGTCTTGTGCTCCAAGGTGGTCGAAACAATGTAAGCAAATAAGTGAACGAAGGAAACAGCTGGCACTGTGCTGTATTATGGCTTTGGAGTGAAGCGCGATGTTAGGGAGCTATTAGCCACCCGGACGAAAGGGAACATCACTCGTGTTTCTTCATCTTTCTCCTGAATTTTTCTTTGCCGCTGCTCCGGTTGACTGCGATGGGTGCCGGTCGATGAGCGATCTACTTCGCTCAGTAGGTGCAGGCGTTCTCTAAAATTACGTGGGATAGAATTTTTCAGAAAAGCAAGCGAGAGAGACGAGGAAATGCTGAATAGGTGTTATCAAGTACTAAGAAGTATGGATAGAGAGGGGCGTAGTTAATGCAAGGAGTGCTCATTGTATGAATGTCCGACACCTTCGATGATTTCTTAGAACAATCTGCATGACAGAGTACGCAGTATTTCTACAGTGATTACTACTTATTTTTCCTGTCCCCCGATATCCCCGTTTGCCATTTTGCGTTTTATTCCTATATGGCGTTGGCTATGGCATTCGCAGCTCGCGAACAACGTACGTCTTATATAGTATCTTCATTGTACACCTTACAATGGGCTCTGATTCTGCCACCGTATTCTTCGTCATTTATGTCAGACCTACGTCTTTTTGTGAAAGGCGTAGAACAACGAGTAAAATAAATATTTCTGTCGTATGTTCTATAATGATTTGGTACGGTTATATCTGTCCGGTGTTCGTCTGAGGCTTAGTAAAAGCTTCGATTTCTTAAATTTAAAACTGCAACGTTCGGAGAAGTGCAGGCGTCGGCAATTACAAGTAAAATAACTCATACAAGACGTTTGTTGTCTTACTTAATTCATTTTTTTACCATAGTACCTACAGCATCTTAAATGGGCATTACTATAGGGGGAATTACCCAACATAAAAAATAAAAACATAATACAGGCAACATAGAATAAAACACCACTACTTGTTCATGTCTATACTATTACATCATGAAGCGACTGTACGAATGAACTATTTCAATTTATATTGACAAAACTTGGTAACCAATTTCAGACTCGAGTTGTAATCGCGAAAGGCTTACTAAACATGTTAGTCTTACATAAAGTTTCTTTCACTTTGAGTTGATCAACTCCCACAGACACATAGCCACGCATGTTTAAGTACTTCATGCCATCTAAACCAGTTCTTAACTGAAACATATCATGGAACAGTTTTAAACTATAACGTATACGTCGTTTTTCCAGCGTGTCCGACCCTATTTCCTTTTTGGCCTCTCTTACACTAAACCTTTTCGTGCAATTTCCAAATACAAACCACACGGCTCTTCTCCGCATTGTTTCCAGTCAGGCTATGTTCGTTTGGGTCAAAGGATCGCAAAATATGCTGGTATATTCAAGTATTGATCAGAAAATGGAAATTTAGAGTATAGCCTTTGTTTTGATTGGCAATTGTTCTGCGTTTTTTTTTTCATAAACCCTAGATAAACCCTAGAACACGAGATGTTTTGGCAGTAATGTGATCAATGTGGCGTGTTGAAGATAAATCATTGCTGAAATACACTCCCAAATATTTTAATTCTGACAGTCAGCAGTTGCGTCCATCAATGTTATAATTAGATGCCATGTAGCGCACCACTTTGTAATGCTGTCTGCGGCACGTTGTAGTGTTATACAATAATTTACATTTTTAATAACTCCGTACAATACGCAGTCATCTGAGAGCATGTGCACAAAATAGTTAATACTAGCTCCAGCCTCATTAACATAAATAAAAAAAAACAGTGGGCCAAGTACCAAACCCTTGTAGTCCTCATGACGGCACGTCAGCCTCACCCAAGTTATTTCTCTTAATAACAATCCCCAAACGTCTAAAATGCAGATAATTGTTCATCCTCTTAATTACAATAGTGTCAATACCATACCATGACAACTTTTCTATTAAGAAATTATGCTGCGCAACGTCAGAAGCTTTCTTGAAATCAAGAAGTATGCAATCGATCGGTCCGTCTTTATCTAATACACTTAACAGTTCATAAGTTAGTTGTTTGAGCTGCGTGACGCAGAAAAATCCACAGCGGAAACAATGTTGGTTATTGCTTAGCAGGAAGTTCTCATCTAAATGTTTCATTATGTTAAAAAAAGCACATGTTCCAACACTTTGCACACTGCATAGTAACTGACGACCCGGAACGGTAGTTTGACACCATTATTATATTTGCCCGTTCGCAATCGGAGGGCAGATTGCCCTCCTTGATCAATTTCGTAAACAGCAGATATAACTATTTTCAAACTGAACATGCGCATGATGATGACAAGTTATTCAGTATTTCTTCTGGAGCACTTGCACTTGCAGTATTTATATTCCTTATGATAGCCTCACTTACGTGCAGGCATAACACAACCTTTTACGCAGTAGCATCACACGATCTAGGAAAATTTGCGTGCGTGTATGCATAAGAAGAAAATATCATAATATCATAATCATAATATCATAATATCACAAAATATGCATAGAATAAATATGTAAAAAACAATATAACGCATTCAGCTTTCTGGCGATTGTTATACACAAACGTGCCGTCGTGATCAATAGTCGTTTTGTGTGATCATGCTTTCCATTTTTTTTTTGATGATCTGGCACAGTTTTTTTCGGGCGATCTTTTATTCTCAAGTCTTACGGTTTCAAAGTAATTGTCCTTTGCCTTTTTCATGGCGTCTTTCCTTTTAGTTGTAGTTATTTGCAAGCTTTCTTTTGCCACTCTCTTCAGTCTTCTTATTTTAACTTGTATGCATTCTGTCTCTTGCAAACCAATCTTTGCACAGGTCCTGTAAACGAAGGCTTGCTTTTGCTGCGTCTATCTGACATGAGGGAACGTGTTGCTCACGTAATTCAAACGATTTACTTTTGAACCTCACCCACATACCTTCTATGCCAGACGTACCTGACAGCGTCTCAAAAACGTCGAAACTGACTGAAAAGAAAGCATGAAAAAGAATAGAAAAAAGAAATAGGTACAAATATACAAGTAGATAATCATGAAGACCCTTTATGCTTGTTTTTCGCACGCACACACACACACACACACACACACACACACACACACACACACACACACACACACATATATATATATATATATATATATTATTGATAGTTTGTGGTTTGCATACTTCAGCGTTTGTTTATTTCTTTATTGGGTTTTTGTTGTACATATTGAAAGTAAAATCCTTACCACATACTAGTTTTGTAATCAATACAGCCAGAATCAAAAAGGAGTTCGAAGTTCTGAAGCAAATGGTCAGGGATAACTCAACCCATAGAGAAGCCTCAGAAAAGATCCGGCGTCGACGTCGTCATCGACGGAAACGCTTAAGAAAGGGTCGAGCTTCTGCGCCGCTTGCGCCAACGCCATCATCTTCAAATAGAACGCCCGAGAGCACAAGGAGGCCTCAGACGGGAAAGGCTGCCCCCGTGGAAGAGTGGCCGGCGCTTGCAAGCTCTCAGTCTTCTAAGGAGCCTCCACGCTTGATGCTCCCATCGAAGCCCGCTTCTGTTGGTGAGGCTTCAACAGTCGACTGCCAAATGATCCCGGTGCTGCGATCCATTGTGAATGTCATCAGGGCCATGCTGACAAGCATTGACACTCCATCTGCTCGAAGTGGACTACAAGTGCTCGACGCGCTGAGCCCCGTCCTAACAAGCCTTGAGTGAAGCCATGACTGACAATCACAAGTCATTTCGTAAGGAGGTCAGAGAAGCGTCGATCCTTCAGTGGAACGCGAGAGGTCTAAGATCTCGCATCGCCGATTTTCGTCAATTTGTTTTGACTAACCGATTTCCAATCATTGTCATCTGTGAACCAAGATTATCCCATCCAATTAGACTATCCGGCTACGAGACAATATTCTCATTAAGCGACATCAAAAGTAGCAAGGTCGTCGTATTTATTTGCCGTGAACTCACTTACGTTGTCCAACCGGTGCAACCTCATGACGACAATTAGTATGTGTGCATGACTGTTAAAAATAGGAAAGTCACGTTTGCACTCTTGGGGGTGTATCTGTCTCCATCAAGTCGATTTGACACCAAAAGGCTAGAAGACATATTGAAAACACAACCTGGTCCATGGATTATCACCGGGGACTTCAACGCTCACCATACCATTTGGGGAAGCTCAAAGGTTAACGCGACGGGAAGACGACTAGCTTCATTAGTTTCCAACAATGGTCTCTACCTGCTGAATGACGCGAGTCCAACATTCCTGCGGGGAATAACGTACAGCAGCTGCCTCGATTTGACTTTCGTCTCCCACCGCCTCGCCACACATGTTAAGTGGTTTTTGGACATTGAAACGCACGGAAGTGACCACATCCCCACTTACCTCAAGATCAAGGGAATGTCTAACACGTATACGTCCACCACGATACGAAGAATAGATTGGACTGTCTTTAAAACCCAGATTGAGGACGCTTGTCACAAAGGCCTCTCTTGTGGACTTCAACAAGCTATTATGAAAACGGCACAGACGGCCACGCGCACACTTACGTGTTCTCCAAGGTATTCTGAATTCGACCTGGAATTGGAACGGCTTCGTGCGATTCGCCGTCGTGCCGAAAGAAGATATCGACGCACTAAGTCAATTGAGGATCTCAGAACAGCCAGGCGAATGCAAAAGAAGGTACAACGCCGCATGGATAAACTAGAGGGTCAGCGTTGGTCGAAATTTTGTGCGTCGCTAGATCCCCGCAAACCGCTATCTCAAATATGGAGAACTGTGCGAGGTCTACGTTCTGTTCCGGAACAGCGTTTCCCGTTCAAGGCCCTAGCACTATTCCAGCGCCGACAAGACATTGATGTGGCGGAAGAATTCTGCGCTATGATTGCGGGCCAGCCAACTCGCACAGGTTCGCTTACAGTGAACCGTATTCCAGATTCACCAGATTCACGCATGGATCTGCCTTTCACGACGCAAGAGCTTGACGCGGCGCTCGCCCTATGTAATCGGTCGTCGTCGCCTGGTCCGGATGACATATCTTACCGCATGCTATGTCACCTTGGTGAACGAACACGAAATGCGCTCCTTAATATCTATAACGAGTCCTGGCAAGAGGGCAAAGTTCCTCAACATTGGAAGATCAGCCGCCTGGTACCGCTTCTTAAGCCTGGCAAGTCTCCCTTAGAGATTACTTCATACCGACCAATTGCGCTGGCAAGTTGCGTTGGGAAGGTAATGGAGCGAATGATCCTCGCAAGACTTGAGTGGTATCTTGAACATTGTGAAATCTACCCGGACGCCATGGCTGGTTTTCGACGTCACCGATGTTCTATCGACAACGTTATCGATCTGGTAACCTATGTTCAACACCAAAAGACGTGTAAGAGGTTATCTGTCGCAATGTTCTTAGATATAAAAGGAGCCTACGACAACGTTCTTCATGACGCCATACTTGAAGCATTGGAATCGGTGGGCCTAGGCGGTCCATTATATCGTTGGACTCACAGTTATTTACATAGGCGGTCTCTATTTCTGAACACTGAAGATGGCCCTACCTCGCATTATTATACGCACCATGGAATTCCACAAGGCGGTGTCTTGAGTCCCACGCTTTTCAACCTTGTACTCATTGGTCTCGTGGAACGCCTTCCAAACACAGTTAAAATATCAATGTATGCCGATGATATCTGCGTCTGGGCATCTGGTGTGACACGGCCGCAAGTACGTGCCAGGCTTCAAAAAGCTGCCAAGTCAACATCGGCGTACTTAAATGAACAAGGCCTCAAGATCTCGCCAGAAAAATGCGCATTGGTCGCGTTTAGCCGAAAGCCAATGAGATCATACGATGTCTCTATCGACGGTCAAAACATACCTTATGTCAGGACGCACCGATTCTTAGGCGTAATCATTGATCGCGACCTCTGCTGGAGTCCTCATGCGGCCTACCTAAAGAAGCGCCTGACGGATATCTCTAATGTGTTTAAGTTTCTTGGAGGAAATGTCTGGGGTACTTCAGTACATGCAATGATGCAACTATACAGGACGCTCTTTCTTGGTTATTTGCGATACAGCTTGCCTGTGCTGACCAACACCTGCAGAAGCAATATCCGTACACTCGAAAGCGTCCAGGCCCAGGCACTTAGAGTGTGTCTTGGATTGCCGCGGTGTTCGTCAACGGCTGAAACGATTGCCATTGCACACGATTTCCCAGCCAAGACCCATATAGTCATGGAAGCGCTCAGAGCACACGTAAGACACCTTGCTCGAGCCCCTGCCCATCATCTAGCCTCACTGCCAGAGGATTGACCACGTGCTTCCTTTTGTGAAACAGTCCTGCCCTATCGTGCATACCTTCCATGAGGTTATACAGCTCCAGCGAAAGTTCCGTTTCCACCATGGTGCTTGGCTCAAGCAAAGGTTCGACTAACAGTACCAGGAATACGAACAAAAGCCCAACTCTCGTCTCCAGCACTCAAGCAGCTTTCACTGCTCTTCCTGTACGAGGCGTACAACGAGCATCATCATCTGTATACTGACGCTTCAACCATGGTGAATGGGTCTGCAGGATCGGTGATCTTTCCTGCAAAACCTTCCACCATAAAGATTCGACTCTCTCACCAGACTACATCGACTGCCGCGGAGCTTGCTGCTATTCGTTGTGGACTTCGTGTAATTTCTGAAGAACTACCCAAGAAATGGAGCGTGTTCACTGACTCCAAGGCTGCTCTTCATTGTTTGGTTTCTGCCTTACGCCGAGGACCTCACGAACAACTAGTCCTTGAAATCAGACTGCTGCTTCACCACCTCGTCGAGCAAGGACACGACATCACGTTGCAGTGGATTCCAAGCCACTGTGGCATAATGGGCAATGAGCATGCCGACGCAGCAGCACGATCTGCACATGAGGAGGGCTTGCAAGACTCCATTCCATTCTCAAGAACAGACGCTGCAACGAAAATTCGTGTGCTTGCAAATGAAGCCATCAAAACTTTATGGAACACACCAAGCTTAAAGCATACACGTCTACACCTTCTGGATCCATCCCTTCGACTTCGACCCCCATGTGGACTCTCTCGACTCGAAATAGCAGTACTTTGCCGACTGTGGCTTGGTGTCGCCTACACAAGATCCTTCGCCTTCCGAGTAGGTATGGACGACAGCGCGGCTTGCAGACACTGCGGTGGCGAGGAGACCATCGAACACGTGCTTTGCCATTGTCCTCAATACAGTGCACACCGGCTGTCACTAGCGAACGCGTTGGCACACCTGGACGACAGGCCACTTTCAGAACAGTCAGTTTTGGAATGCCGGCGTGAACTGTCGTCGCAGCAAAAGTATGTCAAGGCTCTGTTGACTTTTTTACGTGACAGTGGCCTATTAGAAAGACTATAATGACCCCATTTCATCCCTTTTCATATTTTTTTTCTCAGGCTTTTATTTTTGTCACGCTCTTCTTTCCGTCTTTACTTCCCCTTTCCCTTCCCCTAGTGCAGGGTAGCAAACCGGAGGTTTTAAGTCTGGTTAACCTCCCTGCGTTTCTCTCATTTGCATCTCTCTCTCAATACAGCCTTGCAGGCACTAGCATTATCGTCATTGCTTTTCCTTTCTTTCAAATTTCTATACGTTTCTAATATTTCTGTCGATTTATATTATAAATAACGTTTGTGCAAAAGGAGGCGACCAAATATGCAGACTTTAGCAGCATCATCAAAGAAAATAATCAGTAATTTCTTTTTCGCCTATTCGCTTGAGGCCATTTACTAAGTATTTCTTACTGTAACTCCATTAACCGTCACTTTTGTTTCTGGCTATATCTTTTGCTTATTTGTGTTACTTGCGATGCACACAGGGCTGAAAAATAATCACTCTGTCAAAGTGGTGCCAGCTTTTTCTTCCTACTATTCAGTTGCTTCTGCACATGAAAGAGCACTAACCTACTTGGTATTAAATTAAATGCTACGTGTAACTTTCATATCCTAAGTACAAAAAAAAATACGTGGGCCTCGATAAATTTGCCACGAACAAAATGTCAATGAGGTCACAGCGAACGATTTCCTGCACGCACGGGCGAAAATTAAGCGGATGACGGAAAGTCGCAAGTGGCGGCTTTTCTGTCAGCACCTGTCTCCTCCCCATCACCAATTTTGCCGTCACTGATGGCAAGGTATGTGCTGAAGTTCAGTCAGGTGAGAAGCCGCTGCTGAGGCAGTGAACGAAGCATGGCGGCAACACTTTCGAGCGCCACGTGCCACGGACATAATAACGGCAGATCCATCGACGTCTGCCCACAGCTTAAGGCCATTAGCCCTTTCCCCACTGTCTCTATTGCGCACGATGGCTGTACGGGCATCGACCCGAGATGACGATTAATTCTGAGAGGCGCATGCCTTCCTTTCTCACATACTCGGGTCTCTCGGCGCTTGCTTTTCTCGTGCAAAGCTTTCAGTCAAAAAGGTTGAAGCACTAGCGCGACAACAACCTCTGTAGACCTCCCGTCGCAGCAGTAAAGCTTTTTTTTTTTGATAAAGTGCATAAGAAAGAAATAAAGATGACACGATGACTCGACGTCAAAACAACGCGCGCACGTGAAATACTTTATCCGTAAGCGATACCTGAAGCACAGCTGCAGATGTGTCGCTTGATCCCCCGTCTCGCATCTTGTGACGTGAGAAAAGCGTGAACTGTTGGTCTTACCGCTTTCGGAGCAGCGGTGGCTTGTCTGACACTTCGGTGACAGCATGGCGGGCTCGAAATTTTTGACGTCGGCGAAGATTACCCGCGTTTTCTCGAAGCGAACGGTAAAATTTTGAGTAAGAGAATACGCGAGGGGGAAGCAAACGCAGAAGCAGAAGGGCTGGAGCAAGCTTACGGGAAAGTAAGTGCAGTTTGACTTTCGCAAACTCATAATGTTGTGCAGCATAGGCACCAGCAAAACGGTAATTTACCACATATGACAGTTAAAGTTACCATTTCTGCATATTCCGGCTTTTCTATTTCTAGAGAATAAGGGACGTTAAGAGCACTCTTCTGTTTGCACGTTCGCTTATACCAAAGGACCGAGAAAATAGGAGGCAAAAGTCACGGAAGTCAGTAAGTGTCCGATTGGCTACTCTACACTGCTGTATAAAGGGAACGCAGATAAAAAATTTCAGAAATATTAATTAGATCATCGCACAATTGTTGAAGCTATGTGAAGCGAAGCATTGCTAAAGCGGCTATTTAAATGTTTTACAAGTAACGGAGATGCGTACATTTTTGTTTGCTGCCATCTTATGCAACGCGTAATCTCATAGAATGTTATTGTTTATCCACAATGAAGGGCCGCTACTGTAATACTATGCAATTTTTATGTTTATAGACATCATCCTTCACAAGGTATCCCGAAGTGCAAACTGCAATTCATGTGGACGCAGAGGGTGAGATATATACGAGCCGATGACACAGAAATGAAGGCGTCATATGACGCTTCTCGAGCGAGGAATGATGACCACAGGCTTAGAATAATACGACACTTGTTGAGGAACGTTTACGGATTCTGTACTTAATGTGCCACATTAGGACATACCTATTATGGGAGATTGGCCAAAACGGGCACATTCGCAGTGTTACATATCAAATGGCTAAAAAAAATGAAAATGAAAACCAAACATTCCATGAAATATGATTTACTAGTCTAGTAAGAAATTGGTGTGTTTTAGAGATGTATGTAAGCTGACATGAAATGTTCACGCTTGATACACGAATCGTACTGGGACATTTAAATGCGCAGTTGCTGCAAGCGGGAACACAGGAGCTTGTGGCAGTGCTCTGCGTAGCGCCACCCCCGGAGCCTCGTTAAGCCTTGGCAGATGGTTAGCCATAGCAGATAATTCGCCGGGCTTTTCGCCAATTGGTTTGATTGTTCCTGCGCCTCAACACTTGACGAGGCGCCGGCAGTGGGGCACTCCGCAGAGCAGTGCCATGGGCTCCCATGTTCCCGTTAGCAGTGGTCACGCCTGTACACTCTGGAGAATATGCTAAGAACGAGCATATGCACATACTTGGTCTAATGAAAGAATCCAAAAATCCAGTAAATATAACTCACAACTCCATTAACAGATCGGTCTGCATGAGAGATGCCTCTTAGCTGAGATTTCATGTTCAGGTTTTGTGTAGGAAGGCACTGTAATAAATAATTTTATTATCAGCTGCATACCTGGTCAGCAGAGATTAGGGTATAGCCACTTGGCTTGTAGTTTTATATAACTTTTGCATATAGAGGGTGTTTCACTTATCATGAGCCAAACGTCAAAATATGCAAATGCTACGTGACTGGACAGAACCAAGGTAATGTTATTTGCCGTCGCTTGGACATACTGAAACTATCCTTTGCATTCTGCGTAATTAGATAGTTAGTCCTAATCAATTAATCAACATCCCAATTGTTATAATTAGATGAAAAGCGTTAATTGGATAATTGTAGAGCAACATGAGAAACTCCAGGTAAAGCTTTATGTTGCTCACTACGTGAAACATATACGTGTTTTTCCGAGCGGGAAATAAGCCCGCGAATACGAGCATAATGCCTCGACGAGCCTGTCGCGCTGCAATATTGCGTGTATTTGCGCGCTTCACGCTAAAAAAAAAAAAAAAAAAAAAAAAAAAAAAAAAAAAAAATGTTTTATAGGTTTTACGCGCACATTGGCACCAACATGCCACATCCTTGCTATTGCTTTCATTTGCTCTCAAATTTTTGCAAGCTGATTCTTCTCGAGGCGACTGAAACTCCAGAAAATTAACGACGGACTTGTTGAATGACCCCTAAGTGATCTTAATTAACGCTTCCCATCGGACAGGGGGTATTTGGACGCGCTGTTGGGCGGAATAATTGAACACAATACGAGTTGGGCTTGTGCTGTTCGTCGCTTCACCATTAGCACGGAAGTGGAAGCGATGTCCTCTTCTTATTTGCAATAATCGCATACAGACTGTGAAACCTGGTGCGTATGACGTGCAACGGGGCATACCGCATACCCTTCGTCTTCCTGGACGTTGCAATCAAAAGCGTGTGTGAGTCGGTGAGCGCCGGGCTTTTTTTCAGAGTGAGGCGGAAGAAAGAAGGCACATTTTTCTACGTTTTCGTTGCATTTTAACAGCGTCCATGGTCTCTAATTAAAGTTTGTGGGATGAACACGCATGGGTGATCCCGTTTATAACTGCGTGCTCATTTTAAATCCTGGCAAAGGACTGTTATTGTTGTATAACGCACATGTTTGTCATTGAACATACGACGTAATATTATATGTGGCTTATGCATCATATGAGATTATTTTAAAAAAATCACGCACAAGCCCTCAGTACAGATGGCAAGCCAGCGAAACAGAAACGTGCGACCTCGGCATTTATCACTGGGTTAAAAGTGGCAAAGCCCTACGGTTCATTAAATGACGGCTTGGTAGGCTGCCGGATACCCAGTACGCAGTTGCTGCTTGCGCGCGGCTGCGCGAGCCTGTTCTTGTGCCCGGGCTGCAGCATCGGCATGGCGTAGACGAGCTCGTTCCCGGTTCTGCTTGCGGCGTAGCTGATCGAAAGCCGCCTGCTTCTCGGGAGTACGTATGATGCGTGGCCTACCCTTTTCGGAGCCGGATAGAAACTGCTGCGCGCGCATCTCGGCTGCAACTCAGAGCAAGGACGTCACTACTGGCGCAGCCAATCGCACGCTTCTCTTTCTTTTTTACACGCGTGCGCACGGGGTTGCGCCGGAGGCGTTTTCGGCGTACAGGTGACATACGGTCGGACGAGTGAGCTAGCCATATACAGCTTCGCTGTAGAAGCAGTATCGAATTAGTCGCTGTTTGAGCTGCTCTCGGCTAAGAAAGACATTTCTTAGGTCTAGGTGACGGCACTGGGATAGCTTTGCAGAAAATTTCTACCTTTAAGAAAGAAGAATTTAAGGACTTCCTCCAGATGCCTAATTTAGGTTTGCCTTCCTTATTTTACGAGGCGTAACATAAGTTCTCTACAGTACAATAAGCTTGAGAGGAGGCTAGACCACTGCATGGACAGAATTTCAAGCTGTGAGGACGGCGATCATTTACTTTTCTGAACACATCAGTCTGCATTTAATAAACACGCATGATACTCAGTACAAGAATGGGAGGTACATTTCGTTTAGTTGCCGACGAAGTTGCTAGCTTTGCCACTTTGAAACTGTTGGTGCCTAATGAAAGAATGTTTCTACGATTAGGCAGCTATATTAAACCCGGTGCCGAAATGTGTCGAATTTCTTCTTTTTTTGAAATTTCCGTTTCTCAGAGAGCTACATGTGACTTCATGTGACTGTCATGTGACATGTGACATGTGTCATGCTTCACGTGACATGAGCTACATGTAGCTTCATGTGACTGTCAAGCAAATGACAATATTCCTTTTCATGAATCTTCCAGTTTGAGGAATTCCGCTGAACTGATTTGCCATGTGAAGAAATTGGTGTCTTTGACAGGTCGAATGGCTTCTAAATGTGATAACTTACAAATAACATGGCTCGAGCCTGTGTTGCAGTGCAAACAAGTTTTTTGCTGTTTGCACTGCAACACAGTGCCAACATCAAGTGGCGAGTGCCCTTCGTTACGACTTTGTTTTGTGCGTATAAATCTGAAGGCAAAGAAGTAGTGAAAAGTTTCGACTAATGGAACGAGGAGAAATATTTTTCGATCCGAAGAGAAGCTATATGCACGATACCTAATTGATTTCTAGCAGACGACATAACGGAAACGTGACAGCCAGTGATTGTTACCCACCAATAGTCCCAAACAGGTGCATAGGACGACGTAACCGCGGCCGGCAAGACCTTGTCGATGTCACACTGTTTTTCGGGAATGACAACGTGAAGCATCCAGGGCGGAGCTGCGACTGCGGCGTCCAGCCTGGCTGAGAACGAATGCGCGTTTCTCTTTTGTAGCTTGTAGCTCGCGAACCATGCTACCCGAGACTCGCGGATCTAGCGGTGGTTATTATGATGCATGATGATGATGATGGATGGTGATGACGCTACACAGTGTGAAACATAGCCGGGCATCACCGGTGTCGACGAGTAGCACCCACGAGGCGGTGGAAACAAAGTACCCAGTACAAAAAGAGAAGGAAAAGAAGAAAGGAGAATAGAGAAGAATAAAAAAATAAGTAAGAAAGAAAGAAAGGAAAGGAAAGAAGAAGGAAAGAAAACAGCAACCTGGCTCAGTGTGAACCGGTGATGTGCGTGGTATTCGTTTACCGCTGGGTACCTAAGCCTTCAGTTTCTTCGTTTCAACTCGTTACCACTCTGTGCGTTACTTCAGTTCCCGCCCTGTGCCACCGTGTTAAGCAGAGCGCAGATCTTCGCAGTTTGCCACTATAAAACACGGGTTGATGAGGAAGAGAGTAGGCACAAGGGAAGGGAGAGAATTGCGCGCGATTGGTGAGGCCAGCTGATCTTGTAATTTCTTCAGAGTATCCCGAATCACGTGTCCAGGTCTCTTTCCCATGTTTCAAAATATCCTGCAACCACTTGGAGTGATCTAGTTCCTTCCTCTTATACTCTAGTTCAGGCAACTTGCGGCGCTATAGGATAGGTAATAGCAAAGTCGATTCTTGCTGTCATCACCGCACGAATATCCATTATGACAGATGTGAACTATTTTATTTGTTCAATAGCACAAATAATTTTCTTGTGGCCAACAAAAGAAAAAATAATAATAAACAGCTGTTGTTTTGTTCTATGCTATGTCGAATGTACGCGAAATACGTACAGTAGTGGAACAAGACTTGTTGGCTTTTTCACCTTATAAAGTTCACGAATTCTTTCAGGACAGGACAGTGGTGACATGCTGAACGAAGTCAAGGCATTTGCAAGTTTGTGCACCGCTTTAGTTATAAAAATAGTTTTGCTTTACCAGCCAACCCCACCATTTCTAAGCAGGCATTCTGGCAACGCCATCTCCGCATGAAATTTCGCTTTGATTCCTTGATTGATCTTCAATCACAAAAGCGGCGACGGCTGTGATGATGATGACGATGATGATGTTTAATGGCACCTCTTTTAATATAGGGTGAAGAAAAGTAGTTAGCCAGCTTGCCTAAAATAAGCAGGCTTTACATCTGTAGCCATCTAGCTTTTTCCTTATCTGACCTCGATCATAACTTTCATATTTCAAAGTTATCTCGCTTTATATATATATATATATATATATATATATATATATATATATATATATATATATATATATTGACTTCTGCTGGTCTGTTTACACTTTCAATTGCCCTGTACTTGGCGGCCAACCATCTTGACGAGTTCCTCTATTCCGTATCCAAACTTTTGAGGTACAGACATTTACGGTAAACTGTGCTACAGCGCTCACCAACTGGAGGAATCGTTAATACTCTGTTGAAATAGCGCCTATAGAAGGGTCTGATTGCAGAGCGGAAGCCAAGTCATGCGCGAACATTGCGCGTCGTCGATAAGTGATCACTGCATACAAGTGCCTCAACGTGCCGAACGGTGTAGAGAACAGGACGAGGAAGATATGAGGTATACAGCAGCTGCTCATACTAGAAGGACATACTATAGTTAACGCAGAAGCACTTCTGTTGAATCTACAGCCACGCCAATATTTGTCTCCACATTGCGGAGTATGCGCATAATGCATCTATTCGATTTATGGGTGAACAGGCGAAGCACGAAAGAATGAAAAATACATGTTGTAATTTATGCAGTTACACAGTTCCTTTGTTCAACAGACCGTGAATCACTTTTCGCTCTCGTATATGGATTGTATACAAAGAGGGTGTGAACTATTCGCTAGTATTCTTCGCTTTCACGCCCAACTTGCGTTCCTGCCCGTACTAGTTTATCTTTGTCGCGAACGCAGCAGAGCAAAAGCGCGTGTGCGAAAAAGACTATTCGTGCTACGCTAAACGGCCGTAAACTAGTTCAGAAAACATTTCAGTAACATTTGCAGCACACGTGAAGTGGCGATAGTGTATGAACTTGCAGGGTCTCTCCATGTGCAAGCAATGCGCCTCAACTATCTCACTCCACGAACACTTTTTCTCCCCGTCTCTCTCTTTCACTTCCTCCCGTCCTCATTTTGACAAAGCGTTTCTACTTGGTACAGAGCGCGGCTGTACTCTTTTGTTTCAATATACGGCGCCTCCACATCATATTCGCCCAGAGACAATTTGGGAGCCTACGCGTGACGTGTTCGTTAGGCAGTGACAAGCGTATACGGAGCGGGAGCAGCTAATGTGGGCAGAGAGCGAGAACGTAAACAAGCTGACGCAGATGGACGGGGAGGAGCTATAGTAGCGTGAAGCACTCCACACCAAGGCACCGGCAATGAACTGCTAATTGCTGCGGAGGAAATCCGTGTTGCATGGATGGTAAAGTGATGGGGGCGAGGAGGGGGGCGGAGCTACAGAAAGTCAGCTAGCGGCGAACAAAATCTGTCGTAGCTGCATCGCTGAAAGATGGAGTAATTAAGCGACAAGATCAACAAAAACAGCGGTGTTCTCGGGCGTTGCGTACGATCGTTGGCTTTCGAAAATGCGGGCGAGCGTGCGTTTGAACTTGAAATGGCACACACCCTTCTTAAAGAGGTAGCCGTCCATCGAAGCGTACATATAATGCGCGCGCGTGCCATTAAAAATAAAGTTTTTATCCTCGTCATCGCTGACCGGTGAAGCGCAAACGGCTTTGAAGCAACTTGTCAGCCACTACATGTTTTTCTTTTATTTTATTTTCTATTGTTATATTATCAATTTTGCATTTTTTCAGCTTTTCAGCTATCACCAGAAGAACTTTCTTCGTGCGATATTTTGCTATCTAAACCTGACTGGTGGCACGTTCCCGCTCCGCTCACAGCTGGAACTGTATTAGTAGAAACCTTATGCAACAAATTCTTCATAGGGATGTCAGAAATGGAAAACGGTAGTAGCGTAGTTAAGTAACAAAACATAAGATATGCGAGAGTAAAAAAAAAAAACACGTCTCGTATCGCACTCGCAGTACGTATGCCAACCGTCTCGAATTTACCGGGACAGTCCCGACATTTGAGTAAATACCGGGAGTTCTGAGTAAGTCATGTCGAACCTCTCATTTTCTTTCTGCTGAATAACAATCAATAAACCAGATTCCTTTTTTACAACGCCTGACAGCTCGGTTATTCATTTTTCCCTTTTGTTTTTTTTTTTGCATTGTCATAAACATAAAGGTCGTTAGTGTTTGTCGTGTTCCTTGTTCTGTTGTAGGTATACTAGTTTTACAATGTACCTCTATTTACGTGTATTCATAGCCGTGTTAGCCAGGTGGCTACTGCATCTTTCTTGTAAATCGTGACGCGGTAGGACTACAAACGCTTTTGCAATTCATGAACGCACGTACAGAGTGGTGGCGTCCTGGCACTAACCGGTCGTCGCCCACCCCTCCATGTCGCGATTTCGTCTGCTCCATAGTTGGCAGCTCTAACTGAGAGAGAGGCTCATTTGGGCTACTTCATTATTTTGACGGGGCAGGCGATCTTTTTCCAAAAGAGGTCACGCATTATCGTGCGCATTTGTAAAAAAAAATGAGCCAGACATTGAGCGTGATGCATGAAAGGTAGTTGAAAGGAGACTTGAAGCAGCCGAGGAAAAGCTGAACAGGGCCCCCATTGTGAACGAGAATGTGCGTGACTATGGAACGTAGACCACCGACGCGACAGGAGAGGAACTGTCAGCAAAGTACGCGGAATGCGTGCAGCGTGATGAAGAGTTAGCTGGAAGGAGCGGCACCTACCCTGAGGCCGCCACGCCGAAAAAGCAGGAGCCAAGGGGACAATGCCCCTTGTCGAGTCCGAATCACGCGGCAAAGGACGAAGGGAAGCAGGGAGAGGCAGGAGAGAGTGAAAGGGTGATTATCGCCGGCGACTCAAACCTGGCTGGGTGCTCAAAAACAATTGTGGAAAGGGTAAAAAGCGATAAAAGAGGGGCAGTAGGGACATTTCCAGGGCGGACGCTGGGTTCTGTCATGGAGCAAACAAAAAAAGAACTCGCGGAAAATGCCCACGTGCGCAACCTTGTCAGAGTGGCAGGTGGATTAAATGACGTCCTAAACAGGAAAGGGACAGGACTAGGCCAGCGCATGGCGAAGGGGGTGGACGACTTGCACGAGCTATCCCCTCAAGTGCAGATTGTGGTGTGCACGGTATCGGAAGTGCCTGTGCGTGACAGTCACGTGCAAAGAGCCGTAGTGGCTGATAATGAGGCGATATGGAAAATGAGCCGAGAGGAAGGCTTCGAGGTTGCCGAAGTAAACAGAGAACTGAGAAGGTGTCGTGGTTTTAAATGAGACGGGATCCACTTCAATTACAGGCTGGCACGAGAAGTGGGCTGGCGACGTGGTGGTAGCGCTGTAGCTTTTTTAGGGGTCCCGCGGGCGCTCAGGAGGCCAGAGTAGGTAGTAATGAAGAAGGTCCCCTAAGGGAACTTCACAACAGCATCACCATCGATAATAGAAAAAGGAGGAAGGCAAGAAGGAGAGCTCGCCATGCAACAGGGTACATAAACATGCAGGGCTGCAGAAGAAAGGAAAAGTGGGCAGATATTGAGGAGCAGTTAAATCGAGAACAAATAGGGGTGTATGCGGTTACAGAAACGCACCTTAGAGACTCAGAAGAGCCGCCAGTTATTGAGAATTATGTTTGGGAAGCGCGCAACAGAACTAAGTTGGAAAGAAAGGGAGGGGGAGTCGGAATGCTCATCCATCAGGGAGCCAAATGGAAAAGAGTAAATTCAAAATGTCAAGAGCATCTTTGGCTATCAGGTACAACGAGTGGGAAAAAAACTTGGCTGGCCGTTACGTATTTGTGGACCGGAAATAGTTGTACAGAGAAGAATAAAGAGTTAGTGGAATGCATAAGCGCTGATATTAAGGGTTTCGGGAATGGTGCTGAAATTGTCATATTAGGTGACATGAATGCCCACATACAAGATTTATAAGGCTATACCGACAACAACGGGAAATCAATGATAGACCTTTGTGAGCAATATCACCTCGTTATCGTGAATAGAGGGCCTAAGTGTGAAGGGCAGATAACCTGGGAAGTGGGAAACCGGCAATCGACCATTGATTACTGTCTGGTCACAGAAGGAATTTATGACAACTAGAGAGAAGTGGTCATCGATTAGGAAGGGTTTAGCAGCATAAGGAGTGACCATAAACGCATCACTTTGAAAATGGGCTGTGTAGTTGGGAAAGAGAGCAAGGAGCGCAAAATGGCCAGTCCAAATTTGAACGTTGAACAAATAGCAAATATTGTCACTAGAGTGGAGGAAGAACTTGGCACATGGCCAAGTAAAGAGTGGGAATATGGTGAGCTTCTAAGTATAATAGCGACAGAAATACGGAAAGAGCAACAACATGTTCGTTGGAAAGGGAGAAAAAAAGCCGTAAAGCTGGTGGAACAAGGAGATACGAGAAGCGATCGCCGACAGAAAGCATCTCGAGAGCACCGGCAAGCAAAGAAGCCGCAGTTGCCGCAGGATGAAGTAACCAGCAAATGGGAAATATACCGGGAGAAGAAGTCTGTGGTTCAAATACTGGTGCAAGCAAAATTAAGAGATGAAAGTGTGCGTTGGTTGTCAGAAATACGTGAGAAAAAGAAGGACGCACCTAGAATATTTTGGAACCACATAAAATTATTAGGCAGGAAGTCAACAACGATACAACAACATATCCTAGACGAAGATGAAAGCAGACTGGAAGGAGAAGCGGCAATAAATTATATCCGAAAAGGAACAGCCGAATCTTTCCAAGGCAATGACGAGGTTGTATTTGAAGAAAAAAAGAGCATGAAAGAGACCCAAGTGGGAAAGGAGCTGCTGCTGACAAATTTCAACTTGAAGAAAACGGAAGAGAAAATTCCTAAGCGCACTGCCACAGGGCTAGACGACGTTCCCGTTAGGCTGATTAATGAACTAGGACCAAAAAGTAAGAAAGCTCTGGTGAAAGCAGTGGAAAAAACTTTAAAACATAGACGAATACCAGACGCTTGGCTACAAAGCAGAATGAATTTAATTTATAAAGGTATGGGAGAGAAAGACAGAATTCACTCGTATGGACCGTTGACCATTACATCGGTAACATACAGGCTAGCAATGCAGGCAATCAAAGCTTCAAGCATGGACAGAGAATAATGGCATTTTGGGAGAACTTCAGTATGGCTTGAGAATAGGTAGGCGTTTGGATGATAACTTGTTTGTTTTTACTCAGTGTATTGAAATATCAAAAGCAGAAAGCAGACCGATGTATGTGGCCCTTTTAGACACAACAGGAGCCTATGACAACGTAGACCGCAACACTTTGTGGGATATTCTGGAAGGGGAAGGCTTAGGTGACGATTGTCTACAGTTCTGAGAGCGATTTACCTAGAAAATGCCGTTTGCGTCAAATTGGAAGGGATGAGAAACGAGGAGAAAGTTATTATCAACAAGGGACTGAGGCAGGGGTGCCCTTTATTCCTGCTGCTGTTTATGATGTACATGGTAAGGACGGAGAGCGCGTCAGAAGGAAGTAATATCGGGTTTAATCTCTCATACAAACAGGCGGGTACAGTAGTAGAGCAGCAGCTCTCAGGTTTATTTTATGTGGGCAACATTGTGTTGCTAGCTAACAAGCAAAGTGATTTGCAACGTCTTGCTGATATCTGTGGACAGGAAGGCAACAATTTAGGTTTGAAACTTACTGTTAGAAAATCAGGTGTTATGGTATTCAATGAAAACAGTGAACAGACAGTGGAGATACAGGGCCAGGAAATACCTCGAGTAGCATAATATAAATACCTCGGTATATAGATAAACGAAGGCAATAGATATAGGGAAACACAGGAAAAACAATAACAGTGAAGGGGAAGAGAAATTCAGCCATAATGAAGCACAAAGCGCTATGGGGATACAATAGTTACGAGGTCCTTCGAGGTATGTGGAAAGGTGTAATGGTTCCAGGACTTACTTTTGGAAATGCGGTTGTTTGCTTTAAATCAGGGGTACAATCAGGATTTGAAGGGAACCAAACGTCTGTGGGCCGCCTCGCATTGGGCGCTCACGGGAAGACTACAAGTGAAGCTGTGTAGGCTGATATGGGCTGGACCTGTGTTGAAGTGAGGTAACCTCGCAGTAGAATTAATTATGAATAACGGCGGAGGGATATGGAAGAAAGTAAATGGGCTGGAAGAGTGTTACCAGGTATCTGTACAGGAAAAACATTGATTCACAGTGGACGAAAAGAACTAGGAAGCTTACCAGCAAGTATACGGCCTGTAGGGTGGGCAACACAGCAACAAAGAAGGTCAAGCGGAAAGTCAGAGATGCTGAAATAATCTCATGGGTGGCGTCAATGGAAAGAAACCTGCCGTGAGTAACTACTTAAGAGGAAAAAACGAAATCAGTAAAGAAACCATTTATGATAACTCAAAGGGAATATCATTACTTTTCGAAGCGAGATCGGGATGCCTTAGAATGCCACCTATAAAGCGAGATATAAGAAGG
Source organism: Dermacentor andersoni (assembly GCF_023375885.2). Lineage (NCBI taxonomy): Eukaryota > Metazoa > Arthropoda > Arachnida > Ixodida > Ixodidae > Dermacentor > Dermacentor andersoni. The sequence continues at coordinate 62,862,028 of NC_092815.1, read as the reverse complement.
AAGAAGACGCATGTGCTTGCTGCGCTAAAGCTAGGGAAACTACGGAGCATGTTTTATTAGAATATGGATACGTCTACCCAGCGGTCGATTTAGGCACCACTGGCCTCCTTGAAGCCATTGGGTTCAGCGGGAGCAGTGGTAAAGTAAACATGTCCGCAGTAGGCATTAGTAAGAGGCGATTGGAGGATTGGTGGAAGAAAAGTAGGGAAACGACAAAAGGCGGAGACGTACAAAAGCACAGTTCGCAATAGGGATCAGAAAATTTCGGTGTGGTAGTTCATAGTGTTTTTTTTTATTATTTAACCTAGGTAGGACGTTAGGCAGTATAATAGCAAGAGCTTGGTGGCGCAACCCACCGCCCCGTTCCAAAGGGGACGCTCATAACATCCATCCATCCATCCATCCATCCATCCATCCATCCATCCATCCATCCATCCATCCATCCATCCATCCGACCGCCCGTCCGTCCGTCCGTCCGTCCGTCCGTCCGTCCGTCCATCCATCCATCCATCCATCCATCCATCCATCCATCCATCCATCCATCCATCCATCCATCCATCCATCCATCCATCCATCCATCCATCCATCCTAATCGTTTTCAAAACGAGAAACGTAGAAGGTATGCGAAAAATGGAAATGCTGGTGGAAAATGGGCAAAATAGAAGAGGGATAGAATTGGTACAAGGTCGATAACTACGGCTGCATAAACGAACGCTATCAGCAAGGCCCTGCGTTTAGCGCTTGTTTAAGCATGTCCCAATAAGCGCCAAACCGTGGCAAAATAAAGGCACTTCCGACTGGAAAACAAGAATGATAGCGCGATGAAAACGGTGAAAATGGTTTCGAAATATGCTCCCCCCCTCTCTCAGGGACATTTCTATCTACCCACCGGACATATTTTCACTGTCTACCAAGTTTCTTGGAAGGACGAGCTACGAAATGTGCGAATAGATGACTTGGTGGCGAAACGTTTGAGGAACGCGATCAGGCAGCAGACCGGCGGCAGGTTTCGTGCGGCTAGCATATCTTATGAAGTCAGACGGTGGTGCCCAGGCTACTTCGTGCTCAACGGATGATATATGCAACATGAACCGGCACTGGCATCTCACTCGCCACGTCAGGCACAACCGCCGTGCAGGGAAGCTACTCGGGGAAGTTGCAGTGAAGCAAGTCATTCCTTGTGTGCTTAGCGGCGAAGGAATGCGGTAGGCGTGCTCCGGAGGTGCTGCTTTCGTACGTTGCTGCCAAAAGAGCAGCTCTTTTTTCGAGAAGACGGCATAGTGGCGAGCGATGTTCCATAAAGGCTCACTCAACGCGGAACTTCCCAGATTCCAAAAGGGACCATCACCGATTCTCTCCCTCGAAAAGAAAAAATGGGCTAATTGGTGATTGTGTGAATAAGGTTTCACCGCAGTACATTTCTTGAAAAAATTTTTTTCGTTGCGCAAGTGTTCTTTGAAGTACTTCTGATGAAGAAAAACTTGGTTGGATGTAAATTTTCTTTAATGAAGTGTGAACTAGGTGCAGTGACAAATCTTAGTTTAGAATAATTTATTGGCGTGGTTATTTGATGTGACATCACCGCTGGACACATTTATGAATTTTCATCGTTTACTTGGCTAAGTAAAGAATCAAGAAATTTCATTTTCAGAATTTTTCTTCCGTAAGCTTCCTTGACATTCCTGACACAAGATATGTTTTTCTGTTTTTTCTTTCAGTTGCTACAGTTTATACTAAAGATAACGTTCGACTTTAATATCAAGTACCATTCATGAAATTTACTTCCGAAGTTGCAAGAAAGTCATTTTCTGACGATCCTCAGGCCTCCATTAAAGAATAGAGTTCTCCAGATAAAATTAGGTGAGGTAGCTTACTATACACACAAACGTTCCAGCTTGTAATCCAGAAATTTTATTACGAGTAAATATAGGTGGAGGCGAGAAAATAATTTTGAAGTCCACAACCAATCTCGCCGCTGGGCACTCCAGAAGTGTATCTTCGCTGCAGAACAGCTAAGAGCCGCCGTCTAATTTTCTGGCACGCATATCCACTGTGGCTCTCTGTCAAGTGAAAGCGTGCTGTGTAAGTTGACATCAGTATAGATGCATCGTAAACGGCGTATGCTCGGCAGTTAACCACTTCTAATTTTGGGAGCTTGGGGTGGTCAGGTTGGTGAACCGGGAAGAGATTAGAGCTTTCTTTTGCAGTAGTGGCTAAATTAATCTCATTCCGTCCTACGCGAAGACAGAATAATCACACGGTCATTTCTCTGCTGCTTCACACCAGAGCGAAAACGACGTTAGGCCCACAGACCCTCACAGCAGACTATAGCCTGCAAATTGAAAATGTCTTCGTGTATGTCTCTATGTGTCCCAGTTGGCACGGAGTGTTGAGGATTCATGTTCTGGCATAACTCATTATCTGCCGATCTGTAGTACTGACAAAGCAATGAATCGGGGCCGGGCCCAATATCTCATGTCTGACCACAATGCTCTCCTGATCACTACCTCGAAGCAGTTATGATTTACTTCCATCACACAAATGTATTATCGTAAAATGTAGTTGCGGGGTCATCGTCATTCAAACAGCCAAAAACGTATACCTTACTGGCATAGACCGCGTACAAAAAAGCTTGCTCCTTCAGTGTATGCATAAAGGGTTGATAAACACAGCGAGAATTAAATTGTGACCGGCACCTGTTTTGCACTGAAGACACGGTTAAGTAGCGTCTACCCGCGATTGGTTGTGAATTTCACAAATGATTTCTCGCCTCAAACAAAATTCACATTCATTGAAGTTTGTATCTTACAAACTGAACGGTTGGTCAAGCAATGAGCTATCTCATGCTCTTCTTTTATGCAGAGGGCCCTAATGCACAATTTAGGTCTCAACATCCCCAAAAAATGACTTTTTGGCAACTTCGGGAGTAATTTTCCAAATAAATACGTAAATTAACTGTCTAACACTATATTTTAGCAGAGACTATAGATACTGGAAAATACGGTAAGAATTATTGTGGCTGGAACATGACGAACTTAATGCGAATATTTTGTGAAAACGCACATTTTTCTCGCTTTTTTATTGAACGAATTAAACGCGGAAAATTACGAATTGTGTTCACCTGTGAAGCCACGTGACACAATCACACCAGTAGAATATTACAAAATTAGATTTCTCTTTGTGCCACATAATTTTACACTTGAGTAAGAAATTTTCTTCAAATCAACACGTCCTTTTTCGGGAAAATTCAAGAACCCTTACGTCACAGAAGGAAAAAAAAATTATTTGGTGAAACAGTCGTACAATATGCAATTAGCGCAATTTTTCCAAGAGAATCGGTGATGGTCGCGTTTAGGGTCGGGGACGCTTCGCAAGGAATGATTCTATAGGAAGAGGAAAGTGCATGTGGGTGTCGTCCTCCTTATGTCTATGTTCGTGTCAATACGGTTACCGGAGAATGGCTTTATCTTGCGCGATATGGTAATATAGTTTACTGCATATATTGTAAAGAATAAGGAGTACATACTCATTTTTTTTTTATCGAGCATCGCATGGTGAAAGTGAATCAGATGTGGATTTAAATGCGATGTTGCGATTTACCTTCCGGTTACTTAGTGTGGCTTAAACGCTTCTACACAGACACCGACATGCAGACACCGAGATAACTGTCTTTGTGGAGTTGATTGGCACATATGTCAAGAAAAGTTGACTTGCATGTGCAACGGAAGAAATGGATGTCACTCTCTCAACGTTAGAGTAACAAAGTTATGCAGATTAAGGCAGCATATACTTTAACGAAAGATTTGTGGCGTAAAGTAAGTGAATGGAAACACAAGAGGGACAAGACCGCATGACTCATTGTATACGTTCCTCATGAATGCAAAGCCTTTCTGTCGGTAATAGGCGCTGTTCACTCTTATTGAACGGTTAACATTAAACAGCTTGGTGCTTGTAATTCTAGGCTAGGCAAAAGAACAGTAGTTAAATATAAACTTAGTTACGAACACCACAGGATAGACTAGGTACAGTGTTTTGCGCCCTATTTATAGTATACACTATTTTAGCAGGGTATGATGTTGGGCAAGTTGGTGCATAGCTTTAACGAAAGGTTTGTGGCATAAAGTAAGCGACGGCAAATATTTTTGCAGTTTTTTATACAGAATGGTGGCTAACAATACTTCCATGTAAGTGACCCCCTCACCCGCAACAACAATGCTGTGCTGTTTCATGTTGTCTGAAAAAACATTCGCGCTGAGACTATTCTAGGAATTAAGTATGTGTAAGCATTGTGCCATTTGCTCATCTCCACGCAGCCCGTTGTCGTTATCAAAGTTAAGAAACTTTATCCGACCAGCATAAACCCACATCAGCCCTCATCGGTAGTAATCAGCCTTAACGAACATGATCCGGCACTTATCAACTTTTATCGGCCCTTATCAACCTGGATGTCCAGCCAAGCTGTTGCAAAACCATTGCTCCAATTGCTGAGCTGGGTACGCAGTCTTTTATTGATGCTTCGGATGCTTGTTTTGAGCTTGTTCTTTATTGAAACGAATGCTGTTCTGTGTGTTGTATGGGTTACTTCCATGAATGCATGTACTGTTCTCTTCACTTTTCTGAGCGTTTGTAGCCTCTGCCTTGTGTTGGTATGAGCCATTGTATTTTTCGCTTGCTTACGGGGTGTAAGCCATTGTTTAGAGGGGTATGACCCAATGCAATCGTCTTGATTGACGGATGGACAAAGTTCTCGTATGACACGCAAAGAAAGGCTTAGGCATCTAAAAGCAGTGACCGACATGCTGACTTCAGGAAGTCCAGTCACATTACGGTCATTACATAATCTTTGTGGGCATCCTGCCCGATGGAGAGTTAAATTCATATTTATGTTTTTTTACTACGCCTCAGGGTAGCCATACTCGAAATAAAAAAGAGACCCTTTTACGTTTTTCTTCTGTTGAAGGTGATGGAAGGAAAGATGGTCTGTAAAAAAAGGCAGACCCATAAAATATTTGTAATTCTCTAAGATGCGCCAGAAGCACTAGATGCGGCCTTGTCGGGTTCTTGTTTGACCAAGTACTTGTTCTTTTAGCGTTGTTACTTTCCAAAACGTGAATCTCTAAGATGCGATGTTTGTTAGTTGAGCGACCTACATCATTACTTCACGGTGGAGGATATAGTTTAAAGGAGTGCCTAATTCCCAGCGCACGTGTCGTAAAACTTCAGGGAGACATAAACATCCTTTTTGGCCTAACGACTTCTCAACCGAGATTGTGCAAGGCACATATAACATGCACAGTAGGAGCACTCCTTCTACGCATTCATATAATGAAGTATCGTGCGAGGGATCTTACAAATATTTGACCTTACTTTCTTCCTTTCTTTTTCTTATGTTACCGTCGTTATGCGCCCCTCGCTTGAGATAAATTGTAGACGACGGCACGGGCTATGATTAACGATGTGCATATCCAGAGTGGAATGAGCAAGCAGAGGCGTATAAGAAGACCTGCGGCGCAGGAAGCATTCTGTCTTGTAGACTTTCGTTTGAACATTGAGAGGGCTTTTTTTGTGGGTCTTCAAAATAAACGACGTCTCATTTTCGCACTCGTTCTCAAAAAATTGCACGTAGGCTCTCATGTGGGAGTTATCTAAATGATGCGCAAGCATTTGCTGCTAATCGCCTGCTGTTTCGTATTCGTATGCCACTGTATTTGGCGCAATTGCGAGAAACACGGCGAAAGAATCGTGAAACGTAGGAGCGCTTTCGCAACACCGAAATGTTAACTGAGACCCGCATGAGACGACGAAGAAGAGGCGAATAGTGGCAAAGTTCACTCACGCTATAGATAATTCCTAGATGATGTGGACGTAGAAGGAAATCACGAGAGAGATTTTGTAATTGAAGCAAATGTATACAACATTCATTATGCACACTTTCTCTTGTTTAGTTCTTGTTGCGTTTCTTTATCTTCAAACCTGATGATGGCGCGTTTGGATGAAGCCACTACTTCATGAAAGATGAGCACTGGCCGATGCGTGCTGTAGTATGTGACATAATTGAACAATGTAACGTTTGGTAGATCTCATACGTAGACGTGGTCGATGACGCTGCCTCCTCTCGATGCGAACCAATATCAACCGTGGTCAAACGTGCTCCAGCGGCGCCTGCGTAGGGTGCGGCCGCACGGACCCTATCTTGAAAGCGATCTGCCTTGGCACAGAGTGCGGCGAGTACTGATAGCTTCGTGTGCACTGTGTTCTCGCCACTTAGTTCGCGTTGAAGTGAGAGGCGGTACGAAAGTCAATTCGCTCGCAGCTGCGGGCCCTGTATTAAAAGCGATCGTCTTACGTGATGGACGAACGGAGTGACGGGTTTCCTCGTTGGGTAGGCATAGAAATGCTTACGCAGTTCAACATTACAACTTCCCCTTCTTTCGTTTATTTGTTTTCATACAGTGCAAGATGGATACCGTAGAGCTATCTTTATTTGAGAAATAAATCTCGTCTGCGACGCCTGCATTTCAATGGGGGCGAATTGCAAAAAACTTGTGTACTTAGATTTAAGTGTACGGTAAAGAACGCCAGATGGTCAATATGAATCCCACAAGCGCACACCTAATGGCCCAAGCTCTTAGAAATCTTTGGCCACTGGGACGGGGTAGAAGGTGGTGTAGAAGGCGATAACATCAGAGTCAGATCACGAAGACAGAATGACGAAGATAGAACGACCACGACGGCATCTCGATCACCTACAGACGCGTAGAGGCCAAAGCGCGTAGTCAACTTGAGTCACTGGGTTGGCGCAGGATGACGGACGGACGGACAGACAGACAGACAGACAGACAGACAGACAGACAGACAGACAGACAGGCAGACAGACGGACGGACGGACGGACGGACGGACGGACGGACGGACGGACGGACGGACGGACAGACAGACAGACAGACAGACAGACAGACAGACAGACAGACGGACGGACGGACGGACGGACGGACGGACGGACGGACGGACGGACGGACGGACGGACGGACGGACGGACGGACGGACGGACGGACAGACGGACGGACGGACAGACAGACAGACAGACAGACAGACAGACAGACAGACAGACAGACAGACAGACAGACAGACAGACAGACAGACAGACAGACAGACAGACAGACAGACAGACAGACAGACAGACAGACAGACAGACAGACAGACAGACAGACAGACAGACAGACAGACAGACAGACAGACAGACAGACAGACAGACAGACAGACAGACAGACAGACAGACAGACAGACAGACAGACAGACAGACAGACAGACAGACAGACAGACAGACAGACAGACAGACAGACAGACAGACAGACAGACAGACAGACAGACAGACAGACAGACAGACAGACAGACAGACAGACAGACAGACAGACAGACAGACAGACAGACAGACAGACAGACAGACAGACAGACAGACAGACAGACAGACAGACAGACAGACAGACAGACAGACAGACAGACAGACAGACAGACAGACAGACAGACAGACAGACAGACAGACAGACAGACAGACAGACAGACAGACAGACAGACAGACGGACGGACGGACGGACGGACGGACGGACGGACGGACGGACGGACGGACGGACGGACGGACGGACGGACGGACGGACGGACGGACGGACGGACGGACGGACGGACGGACGGACGGACGGACGGACGGACGGACGGACGGACGGACGGACGGACGGACGGACGGACGGACGGACGGACGGACGGACGGACGGACGGACGGACGGACGGACGGACGGACGGACGGACGGACGGACGGACGGACGGACGGACGGACGGACGGACGGACGGACGGACTTAAAACGGCTGAAGTTCTCTAAGAGTTCCTTGCAACAATAAATTTCCGGTTCTTAGCAATGGAACTGGCGAAGAAATTTCGGGGGATGAAACAAGGAAGAAAAAAATATGAGCAGCACCTGTTCAGCGGAATAAGGAGAAATGAGTTGAGAAGGTAGAATCGAATGCGATTTGGGAGTTATGATGCATCTGAATGTCCTTGCAAAAGAAGCAAGCGAAGCCATTGATTCACCATGGCTATAACATAGGACGACGCTGTTTTGATCGAGTTGCGGTGGAAATGAAGTTTGAATAGATGACGAACATTGTGCGCCTGAAACAATTTTCTAGAGGACGCCGGTGCTTTCTTACAACAGTATGCGTGCAGTGTTTTTTGCTAAAGAAAACTTAACGTGCGCGTTCGGTGGTAATGAACGACCGCTAACAATGGGACTGGAGTCTTGTTAGGTACGACAGCTGTGAAGGAATACGCGAGGGTGCAGTTTTTCGTTGCATTCTGCGGGCAATTATCGCCGCACATTCGCCCAGAACAGTGGGCACTAGTCTAAATCGCGTTCAAGGTTCTGCAGTGCGACAAAAATAAGAAATATTCGCAGTATGGGACGGACGTGTCATGGCCCGTAGGGGGGGCTTGTAGGATTGCATAATAGCGTTCATTGCAGCTATGCATGGCATAGGCGGAATATGACTGAATAACATCCATCGTTTGCATGCAGTCTACTACCCCTATAGCTCCAGCCTACTTGAGGGTAAGTTTGGAAGAAATATCTGCAGCTGACAGATGTTAATGAGGTAGGCTGCTTTTCTTTGAGTTGGCTTGAGTGTATGCTAACGTGAGCACAAAGGGTTCATGTTTTTGTGGTAAGAGGAAAGCTAGGAATTTCCTGTAGACAGAGAGTATTGCAAGTGAAAATACGATTGCGTTTATTTCAAGTGGACCACTGTGTAGCTTAAGAAACTGCTGAGAAGAAAAGGGGAACGGCACATAGGAGCTAGTTTAAGTTCACTTAACACAGTAGCAAATTCATATCGACTGATATTGTTAACGAAAGTTTATTCATTCTTATCGACTTAAGCAAAATACCTCGGCATAAATCTATGCGCGCCCAAATCCGTAGTGAGGCAGGGTCAGGGTGGTTCCAACAAACTTTTACTATACCACAGAGCTGATGTTACAAAAGGTTTCAGTGACAAACGTGAAGGTCGCACATATGTTGCTCGAATCAGCTCGAGTCTACTTCTGTGTTCTTATCTAAATATTATTCAAACATTTAGCACTATACAGCTGTTAAAGTTGATAGAGCGTTTATTACTACCCTGTGTTTCACCCGCAAGGACAAGTTTTTTACCTGTTAACATGTGTTTCTTGAAAAACGTGACAAAGTGAGAGTCTGCAAAACCAGCTCGCTCCGCTCTCTTGCTTTTGCTACGGCATTGTGAGTACTCTGCGTCATTTAGCTGGCACAGCAAAAGGGGAAAGTGCACTAATAATAAAACCCAATACATATGCGAAGGCGTTTGGGTTTCGCGCCTCATGAATAGTTTGTTAAAATCAGTCGTTTACCTGCAAGAAGCTCTAGTAGTCTGCCTGCACCTAAGGGGACAATAACTCGCTTCGCAAGTTGCAAAGTTGCCTTTGTGCTAATACTATATGATTGTTTAGCGTATCGCAGCTTTTTTTTCGTTTAGTAGCGTAGTATTGCCCATGTCTTATTTCTCAATTCCATGCAGATCCAAAAGGGAAAACATGTCCGCGAGTGCAAGCTATAGCGAAAAAAAATATAAAAAATATGCGACGTGCGTCTAAGAGGAAGTCAAATGAAAAAAAAAAATCTATCATTAAGCTTTTAGACATTGGAAAACCGCAGGCTGGGCTTCTACGTTTTAGAGAACTTTCTCGCGCGCATCGCAGGTCTTGAGCTGAATAAATAATGGGCGCAGCGTCGAAAGCCTGGTAGGATGCGTCGTTTCAGCCAGTGAACCACCTCGAAATCTTGCGTGAATCAGATATTCCGAGCGACAACGCTTGCAAAGAGATCCAAGGAGAAACACAAAAAGAAATAGTTCCTTGCTCACTTCCCCAAACCCGCCAACACCAACAAGAACTGTCAGTTCTGAATTTTTAAGGCCTTTCTTTGCGTCCTGCAACCTCGCCTCCGCTTAGAAGTGTTAGGCTATGTAGTAGTCTCAATCGTCAGCTGTGCTTTTCTACCATGCCATTTGTTGCGTGGCAATACTTATAATTTTGTATTTCTTATGCTTCCCGCAAGGACAGCCCTACTCGGAATAATAATAAAAAAAGAAATTTAGAGCCATGGTGTATATGCACTGTTTGATGATGCTTACATCACCAAAATTTCAGATAAAGCTGTAATAAGAGGTAAACGTTATTTGTGGAGGGTAAACTTGATTTAATTTACCTACAATAGTGAAAACCTGCAACTCTAGACCAATAAGGAAAGGGAGTTGGTTTAAGATGTGTGTGTTGTTCTAGAATATTTTAAAAGAATTTCTTAAATTTCTTTTCGAACTTCATTTGTATAACTTCCTTTTAGTACCTTTTAGGTGTTATAAAGAATTTATTCTGAATCTTGCTCGATCGCATCAGTAACTATCACAGCAGCGATATACCTATAGCGAATGTTACGTGATTATGTATCATTTTGCGGTAATAACTGTTGTAAGTATGGACTCTAACATCATGTAAAGAATTAGTGAGCCAAAGCAAGTTAAAAACTTTACAAGTGAATGATGGAAGTGGCTTTAAGTTGCTTGTTATCCTGAAAATAAGAGCCGGGAGAGGGCACCACGCAGATAAAAAGCGGGAAACCCTGACGTCGATGGTAAATCCTAACTACGCTGTAGGGACATAGAGAGTATACTTTTAGACATATTGTAATATGGTTTGTTCGGTATAATAAACACGCTATAATTTTCAATAACCTCTACGTATACTAAAACATTTGAAAAGAAACTTTTAATACACAACGTATGTGAGGGAGGCACGTTTCCAGCCACTGAACGATTAAGGCGGGAGTACTTAGATGGAATACATGACGACTAACACGGGCCTCTACAAATATATACAGGCTCACGAAAAGCTCGCTCATGAAATGCGCAGTACTCTGCTATTCCACACAGTTCTCTTGCAGCAGTGCGTTACAAGGGTTAATTAAATATGACAAGAGGAAAGGTAGTGCCTGCTCCGAATTCTGGAGCCAGCGCGTATTTAGACGGCGCATGGGCAACTAGAGCTGAAACTTCGACTGCCAACTGCCGCGCCGCGACACACAGCCTAGCGAGTGGTATAGACGGGCTTTAGTCGCGCATGCAGTGAATTCACAGCTGATCTTGAGGCACATGTGTCCAGCTGCGGACCTGACCGCATACGCACCGGTGTCTCAAAGCGTGGCAGCGCATGCGCTCCTTGCAACGCGCGTTGGCACGAACGCATCTTGGCTCCGCACGTCAGGCTACACTGATGCAGGATTGCGTCCGTTGTAATTTTATGTGTCGTGCCATTGTCATCGCCTTTCTACCAGACGGCGGCAGCATACTTTAGTTGCGCCCTCGCACTGCTGTAGCACCTCCTGACTGGCGCTGGTCAACAACGGCGTAATGGTATTGCGGCCCGCGTCGAGTGCGACATTTGTTAGACCATCGTAAGGGGCAACGTGCATCTAGCTTCGTCATGTGCATTGCGAGGACGGCCACGACTACATCGCGGCGTATCCTCTCCTCAGTTACATAGCATTTATGTGGGCAAAACACACCAATGTTGAGTCTAGTAACGACGTTACTAGACTCGCCGTGTTTGAGTATACGTAGCCTTTTCTTTCTTCGCCATCTCTTCTAGAGTAGCATGCCCAAGCCAGTCGCTAGAGTAACCTCTCCAGGTACCAATAAACACGCTCTCGCTGTGTGGTGCATTCCTTGTAACACATGTCATTAGTTCACTTGGATGTGCTGACAGTCCACCCCTACATTGCTGTCGTTCTCATGGCTTGCCTAAAGCTTGTTCCCGTCGTCGTGCGATGAGCCTCGATAGTTGGTCGCTGTAGATTTCAACACAAGAAAGGACAAGCCATTCAAATATTCAGCTTTAGTTTCGAGTTGTCTACATACTAAAATACTGCAAACCAAAGCGTTTCGAGCTTAGAAACTGGTTCTGGATTCATTACAGAAGTTCATTACTTAGTGCAAATTTTCCGTTCCGATTCTTTTAGTGCTATGTTCGTCTAAAACACTCGTGTTTGCCAGGCGTTTTCATGCCAGAAGCGTTTAAAACAGATGTCATGCAGAACCAATGAAACCAAAAAATTGCATGCTCTTCCTGACTTGAGAGTAGATGTAAGCATGAAATGGTAACCGGCAAATCAGATCGGCTGGAGATGATACTAGCCACAATCTTAAAATGGGTGTAGTGCATCATCGCAAAGGCACACCACACCGCACCACACCTCACCATGCCATACTGTGCAATGTCCCATATGCACGCTGTCCATCTAGAAGAAAACCAGCTGAAGGCGGCACGACAGGCAGCGAAAGACGCCAGGGAAACAGAACGCACTGCTCAGCCAAAATAAAAGCACCAGAACGAGGCAACAGGCATCGTGGTGCTATCTCTCGAGGAAACCCAAAACTCGCGCAGCGGAACTCAAGGACCGCTGGCGTTAAAAAGAGCACAGACAACCCTGTCATAGCGCTAAAAAATGACAATGAAGTGTATAGGTGCCCTGCATCTGCCTTTTGAACGTCGCTATTGGAAATGACAAAAAATACTTCAGCGTACTAGAAGTTACAGCTTGAGTGATGTTGTGAACAAAGATTAGGAAGAACTTGGAAGGTATATTTGTTTCAACTTGTTTGGGCAATAACTAGCGAATGTAATGCGGTCCTGCACAAAGGTTTGGAGGCCAGAGGACGTGTTTTCTTAAGTTTTGACTGGTTGCTCGGATGATATTGCTTTGTTCGCGCAATTTGCTAGGATGTTCTCGTTTGAGTGCCCGCATAACGGCTCTGGCTTTTGCCTCAAGGTCACTACAAAGCCAATCAATCACTCAATAAACCAATCAATCATTTATTTCAGTATCAAAGACACAAGGGGGTAGGGACAAAAAAGCCATCTATCAGGCTTGACAAGGTCTGCACCCCTGAGCACTGGCAGGCAAGGCGCATGACAGATGCAGCACGTCAACAGAAATAAACCGAAGAGTGTACAGAAGTCACGTGTAGTACTTGTACGGTCTTAAATCAGTTGCTACTGTCAGAAATACTAGTAAAAAAAGACAATAACAAATCATTGTCTAAAAAAGACGCGCTTTCAGACACGAACAGTTAACCAATAATGGGAGCTAAAATCCTTTCATGCCTAATTGGTTAACTCTTCTTTCAGACGAATTGGTCGTAACACCGAAGTGAAATGTGTATTCTAAGAAACAGTAACAGCTAATCAGCAAATTCCCGAATTTAAGTCCGTAAATGTGCTCAAGTTGTTTAATAATTGCAGGTGGCCACGAAGGCCGAAGCAATGACAGCGATATCGCAAGTACGCGAGGCCTGTGCTGCTGCGCAGCGTAAACAACACCCCGGAGGCTAGCAGGCGTCATAGGTATGTCCGACACGACGATAAGTGCGTACGAGGCTGAACAGCTTTGTTAAGAGCCCCGGCGGATCGGTGTGCGCCCCTTGCATTTGTTTCAAGGTGAGCAGACGTGCTAAAGAGCCGCGAGCCGTCGCGGCGCCACTGAGCGGTAAAGACGGGGATTTAGCACGGCTATGTCAGCTGGTACACCGTCCAGGTGAACGGCTATTGCGTCAAGGGCGCCAGTTTCTCCCCTGGTGCTTGGTAGGCCATGCCTCTGGGAAAACAAAAATAAAGAAAATTAAGCATACTATTATGACCGTGCGCGTAGGGGAGACGGCCATCCAGCTTGTTGTCTGCAATGTGCCCCATAAGTGCGGGATTTTTCTGGGCGGACGCAAGACGAAACGAGCGCGAGTTCCGTTGGCTGGTGCAGACTGCTTTGTTCTATAGAACAAAGCAGTCTGCACCAGCAAACGCAACTCGCGCTCCTGAGCTGTTATAGCAGTTTTCGTTTTCAGCCCCTTTCTTCTCGTAATCGAAATTTCTTTTTGTGTGCGTGGTTGTTAATATATTGAATAAATGCCGACAGCGCACACGTGCTTCCTAAAATTTTAGCCTCTTCCTTTGTGATACGTGAGCCAGCACGCCATAGTAATCTATACGGCCATAGCGCGTGGAGATCGCGTTTCGGCAGGAGAATAACAGAGAAATTTGCTTTATTTCGTAATCTTCCTTCCCGGTTTCCCTCTCTGTGTGTGTGTGTCTGTGTTCCAATGCAAAAAATATAATTATAAACTTTTGTACAGCAACGGATCCAATACACAAAACAATATTGCAAGCCTGACCCGAGTATCTCGTATGTATGCAGTGCAAACTGTACATTCTGTAGGCGCACATCACTAATGCTTTTTAGAATTCTGCACAGCAGAAGTCATGATGTTTTGCTTTGCATGATGTTTTGCTTTGCATGATGTTTTGCTTTGCATGTTTTGCTTTGCAAAAAAATTATCAGTACGGGAAACCGGTTGAAAGGCTGAAGCCAGCACATTTTGCATACCCATACACAGATGAGAAAGACCTTTGCAATAGTTGAAGTTGTCAGCGCTGGTGCTGGGGTCTGAAACAAATAGAGGTAATGAATTACGTGCATACATATAACGCAAGTGCTGGAATAGATTTCAGCACTCTTTAAGCAAAATGTTCCGTCTTAGAGCATGAAGATACTGGCAAGGGTTTTTCAGTCGGATCACTCGGATAACACTAACACCGTATTAATCAACAAGCTTAAGAATACAACAGCCAAGTTACCCACGTGATCCGGTGAATAGCAACCACGACAAGAGTAATAGGGGGGGGGGGGGGGGGCAGACACGCTCTGGCTTGTACAAGCCTTCATCGTGTCTCGAATAACTTACCCTATCCGATACGCACTACACAGCGCAATGGAATTGCAGAAAATCGACACAGTGATCAGAAAGGCATATGAGCAAGCAATGGGTGTGCCGATGTTTGTCGGCAGAACGCCTATTACGAATAGGAGGAGGAGGAAGGAAAAAGTAGAGAAGGAAAGGCAGGGAGGTTAACCAGTTTAGCGTAACCAGCTTGCTACCCTACACATGGGAGAGGGATGGGGGCGATGAAAGATGGGGAAGGGGGAGAGAGAGAGAGAGCACATAGCACAGCACACAAACATCGTCCGGTAGAGTCTATCAATCTGGCATTGTACGTGATAACACTGTCAGAGCCGCTTGTCCAATCCCGTCTCTTTCAAAAACTGAAGTAGTCCCTTCGTCGCCTTCACCTGCGATGTCTTCTGTCGGCGGCATGTGAAAATCGTGTCGAGGGACAACGGTCTAGTGTCAAGGTGCGCGAGAACGGATGCCAGGGACTGTCGCTGAACATTATATTCAGGACAGTCGCACAGAATGTGTTGCAGCGTCTCCTCGCAAAGACAGGCATTGCAGAGAGCGTTGTCGGCCATTCCAATGCGGAATGAGTAAGATTTCGTGAAAGCCACCCCTAACCATAAGCGATAAAGCAGAGTCGCCTCGCTTCGGCGGAGTCCAGTTGGCATATAGAGATGCATCAAAGAGGGCAGGTGGTATTGACGGTTGCTCTGGTTGGTCTGGCTGTTTGGTGTGCACCATGAAGAGAGCGTCATCTCCTGTGCAAGCACTCGAAGTCTGCTAGCTGCGTCGGATCGTGAAAGCGGTATGGCCTCTTCTTGTGCGTCTTCAAGAGCTGCCCGAGCGGCATTATCGGCGTCTTCGTTTCCAGTGACGCCGCAGTGACTTGGCAGCCACTGAAACGTCACGTGGTGTCCTTTCTCCTGTGATGTATGGAGTAGGCATCTAATATCGAATACGAGCTGTTCGAATGGCCCGCGACGCATAGCTGATAGTACAGATTGTAGGGCTGCCTTTGAGTCGCTGAAGATGGACCATTGTCGAGGTGTCTCCCGACTGACGAAACGGAGTGCAGCGCGAAGAGCAGCTAGTTCAGCAGATGTCGATGTTGTCGGGTGGTCAGTCCTAAAGCTGATGGTAATAGCTTTTGCTGGGACAACCACAGCACCGGACGAACACTGGATGTTTGTGGAACCATCAGTATAAATGTGTTCACTGTCCGCGTACCTCTCGTGCAGAAGAAGCAGAGACAGTTGTTTGAGGACAGGCGACGACAGTTCACACTTTTTCCCGATTCCTGGTACACTGAGATGTACTGTGGGGCTGATAAGACACCAAGGGGGTATCGATGGTTTAGATGCAGCGGTGAAGCCCGAGGGAAGTTTGTCGTTGTACTTGTTGATAGTTTTAGAGAATGATGATTGGTGCCTGTCTGAAGGTAGTGCTGCAAGGTGGTGATAGGGGGCACGTGCAAAATGTCTGATGTGCGTTCTCAGGGCTTCCACCGTAATGTGAGTTCGCATTGGATGGTCCCGAGCAATCGCAAGAGTCGCCTCTGTTGACGTACATCGGAGCAAACCAAGGCAGACTCTGAGTGCTTGAGCTTGTACTGCCTACAGAACACGAATATTTGTCTTGCAGGTGTTGTTCAGTACAGGTAGACTGTATCTTAAGAAACCGAGAAAGAGAGCTCTGTAGAGTTTAAGCATTGCGTCTACTGACATCCCCCACGTCTTCCCTGTCAAGTATTTGAACAACTGGGAAGTAGCTGTCAGGCGCCGTTTCATGTAGGCCACGTGTGGGCTCGAACAGAGGTCTCGGTCAATAATGACGCCAAGGAATCTGTGGTTTCGGACATAGGAAATGGTCCGCCCATTGATTGAGATGACATAAGGCATCATCGGTTTCCGAGTAAATGCGACTAGTGCGCATTTTTCAGGTGAAATGCTGAGACCCTGTTTACACAAGTAGTTCGCTGTCAAAGTGGCCGCTCTTTGAAGTCGCGCACGTATCTGAGGACGTGTGACTGCCGAAGTCCAGACACAGATGTCGTCAGCGTATGTTGAAATCTTGATGGTAGTTGGCAAGCATTCAGCAAGTCCAACAAGAGCGAGGTTGAATAGCGTCGGGCTGAGAGCACCGCCTTGAGGAACGCCCCTGCTGGTATAGCGTCGCGTAGTTGGGCCATCGTCAGTTAACACATAGAATGATCTTGCAGACAGGTAACTTGCAATCCACAAAAAAACTCGACCACCTAGGCCAACCGTCGCAAGAGCGTCGAGAATGGCCTCATGTAATACGTTATCGTATGCCCCTTTCACATCTAAGAATAAAGCTGCAGATAAACGCTTACGGGACCTTTCGTGCTGGACATATGAAACGAGATCAACTACACTGTCGATGGAAGAGCGGTCACGTCGGAAACCAGCCATGGAAAGCGGATAAATCTTGTAAAATTCAAGGTACCATTCCAGGCGGCCAAGGATCATCCGTTCCATTATCTTTCCTACACAGCTGGCCAGTGCTATTGGGCGGTAAGAGGTGAGTTCTAATGGGGATTTGCCCTGCTTTAAGAGTGGCACCAGGCGGCTTACTTTCCATTCGTCAGGAACATTTCCCTCCTGCCATGAGGAGTTGTAAAGGCTCAACAATTCTATCCGTGCGGACTCTCCGAGATAGCACAAGGCCCGGTATGATATACCATCTGGACCCGGAGATGATGAGCGCCTGCAGAGAGCTAGTGCCGCTTCGAGCTCCTCCATTGTAAAAGGAAGGTCCATGCGGCAATCACGGGAATGGGGGACGTCAGCTCGGGCTGGAGGATCTGGACGAGTCGCTTGGTCTGCGATCCGCGCACAAAAGTCTTCTGCGACATCGATGTCTTGCCGCCCTTGGAAAAGCGCTAGCACCTTGAATGGAAAACGCCGTTCCGGAAGGCAACGCAGACCTTGCACCGTTTTCCAAATGTGAGACAGTGGCTTGCGGGGGTCGAGTGTCTGGCAAAACGTTGCCCACCGTTCCGACGCTAATCTATCCATACGACGCTGAATCTTCTTTTGCATCCTCCTGGCTGCCCTAAGGTCATGGATTGATTTTGTACGTCGATATCGACGTTCCGCCCGGCGACGAAGCGCTCGAAGTCGCTCTAATTCTATGTCGAAGTCATTTCGCGTGGAAGAGATCGTCATCATGCGAGTGGCGTTTTGCATCGTCATTTTAATCGTTTGCTCTAACCCAGAGGGTAGGCCCTCGCGGCAGGCATCTTCCATCTCAGATTTGAAGTTGGCCCATTGAATCGCCCGAATGGTATTCCGTGAGCCTGATGTAGACGACAAGCCTTTGATGTTCAGATAGGTGGGAATGTGGTCACTCCCATGTGTCTCAATGTCTGGAAACCACTTCACACATCTGGCGAGAGAGTTGGAGACGAAAGCAAGGTCGAGGCAGCTGCCGTATGTCACGCCTCGAAGAAAGGTGGGGCTACCATCGTTCAGGAGAGTAAGGCCATAGTTGTGGGCGATACTTGCTAATCTTCGTCCTCTTGCATTTGTCCTTGTACTTCCCCATGCTGGATGGTGTGCATTGAAATCTCCTATGATGACCCATGGGGCGGGACAAACACTCAAGATATCCGCAAATCTTTTGGTATCGAAATTGCTGGAAGGCGATATATACACGCCTATGAGAGTAAACAAGAGTTTGTTCTTTTTAACTGTGATGCATATATATTGATTGTCGTCGTGGGGCGCAATTGGTTGCAAAACATAGGTGAGTTCACGACGAACAAAAACGACGATTTTGCTGCATGCACCGTTTGTTGATGAGATGATACACTCGTATCCTGACAGTCTTATTGGTTTCGACAAGTTGGGCTCACAAATGACGATGAGTGGAAACCCATTGGTGTAGACAAACTGACGAAAATCTGAAATTCGTGATTTTAGCCCTCTGGCGCTCCACTGGATGACGGACGCTGCTTTGACTTCTTTCCGGAAGGATGGGGTAGGAGTAGCCATCTTTCTAGTTGAGGGATGCAAGCACTGGGCTTAAGGCGTCCAACACTTTAAGTGCGCTTCGAGCAGATGGTGTCCTCATGTCCACTAAAAGCGCTCGAATGGCCTCCATGAGAGAACGTAGCACCGAGATGACTTGACGGTCTGTTTTAGGTGAATCATCCATGGCCGGAGAAGGATCAGGTGGGGCCCCGACCTTCTGAGGTTCTTTCGCAAGGGAGCGGCTCGGTAGCGTAGGCCATTCCTCTAAAGATAGTCTTTTCTGCTTCCTTCGTGGAAGTGGTGGGCCCTTTCGCGGCGCGGCTAACTGGCACCGCAGAGGAGTGGGTACTGTCACTTCGCGCATGCGTCTTCTTCGAAGACGTACGATGGTGCCGACGTCGACGCCGACGCCGGACTACTTTGGCTGCCTCCCTGTGGGCCGAATTGTCTCTGGCCATTTGCTTGAGAACCGCGCGTTCCCTCTTGATGCGGGGAATGCACAATAGGGCCAAGGAGCTGATCGAGGCACATCTATCCAGCCAACGAACAAGGTTGGCGGTCACAGAAACGGGGAGGTCTGCTCTCTCACTCCTGGGGCTTGCTGCCCCGCTTAGCCACCCACCGCCTCAGACTGTAAGCTTACCCCAAGCCTCCGGAACAACATCGCCGTACGTCCCCTACCTCGCAACGTTCACCCAATAGACGACGCGCCGCGAAGGGAGACACGGGTCTAGGCCATACACAAACAGCACGGGAGTCAACCCTCTACACCCTACACGGATCAATTCTGGGGATCTTACGTACCAAAACGACGATTTGATTAGGAGACGCGCCGTAGCGGGGGAGTGCGTAATAATTTTGACCAATTGGAGATCTTTGGCGTGCCCCTAATGCATGGGGCATTGGCGTTTTTTGCATTTCGTCCCCATCGAAATGAAGCCGCCGGGACCAGGATTTGATCCCGTTACCCAGTGCGTAGCAACGCAATACCAAAGCCGCTAAGCCACCCCGGCGTGTCAAAGAGCATGGGAGCAGTATTTCATTCCCCGATACAATCCGCTCCGAGCCGAGGAAGCTGATATAGCCCTCGCGCTCTCCCACACAGAGGTTGAAGTCACAGTTACCGAGTCCCAACAGGCGTGTCGCAGCTTCGCTAGTGGCAGAATTCATACCAACACGCTCATAATCATCAGTCAAAAGCCGCCAACGAGACCAGTCATGATCATCTGGGCGCCAGCTCACCATGGCATTCCTGACAACGAGATCGCCAACCTCGTGGCTCGAGATTTTGCCCGCCGCGCCGATGTCGAGGAGTCCGAGTCCGAGCGCATGCACCCTCTTTAGTCTCGTACGAATTCATCACAAAACATTACAAGCAAACCCGCAGAACATACCCCTCCACACAAAGTCACTACGTAGAGATCAGGAGAGATTCTTCCGAGCTCTGCAAGTGAATACACTGCCCCACCGAACCAGAAATCATCTCATATAGCCCTTACACAACACTCTCCGCAAAGCCGCTTGCGTGGAGAACCAGAGTCCCTTAGTCATACAGCAGGGGGTTACAGACAGGCACCGCTACATTCTCCGAACTCTTATCACACCAAGGAGCTTTGGGAGAGAACCTTGGCCAGCTCCGACCTCGAGGATCAGCAACGGCTGATAGCGAGGGCCCTGAAGCGGCCGGAGCTCAAGGCGTTCTGGAACGAGGACGCCTGTAGAAAGCTACATTCACACAATAAAGATATTTATTCTGTCTCTCTCTCTGCAAAACAGTGCTCTCAGTTCATATACGTCAACTCATTATGTATTGTTGTCGGATTTATGCTAAAAAGATAGTATAAAAATGTACACCCTCAAAACAGCTGTTTGAAAATACTCATCATTTTCTTACAGCGAAATTATCTTGATCTATGAATTTCTAACTCACTTGCAAACAAGGTGCTGACGGATTAGTTTGTTCAATCTTTTATTTTGTTTATGCCAAATCATTATATACCTCATTGAACGAAAATACGTTGTAGTCCGCATGACCGAAAGATGGCACTAAAAATGTCCGTCGGCTCAAAGAGTAAAAACACATGACAAATGCTCGGACTGACGTCACATTTCTCAGGGAGGTTCCTGTAAACAAAATAAATCAACACTGCTTTGAAAAGAAAATTTAGTAAACTTTTGTTTGGGTTGGATTGGAACCCGGGACTCATGGGTGCGAGACGAACACGTTTCGCCGACGCCAAGCAGGCTTTTTTTTTTTCTTTATTACATAGAAAACAAAACTGAAGGTGAATTACAAAGAGGACACAAGTATAAACTAAGAACTCAGGCAAACACACACATGAATCCAACAAGTGCATCCAGTCTGGCGGTGGTTCCTGCACAGCGTACAGACTTCTTATATAAGCAGCACTTTCGCGAAAGAAGGATTTTGTAGATCGCGGGCTTCTCTATAGGCTATATAAACCAAGTACTATGAACATGTCATAGGGTGGACCAACCGCGACCTTAAACGGTAGAAACCTAATTGAATATGGAGTCATGCCAATGTCCTTCTTAAGCGCGCGTTGGAGAATGCCCCCCCCCCCCAAAAAAAAAAAAAAAAAAAGAATACAGCGTCCCTACAGTCTATGAAACAGTGATCTATGGTTTAGGCACGTGGACAGATCGACATTTTGTTGACCACGGCACAAAGCAACCCATCGAATTCAACCAAGTTTTAACAGGGAGTGTTTCCGAATGTAATTTAAAGAAAATGTTTTTACTCCAGGAGGTACACATATTTTTTGGACACGCTTAAGTACATCCTGATAAGGTCGGCTTAAATAAGGTGCACGATACAAAGGATCTGGGAAGATAGAGTCCACCAGTGCCGCAGAAATTGCGTTTCGACTCGCAATGAACATGTACTCCAGGCTGAATCTAACTTTCAAGAAAAGAAATGCGTCAACAACCTCTTTGAGAAAGCCCCAAGGAGCCTGTGGGACATAACTGGCATTTGATGACACTACTATATTAGGAACATAATGAACTAAACGGAGTTGCAACATTTCATGCAAAAACGGATGGTCATTGTCTCGAAAGAAAAACAGGCGAGAAACAATTTGCCTGACGAAGAGGTGGACTAATCCTAGACCATCACGTTCAAGGGGGAGGAACAGATTGTCGCACCGCATCGATTCACAACTCGAACTCCAAATAAATGTTGCGAATACGCGATGCAGTGCCTGAATGCGAAGTCGTGATCAGTGCAGTACTTGCAGCACATACATAAGACGGGAAGCTAAGAACACGTTGCACACTTCAGCACGAATGAACATTGACAAATTCCGCCCTCGCCATGAATTCACTTTACGTTTAATTTTGCCAACTTCTCCCGACAATGAGCGTTGCTATTTCTATACTGTGAGAGAGGCACACATAAATAACGCATATCTTCTTTCCATTGAGTGCCTGCGTAATGTGATTGCATTGTGGCCCATAATCCAAACAAAAACCTGAATTTTTTCAACATTAACGCTTGCATCAAAAGCCGCACAATATTCTTCTGTAATTGCATGAGCAGCTTTACGCTCTTTTTATCGGTACAAAGAAAGGCCACGTCGTCTGCATACGCAAGAACCTGAAACTCATTATTCAGTAATTTGAACCCTTGGAAATGTTTTTCTTTAAAAATGCTCCTACAATGGTGGCTCTAAATACAAGCAGAACAGAAGCGGTGACAAAGGGTATCCTTGTCGTACTGATGATACAAGCCGAATCGGATCGGAGAGAGAGCCATTCACTATCACCCTCATTGAGCCATTAGCATAACATATCCTGACACCTCTAAGGAGCAGGGATCCTATATTTATACGCTCTAGTACAGTAAACAGGGATGAGTGATTCACCCTGTCGAACGCCTTAGCCAGATCTAGCTGTATCATTGCCACCTGTCCAATCCCCTCAGCTGCACACTCTAGCACCGATCTCGCAACATGAATGTTCGTCTGAATAGACCGGCCCCTGATGCCACATATTTCATGATCACCTACCACAGATCTTATTATAACTTGAAAACGGCTAGCTAAAACCTTAGCAAAAATTTTATAATCCCCATTGCATCAGGCGATAGGCCGATATCCGTCAACTTTTTGCAATTTAGTCTCATCATCGTTTTTGGCTATAAGGCCGGTGTGTCCATCGTACATTGTGGCAGTTAGGTACCCTACTTCCAGGGTCTCTCGGTACACCTGAAGTAATAATGGCGATAAGAGGGAACGAAAACACTGATAAGATTCGGCAGTAAGGCCATCCGGACCGGGCGTCTTGCCCTTCGCTAACAAATCGATGCATGCAGTTATCTCAATAATATCAATGTTTCCATTTGTATAATCGTAATTATCCTATTTAACTGGGGCAGCAACAATACAATTGTTTGGCAGCATCTGTATCCAATGGCTTATGGTCTCGGAATAGTTTTTGATAATGTTCGAAAAACGCTTTAGTTATTAGAGAAGGCTCATTAATAATGATTCCACCATACTCTATATCTAGTATTTGTTTAGACAGCGCGTGTCGGCGCTTATCACCAAGGGCCGTACTGCAAGGATGTTCTTCCAGGAAACGCTGCTCTCGTGCACGCACTAATGCACCTCTGTATTTTCCTGCGTTCAAAGTTTGTAACTGTGCCTTGACCTTATGAATGTCATCAATATATTGACCCGGATGTAGGCATTCAAGCTCATGCAATTCACTCGGAAGTCTATACAATGCTTTGTAATTACTTTTTTTTTCAAAGGCCAATATTGACGATTTTTCGATAGCTATCAATTTTAGCTTCTTGTTTGAATAATTTCCGCACAGCAAAGAGTGGCAAGTCCTTGCTGCATGACACATGAGCTATAAGTTCAGTAACACGATTTAAGAAGCACTCACGCGAAAGTAATTGGTTATTAAACTTCCACAGCTCCCAGCACATACGCCGACTTTGATACCGACGGCTGCCAAATGATGCTGAGCCTAGGCAATGGTCACTAAAGAATATAGGGTGCACAGTGTAACCATAAATAAGAAGTAGCGGGCTAAGTGAAACGTATATTCGATCAAGCCTTGCGTACGATGTACCCTGGAAGTGCGTATATCGACATCCCGCCTTTTCATTTTCCCCAATGTCCACAAGCTGATAATCACATATCAGGCGTTGCAACGCATCACTACTTGGATCATGTCTCAGCTTCAGTGACGTACGATCTTGCGCGTTACATACACACTTAAAGTCTCCGAAGAGGACCAATGCACGATCAGTACAGAAATGATGTTCTAGAGATAAGAAGAAACACCCGCGTTCACGTAACTTGTTCGGAGCATAAACACACGAATCTAAAGCTCATACCACTGAAATCAATATCGCAACAAATTAGGCGCCCTTCCCTATCTGTAAACAGATGTAGCAAATCACATGGTAAATGTTTTCTAAAAAATAACATACAACCTGCGGAAACGCCTACTGCATGGCTGACACAAACATTATAGTCAGATAGGAATGGCGATAGAGCTACTTCTGTGTTTTCGTCAGGTTCAATCTTTGTTTCTTGGATAGCAGCAATATCTATTTTTCTATTGCGTAACAAATGAAAAAGCTGTACTTGCCGTCGTTACATCGTAAGCCACGGACATTTAAAGTACCAAAATGGAAGGGAAGAGCGCCCGCCATGATTACTTATGTAGGTGCAGCGTCTAAACGCTGCTCCAGACGTGCACCACTCCCTTCTTGATGAGGGGACGCACTATGGACCTTTTGGTGCACGTTAACACAATGGACATCTGGAGGAGTATAGGTGTTCCCCGGAACGGTTTGGCAACTTTGACACTTTGGGAACGCGAGCCTCCTTTCCCGATGGCGGTGGATTGTCAGATGACGCTGGATGCTTCTGAGCAGCCTCGCACAACGATCCAGATTCCACTGACGGTGGGCGATCTTGAACTGGTGGCGATTCTGCCCATGACACAGTTAGTTCGTCGTCAGGCGCCTTAGTCTCATCCTCGCTCGCAGGCTTCTGGCTGAGGCTAATATCAGCCGATGACGGCTTAATCTGTTCTTGTCGATGAGGCTCAGGGAGTGTTTCACCATTTGCACCCACACCTTCGCTCACGTCCATGAGATGATCGGTGGTGGTATCATCCTCAGCTGGTCTATTTCCACGAAGCTTGTCAGCGTAGATTCCGACGCATGCATCTGCAGGGTGACCTTAGTGGTGACAGTTACAACAGCGTGGTGTTCTACATTGTCGCCAGATATGCCCAACTCTGTTGCACCGGAGACAAAGTGGTGGTCGACCAGGAACCAAGATAAGGCACTGGTGGCCGTATATGCTCAATAGATGTCGTAGATTACTTACTGGCGGAAACTCCATCTTTCAATGTGTACGCTACGTCTCGATTACTCATTTGCCAGCCCTCCATGCCGTCACACCGCCACGTTTCTCTCGTGATGGACTGCACTGTACCATATGGCTCTAGCGCTTCAACAATCCGTCTCGGTTCGAGGTGTGGGGGAAGCCAAAGAAGCTTCATGTTGATATTTTTGCATTCCGGGTCTATCACAAGGCACTTGAGGCCCCTTACCAACAACTCGCCTTTGTCGACAAGTTTCTGTTTCGCGATGCTGTTAACACATATCACTAACCACCAATGGCTCATCTGGTATTGTCCAGCGCCCAGGATATCAGTTGCATTTAGCACTGAAAGGAAAGCATCGCGAACGTCCGGGGCCCGATACGGCCGCCCTGCCAGGTCAGCATAAACTGAATTTAGAACAGTGTTGCCAGTCGGTAGACGAGGGAGAGCGACTTTATAATAACCGGAATCAGTAGTTGACGGTGGGTGTGATCCTCGGCCGAGGGCCGATGTGCTGTTTCTAGCGGAGCTCATCGCAAACGTGGCCGTTCGAACAAGCCTCAGATCGACGCCTAGCAGGCTCCATGGTTCTGGCTGACTGTAGGTGTGCCTAGTGCATGGGTTATTAGGTACTTGACGGCGCAGCCAATGGGGAGGAAGTGGCACCAAGTCATGAGTGTATAACAGGAACGCGTTCCTGGCGTTCCAAGGTCTAGAAACGGTATAATATTTTCGCATTCCCACACGTGGGCAGTTTTAATCGTCTCTATCACTTTTTTTGCTGCCTTTCTTCTTCGCTCTGCAAAATGCCTTTATAGAGGAAGATTAGCTTCCAAAAGTTATAAGCCACTGGTCAACGGTCTGTGAGCATTTCCTACTCTAGAGGAATCAGTTCTGCACAGGGGGAAAAAAACTCTGCGGGAACACCGCAGCGCGTGGCTCGCAATGTGCTGACGTAAGCACTTATGTACACATTGCTCGGTAGCGCGACTTGACACGCAATTCGATCGTTCTCCGCAAAATCTGCTAGCCGGCTTGGTTCTCAGTTAAGAACCTCGAACGTCGCACATGCATACCCGATAAGAAAGAGAGATGCACATGAGAGAAAGGCGGGGAGGTTAAACAGAGTTAAAGCATGCGGTTTGCTACCCTGCACTAGGGCAAGGGAAAGGGTAAATAAAGACGGAAGGAAGAGCGGGGACAAAAAGAAAGGCGTGAAAAAAAAAATAAAGGACGCGATCATTATAGTCTTTTTAATAGGCCACCGAGGTCAACGAGGCCTTGGCCGACTTTCGGTGCGACGACGGCTCATGTCAGCTTTCCAAGGCTGTCTATTCTGAAAGTGGCCTGTCGTGAAAGCATGCCAACAGGGCCGCTAGCGACAGCCAGTGAACGATGTATCGAGGACAGTGGCAAAGTGCGCGTTGTATAGTCTCATCGCCGCCGCAGTGAATGCAAGCAGCGCTTTTGTCGATACCGACTCGGAAGGCAAAGGATAAAGAAGGACGGACAAGCAAGCGGTTCTTTTATTGGGCGACACACACAACATTTTGATACGTGACGTGAACTGAGCCCGGCGCCGTAGCAGACAACGCGAAGAACCAGCGCTTTCAGTGCGTTATGCGCCAGCGCAGTGCTCATTCAATTATTTCTCGCACCTTGTGAAGCTCTACAAAGCTTGCAATGCGTAAACAAGAGCAGCAGACAAGCACAATGTTCTCTAATCTAACCCCTTCGTCCATGCAACAAGTATTCAAACATCTTCAGCAAAGATATATTAGTAGTCTTTTTTTTTTTAATTCTTCGATAAAGCGAGCAGCAGTCGCTGCAGATATAACGAAACGCGATTTCTGTCGGTGGATTCGCTAGCACTCATTGCACTCAAAAGCTGCGGTCGATAGGTAGCCTAATATGTATTTGCGCGCTACAGACAAATGTATCGCGTACGGAAGACCATTCCTTTCGTTTTGCAGTCGTTTCAATGAGGCTAACGGCTATGGTTACATAGCGACTGCACAAAAAACGCACTGACCTTTCATTGCCTTGGAAGCGAAAAAAGTGGCCCTTTTTTCTTTCCCTACCCGTGTCTGCGGGCTATACAGCCACACAGAACGTTTCGTGGCCTTTCTTCTGTTTTTCTTGCATTGTTTAAATACTGGCCGACAGAGAAACAAAATCTTGCAGCGCACAGTAGAAGCCAAAAGAACGCGTATGCAGAGGTCGCCAGGAGCAGACGAATCGTATTTCAGCCGAAGCAATAACGAGGTCGATCCAAACACGTCGCGAAGCTTTGGGCGAAAAGCGTTTCGGAACAAATTGTCGCAGTCATCAGCAAGGGTCGTTATAGGAATGTGGAAGAAAGCGCGACTATGTGTGAGGGAAGAAACAAACATAGGGAAAGTAAGAAAGGTTTTTGGTTCAATCGAGTCACAGTTTGATTCACTAAACGAAAATAAAATGCATAATGAATTTTATATACGCGTGCCGAAAAAATGTAGAAAAACTCTACTTTAGTTTATCAATAAATTCACTTTTTTATAGAGCCCACCTTGAGAGGAGGCAATTAGGCCGCTAATGCCGTTATGACTTGCAATGCATGGGATCTTTTGAAGTGTGCAGAAACACGCGATCCTAAAGTTCGCCTGTTACGATACGCCCCGTTGACACGTATCGTTGTTTTCCTCGTCGACGTTTGTCTGAATTTGGTAGCGCGGGTAGTTTCATCATTGCTTAGCCTGTTCAGTTAAGAGTAGTGAGTTACGACCGCCAGATGATTTTTTACGTATGCTGTTTTCGTGCGGCAACGCTTCCGACGGGCTTGGCGTCTGACGATGGGGCCGGCACTCCACACCCCGAGCTTTCGTCGGCCTCCAAGGAAAGTATGTTTTGTGCAGGGGTGCCATTTATACTCCGGTGCGACTACCCTTCTGCTGCATCGCTTTCAGCACTGAAAGCTCGAAACGCCCATCGAGTCGAATGGTGGGTATTTTGTACATACAGCTCTAATGACAGGCCACGAAAATAAATTTCCCGCCTTCGAGAACAAGATGACGGTTACTTCTGTTTTCGACAGATATTTCGTCACACTATTTTTTTCTTCCGCCGGAAGTGTTTCCTTGGTAGACAGATGGCACAACGCCCCATGAACCGCCGACGAACAGCCATATTTTGAGCGTATGGGCTTCCATGGAACCTTCGCTACCAGGTATATTTACAGTGGAAATAACCGCGATAACGCCGCCCGTTGGCTCGCCGAATGAATGGACCAAATAGAAAAAAAACACGCCAAAAGAGGAAACACGATTAAACAGATTTTTTTCTACACACAATGCCGTAATTTAAGTGTAATTAGTCGTCGTTTCCAAACGCAGAGCAAAATATGCGAAATGTATTTAATTTTCCGTTGACCACCAGAAACATGGCGACGCTATTTGCGAGATATCCAAACTAGCCTAGCCGTCCAGCGTAACGTGAGCGCGAGTCACGCCCGACGCAGTTATGCCGCGCCAGCTTTGCTTTACACGCGTAAGCATTTCTATGTCGACTCACTGAGGAAAACCGTCGCTGACGCATGACGCTGAAGACACTGCATAAAGAACAAGTTGTATTAATAAGACAAACTGAAATAAAAAAATGAATTTACTAATATAAGAACTACTAGTATAACGACAACGAGTTTCGAGCCTACGACTTCTTCATTCAAAGTCAAGAATCTTAGACAATGCGCTACCAAAGTTTTTTCTTACATCGTATTTATTGCATTATATATAAGCAATAATCATACTATACGCGAGAAACGTGCAAGCACTAGCCAACACACCTCGTATTCATGGCCTAGGGAGGACCTATAAATTAGTGCCCTCGGTATACGTGACCCATTTGTCCACAAGGCGTACACGTCGTTATCACACATGCATTAACCCCTCATTTCGCCAGGACAAATACATACAAATTTTATTTCTTCCCCAGAACAGTGGGACAGTCTGAGTGGAACTCCCGACCCGCGATGTATTGAAACATTTCTAGTGAAGTTCGTTACCCATATGCCCTCTGTCATGCATATTTATTTGTATTTATTGTAAAGTATTTATATGCCTATATTAGCGTTATTTTTTATTGATTGAATTGTTTCTAATTTGCCTAGTATGCTTGAGTACCCTTCCTGCAAGGACCGATGTGTGGTCTGCAGTATGTTATAAATTAAAAGAAAATCATGTTGAGCGCACCATCCACCACACAAAAACTACAACTAGCTTTGAACTTTTTTAAAAGGGTGGCAACAACAAGGAACTTATAAATGGCTGGTATAGTCCGTTTGAAAACCTGTAAATCCACACACGTCCTTCAAATGTCCAATCATTTGAGCATACTGAAATTTTGAGGAAACAACGGGCTCAGCCTTTTGGTACAACATACGTGTCTTCCATAAGCTATGTAGTCCAATTAGGAAAAAACATATCAAATGGCACGTCTTCACCAGAGGGGAGGGAAAGAGATAATTAGAAGGCAGGGAGGTTAAACAGAATAACGTCCGGTTGGCTACCCTACACCGGGGGAATGGGAAAGGGGGAAAACAAAGATAACAGGAAGAGAGAGGAGGGAAGGAAAGATGGAAACTGCGGTGAGTTCACTGACGTGTGTGGCCGTACAGAAATTGCATTAATAGTCACAGATGGTCGCGCAAGCCCGTTGTCCTTAAGAAGCACAAAAGTGCCTTCACCGCTTTATGGGCCGACGGGAGATGGGTGCGGTGTTCCAGCAGCACCTGCACAGAAAGCGGCCGATTGTCCAGTTTCCGAAAAGCTTTGGCAAGTTCTTGTCTCTCAGGGGTGTATCGTGGACAGTGGCACAGCAGGTGGTCGATGTTTTCTTCCGTGCCACAGACCTCGCATGATCCACTGTAAGTCACTCCAATTAATGTAGAGTATGCCTTTGTGAAGGCAACTCCTAACCAAAGGCGACAGAGAAGCGTAGCTTCACGTCGAGGAAGTCCGAGTGGAGGTCGGAGTGGCAGGGAGGGGTTTAGTCGATGCAGTCGTGTAAGTCGTAAGTTTGGCGAGTTCCACTCGGTCAGTGTGAGACTGCGTGCCAGGAGTCGAAGATGCCTTGCGGCGTCTGTCCTCGAAAGCGGAATTGGAACGCTGTGCTCTTCATGATGTGCTGTGCGAGCAGCGTTATCGGCGGAATCATTGCCACTGATTCCACAATGACCAGGTACCCATTGAAAAATGACCTCGTGACCTTTTTGTTGGACATAATGGTAAAGTTTCGCGATTTCGTATGTCGATTGGTCATGGCATCCGTGTCGGAGAACTGACTGCGTGCACTGTAATGCCGGTTTTGAATCACAGAACACAGCCCATATTCTAGCTCTTTCAGATTCAATGAATTCCAGTGCTCGACGCAGGGCCGTTAGTTCTGCCGCCATTGAGGTCGTGACATGCGATGTCTTGAAGCGCAGTGTCATTCCTGGCGTTGGTATAACTACGGCACCACCAGAACTGCAGGACGTAGTCGATCCATCGGTATAGATGTGCACGTGGTTGCTGTACGTTTCACGCAAAAGAAGTAAGCTCAACTGTTTTAGAGCAATAGGGTGTGCAATAAAGTATCGGATGGTATGCTCATTGATAGTTTTTCTTAACAGTGCTTTGAAGCACAACACAAAACAACATTGTATCGTTACAAGTTATGAATCAATGCTGTATATTCCCGGGTACCTTGCAAAGGGGCTTTTCACAGTGGATATAAAAATGACTTTTTTGTGTAATTATGTTCTCACAGGTAAGGTTCCACTATGTAATTTAAAGAAAAATGTTTTTGTAGATGGGAATAAAGGCATCTTGCCGACTAAATGAAATACGTGATGCCCTGGCAGATTGTAGAACGTAGAACGGTAAAGGGGACGTGGGATAATCATTGATATTGAATCTTTATACAGTTGTTTTCTGGAGGCTGTGTAGAGATACTCAGTAGGAAACCAAACTAAGAGGAATTGCGCAGCTAAATACACTTCGTATGCATAAACCCCCCCAAACAAGGTCGTTCAGTATATTGTGATTAAACTACCAGGTTGGGGTAAAAGCATCGAGTAAGCTAACTTGTATGAATGGCCGTAGTATTGGTTGTGAAATATCTCGAAAAAATAACAAGCGACAAACAATCTCTCGCACAAATAGATGAACCAGTCCAATTTCACCAGCACATATGGGTCTAAAGATATCTCACCTCAGAGGATTATGCACCTCTGAGATAGAAGACCACAAAGAGGTAGAAGACCAGACAAAAGTAGCGAATATTCTATGAAAACGTGGAATGTATGTCCGGGCACGCTGAAGAACCTGCACTAAATAAAATATTTTTGTAATCAGGAACGAGTTACAAGCCGTCGCCCAGCCAAATATAGAAACGCGTTGTGGTGTAAAGGTATCCGCTTGTCGTTGTAGTCCAGGTACACGTTCTTGCCAAACATGGGCACTAAGCTTACACGCATAAAAAGGAACACCATTGTATTTAGGTGGCACAGTTCTCCATTCGATACCAGCACAGTCAGTTGGTGTACATCCCCTAAACCAATCGAATGACCTCAGCTTTTTAACTATTTTATCTGGACACTAGAAGCAATACCAACATTTTCAGTCAACGATAGAACTTTGTCAGTACTCGATTTGTCTGAGCAGAAAAAGGCAAGATCATCTGCGTAAGCCAATGCTTTTAGCTCGTTGCCCAAAATGATATGACCGTGAAGGTCACTACACTTTAGAATGGTTATATACACTGGTTCTAAATAAAGGGCAAATAGAAGTGGCGATAACAAGCAACCCTGTTTTGCAGAGGATAGTACAGATACTGGCTGGGGCATATTACCATTAGCAACGATACTTGTAGAACAGTTGAAGTAGCACATGCGAACACCTTTATAAACAACAGAGCCAACATTAACGTATCGTGAAAGTTTGAAAAGGAAAGCGTTGTTCACTCGGTCAAGTGCTTTTGCTAAATCCATCTGAAGCAGTGCAAAGTGGTCACAGTGGGATGAGCAATATAAAGAGCGTTTTGGACTACATGTACGCTCGTTTATGTATGGAACGGCAGTTAAATGCATAAGTCTGGTGAGGTTCAATAAGTAATTACATGGCGTACTAGAGTCGATGAGATAATACTTTTGCATAAATTTTGTAGAGAAGTAGCTTTGCGCCGCATTGCGCGAACGGATAGGTAGGCAGTGTAATGGGTCTGTAGAATGCTAAAGACCCATTATACTGTGCTACCTATTCGTTCGCGCAAGGAGGCAGAAAACAACATGTCTATCATGTTTCGATACCGTAGCAACGCGGCGACGTCATTTCGTGACTCGTAACCGACATCGAAAGCCCCACATCGAGCGGAGGCCGCGTCATCAAGCACGCCTACGTACGAAGTCTCCCAAACATCATACCGGTCAGTTACATCCCGTTAAATTGAGCACTGGCAGAAAAAAAAACATTCAGCTTAAAAGAATAATTTTCTGCGTTGTTCCTGGTGTATAAAGGACTGGCGTGGGCACGAGCGAAAGAACACCGTAAAAGTGACACTTGACTAACGCTCCGGCGCAAACTGTAGTTTCTCTTTATGACGCGGCTGTCTGGAGAGTTTCGGCGCACTGCAATATCGCTGAAACCTGGCAAACCTCTTTTCAGTTTTCCCTGGAAGCAGGCAATGCTGGGCGGCTCCAGACACAGGAGTGCGACAAGTTTCGCGCAGCGTGCATCTCGCGTTCCTTGTTGGAAATAAGACAGACGCCATGCATCCAGAACACAACGCAGCGGGCCCATCAGGAATACAGAGCACCGTTATTCCCTCTAGAAATCTTTTCAGCCCGCTGCTTTGACTTGGCTTTTCTAAATGTGGTAGCTGCGCATCAGCGGGCTGTCCGACAACCAGGCTTTCTGCATCACGAGCCGGCTTTGCTCTCATTATGCAAACGTGTGACGGAGTGGAAGATACGCATCAGGGCAGACGACGGGACCAACGACGACTACTGTGTTGTCCGGCCCAGCGCGACAGCTTTGCGACTGGAGCGCGTGTGTGCGAGCGAGCGAGTCATTAGGCTCGTCATGGTCATTTGAAGCTTCGAGGCTCTAACGTTGCTACAGCAGCAGAGGCGGCAGACGCGACATCTTCGGGGCCCAAACGAAACGGAACAGCAGTCAGCTTCGGGGCGAGGCTTAGATGCGAGAGAAAAGAGAATTGCACATAAATAATTGTGCCACAGAGGACGAATGTTGGGGATATGCCTGCCAGGCTGCCAGTAAATGGGAATTGTCCTATAGAGCGTCTTGTGTGGTCGATGTCTCCGGCATACGTACACATACCCCGAGGAACGGGCGCCACTGTAGTGGGCTCTCTGTATTTACCGATTCTTACTTTTCTCACCATTTTTCAAGAGAATAGCTTACTTTGGCTCTTTCACCCGTTTTTGTGGTCGGCGAAGTTTCTCTGCTGAGCCCATGCGCTCTCGTACAGCCGAGGTGCAGGGAACATCTATCGCCAAACGCCAACTAGAATATTGCAACAAGTTCATTAAAATTCTTTAAGTGCTTCCAGCCTCACAAAGGTTCCAACATCTGCGTCTCAAATGCACTTTTCTTTTTAGCTGTGCGTGTGATGGCCCTTTACACGACTAGGGGGCCGTTAGGTGATCGATAAGGGGGAGTGCTACACAACAGTGTTGCGTATATATATATATATATATATATATATATATGCAACACTATTGGGTAGCACTCTCCCTTATCACGGCGAAAAGATGTCAAACGTTGCATGTTGGCGCTTGCCTCCGCCTTTACTCGGAGGCTGATTTTGAGTGGACGATTCAGAAGCTCATTATAATTTGCTCGCCTATGTTGCCCACAATATAGTAATGCTTTAATATTGTGTCTTCTTATTTTCTTCATATGTATTCAACGATAATTTCTTGCGAGACGCGTTCTTGAAAATTAAAATATGTGCGAAGGTAGAGAAAAATATGATGGGTTTCAGCCACGAATGTTGTATGCTTCAATGCGAGGACATAGCTGTTTGCAAACATAACACTGTTCTTCTGAAAGTACTGTCAGCACGTTCAATACCAACATAGCTGTGGACTTCGATCGAAAGTGATGCTTTTGATTCAGTTCTGCTCAGCGCAGCGCTAACCTCGGCTGTAATCACTATGACGACAGCTTAAGTTGGGGTGCTTCTCGCTCTGGTTTCATGCATTTTTGCTGTCGGGAGGCACAATCAGTCAAGCCATTATGAAAGTGTGAGCGAGTTAGTACTAATGAGTTCCAGCTAATCTGTGCATACTAACGACTACTAATCAATTATGCTTACGAAGTTCGCCAGTCGACCGCAGTCTTTTAAGGCTCAAAGAAAAATAAAGGTGCTTTAATTTCATGTTTACAGGATGGAAAATTTATTCGGCACTTTTTCTAGGCTTGAAGGAAAGTGAAGGTGCTTTAATTTACTTTTTACAGGAAGGAAAATATACTGGGCACTCAACTTTCTCGATAATTTTGCTGCTTTTTCTTAATATTTACGTGCTCTCCGCCATATTTTTTATCGCGGTCATAATAAAAAGGGCTGAGCGCAATTGAGTAAAGGCGGTAATAGACGGGGCCAGAGTAGAATAATTTCCCATCCAGATTGGCGAACAAAACTATAGTTTAGGAGTTTCGGCTTCCCTGGTTCCCCTCTCTGGAATGTGCTTCCTCGCGCCTTCAGTTGCGTTCCACGATGTCAAGCTCAAGCCTCCTAGGAAATACTCCAGGGGTTATTTATTCCCCGCACGATTCTCCTCTCCGCGTGTGGGCAAACAACGGAAGTCATCAGGCAGCGAGGCTATGATATTCAACGCACTCTGCGTTGCATGCACCTCTACTATTCTTCTCGCGATGCATGGAATAATGTGTACATGACAACATGACAGCACAGTAATCCTGCAACGCTCAAGAATAGGACAAAAAAAAAGAAAGTTTGTAAATCAGCCTGGTATATTCCACCAACCTCAAAAAAGCAAGAAACGTAGAGGCGTCACAACGCTAGGAATACCAGTGGGCCTCGCTGTGAACCTAATTACTATGTGAGCGTTGCAATCCTCGCATTTTATTTCTGCTTCCTCGTTACATTTGATTACATGCTATTCCCGGTTTGACAGAGAGAGCCGGGAACTTTTTTCCGGTCTGCTTTTGTGACAGTGCGCAGCCCATCCGACGAAGCAACGGTTATGCGCTGAACCCACATCAGGAGTGCAAAAAGCGTTACAAGTGTATGAATACTTTCTTAGCTGCTTCTCAACGATGAAACTTCACGAGACTGGGTAAATATTTTGGCTTTTATCTTGTTGCTTTATAATTTTTATTCCATATATAATTTTTTTTGTATTTTGCAGTCGATGGTGCGCATGTGTACGACCTCGACAAACTCGTCAGATGCATGTGTGGTATGTATACTGATGTATTCTGGAACAAACATTTTGTAGTTCTATCTACAAGAACTTTTTCTGTCCATGCTGATGAACAGTCGGAATGCTCCACTGCGGAGTTATTTGCTGTCTTTCTGCGAGTCTGGGCCTACTCACAAAGCATGCCGCGTTCTAATGAAAACGAGCAATCGCATGAACCAAAAGACAAAAATAGCCTTTCCTCGGAGCTTATCATTTTATTTATTTTCCTTCAGGAATACAGTGTCAGGTTTCTCGTTTCGGGGGGGCTGCCAGTCAAGAAAAAAAAAGCGAAAAGAAAAAGTAGGAGCTCGTTGCAAGATAGGATTTCCAAATGTTCTTATTGCTCCCGACGAGAGACGCGAAACGAGCCCACATCGTAGGCGGACGGCATAGGAACTATGATTTTTTGCGCAAGCCGAGAAAAGCAAGTGCTACGGTTCCCTGTGCACTGGAGGGGGCCATGAACAGTAGAGGCCAGCCGACGATGATGCCATTCGATCCATGCTCGCGCATAGTCAATGACATCCCGGACGCGCTTGGCCTGAATGAAAATGAAAGAAAGCAAATGCGGCACAAAAAATTATATTTCCGCTATGTGTCATGAAATAAGTAAGAGAACGAGGAATGTGCTGAGTAGAGAAACTAGCTCCCTTTTTTTGTTCTTTTGTTGTTGTTGTTGTTTATGCTTTTGTTGTTTTTATTTGCAGGTGTTCTTTCGTTTGTGCACGTACAATCAGTGAACATATCTGCTCGGCCAGCCTGCGTCCTAGGAATCATGAGTTGGCGCGATAACGAAAGAGAGTAAGCAGAACTGAGACAAAAGATGTCAATTAATTAAGCAAGGAACAGAGAGCCGTAAGAGAAAAAACGTGATGTTCTGCTCAGGATAAAGGGAATGGTTAGGAAAAGAGCGTCATTGCTGTGGGGAAATTGGAGTAGAAAGCTCCTTTAAGTTATTTTCTCTGGTCATGAATGTCACTGGGATTATCATTTAAATCACTGTTTGCTGTCTCCACCTTCGTCCATTTGATCTCTCTTAATATCTTTTTAGTACATTCCGTCTGAAATAAGCGCTCACTTGAGAACCTAATTTCTTTGTATTTACTCGAAACACTTCAAATAGCATTTGAAGCTGAAACCTGCGTTTCAAGGTTTTGTAGAAAAATGTCACAGACCTGAGCAACACACCCAGCAGAGTCACAGTGTAAGCTGGAAGACCGGCTCTATATTTTCCGCTTTACGCACAAGTGGGCCTTCGCGGCGAAATCTTTGTGTCGTTTTCACGAGAACGATCTGAACTGCCCGCCTGGCGTAGACAGCGGGATACAGCTTGTCCTGCTTTCTGCAAAGAGATCTGCTCAGCCCGACGTTGCCGGTTGAAGCCGCGCGCGTAGCTCTACGATTCGTTTCTTAAGCATCAATTTGTACTTTGCTTGGAGGTGCCATAAAATGTACACAGGTATCGAAACTATGCGGTGCACATGTCACATCCTTTGATCTGTGGCATGATATGATGCTGTTGGTGATGATGATTTATTGGCATCCCCTTTGGTAAGGGAAGGAAGGAAGGAAGGAAAAAGTGGAGAAGGAAAGGCAGGGAGGTTAACCAGTTTAGCTTAACCGGTTTGCCTTTGGTAAGGGGAGCTCTCAAATAGTCACCTAGCTTGCTTGAGTTAACCTGCTCCAACTACATGCAACATGCAACTGGTGGTGGTGGTAGCAACTTTATTGTAGTAGTATATTAGGCAAAGTTTGCACGTATGGACGCTACGCGGCGTGCATTTCACATTGCGCGACAAGTGGCACAATTCGATGCTGCTGATGATGATTTATTGACGTCTCCTTTGAAACGTGGGGGTGACAGACCGTCACTTAGCCTGCTTGATGTTTTAGAGCGCAGCCCTTAAGCGCCCGTTACTGCGTTGAGCGTCGGCGTGCCTCTTCGGTGGCGTTATACCTCGTAACCGAGCAAACGAGCACAGGCAAAATGTGAAGGCGAACGCGGAGGAAAGAAATAAAGAAAGAAGAGCGCGTGATGAAGAAAGTGGAGGAGGAGCGGAGGGTAAACGGCCTACGCATGCGCTGAATTGCCGGTGGTCACGGTGCTACCATCTGCACTTCGGAGTAGGAGCAAGGGTGGATAGGGTCGTCCTCGGCGTCCGCTGTTGAGGTCAGTCCGCAATGCCAGCGTGTGTGACGTGTCTCACTGCTCCGGCAAGGGGCAATGGAGAGCGGCTATGAGTAAGGCTGGTTATGACGCTCCCTTGGGTGTTGTTGCCGCTGACACTGGTGGCACGATTTCCCCGCGACAAAGGGCCGCTTTCATGTTTTGGTGGAAGGGAAGCGAGAGGAGAAAAGCATAGTGCCGCGCAAGGTGGGCTGTTCGGCAACGATGGCTACGATATCGCGCCAAAGTAGCGCGCGCCGTCTGCATGCAAACAAAGCGCGCTACTAACAGTGTTGCATTCGTAATGTAAACCTATGTAATCATAATAGAAAATATTGACATGCGAAATGAAAACACATATAGAGCTGCGCTCAAATTTCTTATTAGAGAGCATCGTAATCATTGGTGAATTGTTTACATGTTTTTCATTGTAGCATTCTTGTATGCATCTCTTTAATATTCTCTTTCTTCCTGAAGACAATCCATACATTTCTTGGCCAATCCCTCGCAGTGGGTAGGAGCCACATGCTTGATAAGAAACAAAGTGCCTTGTACCGCTACCTATGCAACTGCTACATGGCATGTCACCTGGTGTAATACTATGTAACTTCAATGGAAAGTGCACACGTATCGACGCTACACGGCGCCCATCCCACATCGCGTGACAAGTTACTAGTACGACGCTAATAATGATAATTATGCTGATTTATTGGCATCCCCTTTGAAACGTGGCGGTGGCAATCATATAACCTGCCTGATTAAATCCGGTATGTCATACATGTTTTCCATTCTAGCATTTTTTATGCATCTCCTTAAACTTCTCCTTCTTCCACGACACAATACAACATTTCTTGGTCAATTCCTCATAGTGGGTAGGAGCCTGGCGATGGCTGCGACGGAGAACGGTGGTGGTGGCGGCGGGGGCGGACCACATCGCTAACAGAAATGGCTATTGGAATGAGCCCATAACAGCTTACGCTGTAAAAAGTCAGAGGGTAGGCCTCTGCACCGGCTGTCAAGAAATCTCAAATGCACTACTTAGGTTTGAATACTGAAAGAAAAACTGATACAAAGTTATGAACACGAACTAGACACACATTTGTAAAAGACGATTGAGCATACAGATATCGTCACTCTGCGATCATTAGCACCGGCATCATGGTCGTGCGCCAGTATCAGTCATCCATCACATAGTGGAATGAAGCGCACGTAAGTATTTTAATGTAGTAAATACACAGCACTCACATTTTCATATTTTTTGACCGCGAGGTACATGACTGCGATGTCAATACGCTAAAGAAAGAGAAAGAAACAAGAATGCTACGATATTGCTCCAGCGAGAAAAATCAAATTAATCAGGTACCATGATTCGAGCAAATAACAACAACTTATCAATCATAAGCTATACATCACACTAATGTGCCCTATAATATCACGAAAGACGCTGACGCCACAGGTCCCATCTAGACGTAAGCTTCTACATCTGTTGGTTTATGATGGTGATGAGTTGTCCTTAAAGAAAAGTTATTCAGAAACATCGGCTCACGATCTCGATTCGCTCCTTCAGGCTGGTCCAAAGAGGAGGTCAAACAGCGCATCCACTTCGCAAAGACAAGGCCTCATTTGCAGGCCAGCGTGAATATTTCCAAGCAGAATTACTTCGTTCGCAGCGTGTACGAAGCAGCCATCTTTGTATGTATTAACAGGACTATGTGTAATATCAGGATTGGCTGGCTTTTTTTAATGCGTAAGCATTCTTTGATGAGCTCCCCAACGCTGTCACGCGAAAAGAGTAATTCCTTGTATCTGCACAAAAATGCGTAGTTTGCAAATACATTTATTTGTTATGATAGTATAAATGTAGATGGCTGGTAGTTCCCTAAACAATAAGGAACAACTTAAAGCAAAAAAATAAAAAAGGGGTGCAGAGAAAATGTATGAGAAAGCTTATAGTAGGGGTGGGCCAACTTAAATTTGTGGGTGGGCAAACATGAAATTTGTGGGTGGGCCGACTTGAAATGTGGGGTGGGCACACAAATAAATTAAGGGTGCGCCAACTTATCCAGATTACATTGAACTTGAAATTTGAACATGGACCAACTTAAATTTAAGGATGAGTCAAGTTGAAATCTGAGGGTGAGCCAAATTGACATTTGGGTGTGGGGTAGCTGATATTTGGGGGTGGGTCAAGCTGAAAGGGGGGTGGGCCAACTGAAATATGGGGGTGGACCAACTTAAATTAGGGGCTAGGCCAACTTAAAATTTAACGGTGCCCAACTTAAATTTGGGCGTGGGCCAACTGAAGTTTGGTGGCGCGCAAACGTAAATTTGGGGGTGGGCAAATTGAATGTTGGGTGTGGGTCAACTGAAATTTGGGGGTAAAGAAACTTAACTATGGGTGTGAGCCAAGTTGAAAGTTGAGTGTGGGCCGACTTGAAATTTTGGGGCGGCCCAATGTCCAATTGAACGCTGCTAAGCGTCCTTGGAGTTATGAAGACCTCGTGGGCAAGCGAGTGCCTTTAGACGCTTGGCGCGTTTTCATCGGGCCTTACTGAGGCGCACTCAAACAGCCGGCAAATGTAGACAAGAAATGCGCGCTTAACACAGGCCTGCGAGAGTGACTGCGAGAGTGTCAGGGCATCGTGACTCTGCACTCTCCCCTCACGCCACGCCTCACGCATTACTGCCCCCTTTCGACCGCTCTGCTTTGACAAAGCGCGCTCGCGCCCTGCGTTCCGGTTCAGTGGGTACGATTGCATGGAACAGGCCGAATGCAGCGAGAAAATTTGACAACTGTGTGCTAAAGCCTAAACATTCCTTGTCGCTGGAAAGGCCACGGGTAGACACCCATAATCTAGGAAAAGCAAGTAAGCAAAACAAAGGAAAAACGAAGTCACACCCACACTAAACAATGCTAACGCAATAGTAGACAGTTCTTGGAATTTCTGTAGCTTTTTTAACCGAGTCAACGGATGTAAAGTCCTAAAGTTAAAATTCAGTAAAGTTTGATTTATCGTTACTGATAGGTCAGTTGCGGAGAGGAAGATCACCGAAATGATAAGGAAGCAATGCAAGAAACGCGAAACGAATATAGAGTGGGTCACTCTTGTGCGTCCGGTGGTATGTTCTTTTCCAATTATTTGTACTGTAACCTTTCCGATTTGTCTCAATCCCATTATTTGCACATGATTCACTCAAAGGTGCACCATGTCCTTTATTTTTCTTTCTTTTGCTATTTTTGTCCCCTCTATATTGCCCGAGCAACAAGCTCAAGTTTACGCACTGTTAAAAGAAATGGTGGCCGCTTCTTCACCGTTACACACCACAATGATTGAATTTTATCCACTTGTCGCTTATTCTCATTCGTTATTTTCAAAATAGAAACTGAGTACATATTACCTCTGGCGCACTGCATAGTTCAGCAGAAGCGGCGACTTCCTTAGCACGAATTCTTCGTACAGACTTGAATGGTATCGCGTGTTGCGTCCGTCAGTATTTCACCGCGAATGTGACTATTACATCTTTGGATGTTGCAGCAGCCAACAATGCATAAAATATAGCGAACATGTCTGAAATGAAAATGCATTTCTCAGTTTTTACAAGGAGCTTGCCAGAGCTTCGGCATGTACAGCGCTGCAGGCATCTAGTGAGAAACGGCCTTTTATTTTATTTATTTATTCTTTCTTTTGGCAGCGCGTGGCTCCTGCAGGCGGAGCTTTGGTCGTATTGGAATGCATTAGCAAATTGTAGAAGTGCAAGAAATAGGTTATTACATGGTAAAAAAGAGGGAGCGGGAAGGAGGGGAGGTCGTGGCTTAAAACGGGGTGGTGACTGTGCCTGCGCGCCTGAAGGGCAGAACTCGTCTATTTATGGTAGTTTTAGCGCCACCGGCGCCGGCATCCGTGGTGGCTTCCGCCGTTGGAGCGTACGAAACTCGCATCAGATTGCATTCGCTGCCGGGTCATGCAAGTTGGAAAGGCTTCGTGGAACGGAACTCGCTTTCCAATTAGCCTATTGAATTCTCCCGGCCATGGCGAGGCTGAAGCACGTGCTATCACCGAACAACCAGCTGAGCCCTTGATGCCTATTTCGATTGTTTTTGTTCATTTCTAATTAATTCTTTCCAAACTTTGCTCGTAATATGCTGTCGTTTTTAGGAATGATGAAACTAAAAGGCGAACTCATTTGGACAGGGGACCATGATGTAGAATTATTATCTGATGATTAAAAAATTCGAGCTGAGAAGGGAAATAAACACAGTGAAAAACTATGTAGTCGTATACAGGGTGTCCCAGCTAAGGTTAGCCAAGCTCTTAAAACTAAAATGTAGAGAATACGAGGAATCAGGCAATGGCACTCTCTCAGCAGTGAGGTACCACACCAGGATAATTTTTTCATAATTGAACTATTGATAGTTAGAATAGATTCATTAAGGTACTGTTTAAATACTGATATGAGGGCGCAAATTTTGATCGAAAAGTAATAATTGTGTTTTAAGACACCCGATTTACATGGCCGCCAAGCCAGGCATTGAGCAGAGTTAGTTCTTCCGACGGCAAACACGCACATACACACGAACGCACTTATTCATACAAAATCAAAGGCCGAGCAGAGCAGCTGTCAGCAAGAGCGTATAACCGGTCATGTATTCTACTAACCCATGGGCGCCAAATAAACAGTGCATGACGGATGTAGCAGTCCACGCTTGCTCGTTACACCTGCTAGCATTCACCTATTTTTATTCACAAGAATTAGAAATTGAAAGCTTTGTGCTCACGTACCTACCCGGAATTGTGTTTGCACATAGGGCTACCCAGCTTTCACTTCTCCTGTACTGGTTGCTTCTTCTCATCAAGGATATCCTAGCAAGCAAGCAGCCTTTACAGTGTAGACGCTGTACAAGCTTGGACAAGTTGGTGTAACATTCTTTTTCAACAAGTCATTGCGGTATCATTGGAAATGACGCCGCCGATAAGGCAGCTCGGACGTCAAACCAAGAAGACCGCTGCGTCCCCATTGTTCTCTCAAGGACCGACGCCGCGAGACAACTTGGTATTCTAGCACGCACGATCTCCTTAGCAGAGTGGAATACCGCACATACAAGGCGCACAAGACTGCACAGACTAAACCCGTGACTTCAAATCAGACCTCCAGCCGGTCTGCACCGACGTGAAGCGTCTCTTCTGTGTTGGTTGTGGCTTGGAGGTGCCTTCACAAATGCCTACTCAGCACTAATTGGAATGGCTGATAGTCCTGCATGTGATGTTTGCGGATGCGAGGAGAACATTGACCACTTATTGTGCCATTGTCCTCAATTTCAAGCGCAAAGACAATCTTTGTCCAACGCATTGAGGAAATTAGATGACCGCCCTGTGAGTGAACAGACAATACTAGAGCACTGTCCCGACCGATCATCGGCTCAGAAGGCAGTGAAGGCACTTTTGCGTTTTCTCAGAACTTCTGGTTGGCGCGAGCGGCTTTAACTCAAGTGCTGTCCGTGCACGTATCTACACCTTCTCTCTCTTCCCCTTCTCCCACCCCCAGCGTAGGGTAGCCAACCAGACTATTGACTGGTTAACGTCATTGCCTGCCTACATTCCCCCCCCCTCTCTCTCTCTTTCTCAACAGCGCAAAGGACAAGGGCACAGCGCTCTGTATGTGCACTCGTCTCGTCCTTGACCTTTGCGCTGTTGAAAAAGAGCCTTTACAGGCCACTGCGAAGTAAGGCCATTTTAATAAAGAAGAGAGAGAGAAAAAAAAGCTTTGTTGATTTATGAAGGTAGAGGACAGATCAATGTTCGTTCGTGCGGCGTAATTACTTAGTCGCCCTGTTTGAGCTAGGTTGCAGTGGTGTTGTTTAAGACATCGAAGCGAAATAAATGAAACATTGTAAGCGAACTGACACCTTACAAGTACTCGCAAAACGAAATTATTGGTGAGAGTAAAGTTGCGACAGTATCCATTGGAGGAGAGGTACGATATAACCTATACTAAATGCAGCAACGTCAAAGAGGGAAAAACAAAATTGCTGTAGGACCATCGCTTGCCCATTGTTAAAGATAAGATTCATTGGCGTTGGCAGTACTATCAGTTGAAAACGCAACTATTCAAGCACGACAATTGCAAACACCTAAACATATTTTGAAATAAGGCGCTTCTGGCATAAATCAGCAGACTTCAGGCACAAATAAGCCAGCTGCTAACGTCAACAGCGCTAAATCACCGTTTGAACGGCCGCAGTGGGACTTCAATTTATT
Source organism: Dermacentor andersoni (assembly GCF_023375885.2). Taxonomy (NCBI): domain Eukaryota; kingdom Metazoa; phylum Arthropoda; class Arachnida; order Ixodida; family Ixodidae; genus Dermacentor; species Dermacentor andersoni. Next base: position 62,817,927 of record NC_092815.1, on the reverse strand, counting down.
CAAATAAACTATTGCGCACAGACCACCAGACATAGAAAGCCACACAACAAACTTGGAAATCTAGCTTCTTGAGTCTCACTGTAATAATATCGAGAATGTTTTATGACTCATTTAAACCTTCTTCTATCCATAAGTTTTCAAAATATCTACAGCCTTTAAGTTGAGCCCAACGTCTGTTTGCATGGATTAAAGTAAGTAACTAGCTGGTGCATGTTGAGTGCATTCATCACCGTAACATGAAATATTGATGATACAAAGTGAACACGAATGGTCTTTTCTAACCTCTGGCTTTGTGCTACTTTATATAGGTTAGTACGGTCAGAATGCATGGTACAAGATCAGTGTAAACTAACAAATCCTTTTTGCCTCGTTAAACTGTTGCGAAACAAATGAAGACTTCGAGCCTTAATCCTCATAACCAGATGAAACAAAATGACGGCGGTGTACCTGCTGCTCCGCAAATGCCGGAAATCCTCTAAGTCCAGATTTACTCGCCATGAAGTTAGATGAGCAATGGACTTATGTTTGGAGAAATGGAGAAATGTTTCAGCATTAAACAAAGTCAAGTTCTAAAGGCTCTGTATTCATTACGGTCTTCGCGAACCTAGGCTCTCGATATTTGCTTTTTCCGTTCTTCAGATTTGGCTCGACGCAGAAATAAAAAGAAAATAATTATGCCAGGGTTCGAAACGGTAGATATTCCCCGTAGGAAAAAAAAAGAAAAAAAAGAACGCCCGCCGTGGTTGCTTAGTGGTTATGGTGCTGGGCTGCTAAGCACGAGGTCGCAGGATCAAATCCGGGCCACGGCGGCCGCATTTTGATGTGGGCAAATCGTGAAAACACCCGTGTACGTAGATTTAGGAGCAACGTTAAGGAATCCCATGCGGTACAAATTTCCGGAGTCCCCGACTACGGCGTGCGCATAATCAAATCGTGGTTTTGGCACACGGAACCCCATAATTTTTTTTTTCTGTACAATAAAGAAGATTTTTATGTGGAGTAGGTTTGTCTAAAGAGACTGAAAACATAATTATACGAAGCGCATTTCAGTATTTTAACAAGTAAAGCTCGGGCATTGTGTCCGTACCTGAAACTTACGAGGAAAAAAACTGCTTCAGCGTTTGCCATTTACCATATGCAATGAGTAATTTCTTAATGCATTGTCGTGTATTAGAACGAGCACACAGGGTACGTTATAGATTTAAGCATGATCTACTAAACAAGGATGCGACAATGAACTGTGACCTTGCTAAAGAGACTTTGAAATAAGACTGCAGCAAGCAAAGGGCACATTAATAAATAAAAGGGAAAATGTAAGTATACATTACATAGGCATGTTATACAAAAGGCCATATGTCTAGTAAAAGCTTTAATGCAAAACAAGGAATAAATAAAAGGAGCCCCCGGCTATAATTCCTTCACTAATTTTCCGGGACAGACAAAAACGTACAAAAAAGTTGACAAAAGACCTATTTGCAAACGGGGTCACTGCTTAAGATATACCTAGGACGGGTAGTTCTTCGTTTATTTTGCGACTAGCGTTACTTTGGCACGCACTGAACGCATACACGTAGCCAAAATCATATGTCAAAAGATGTTAAGAAAAGAACGGTTTCAAATATGTTACATTAGGAAATAAAATGAGCGCCAATGTCACCCCCAGAAAGGAAAGACATGTAAACGCAGCAGTAGATTGTAGTAGAGTAAAAGATGTCAGATATTGCTTGAATGAGTATGTGACGCCAGGATACGCTGAAAAGTACCTTTTTTACATAAGCTAAGGGAAATCTTTGGCAGCCAAAAAGTGCACGCGCTCACCGTTCAGTTCACAACCATTCGGATTAAAACTTAGCCTCACGTGGAATTTTATTGCTCAAAGAAAATAAAAGCACTGGAGCATCCACAGCAGGAAAAATTGCAGAGCATGCATGTAGTAAGGTGAAGCAATTGACAAGTTTCTCTCTCATTCGTTTTCATTATTCCAGCTTTCTGCCTCTACAAGGTATGTCTGCGATGTTTTTTATGCAAGCTAGGTGCAGCAAACTTTACTCCAACTTTCAAGCTTTCAAGGTTATAAGCACTACCCGCTGGATACCACTCGTAATATATCGCCGGGATAAGGAAAATTGCAATACTTCACAAAGTAATGCATATTATTTACGATTATCGATCCCGGCTCCAGTGAAATCATCATCATGTCCTGCGTGGTAGCGTAAGTCCACTACGAGATATTCGTGTCCCAGTATTACAAGCCTTATGCTGGACAGTTCACATCTTGTTTCATTTCGTAATCCTTTTTCTTCTTCGTCAGTACTTAGGAAGCATGTGTACGCTTCATAATTAGCTGCGAAAGGACATAAAAAGAACAGTACGCACGAAGAAACTTAAAGAACGACCTCTCGATACCGCTAAGTCTCGATCGAGCTCATTTATTCTTCGCCACGACCAATTGCACAAGCGTGCAAATTACGTGGGAACGGAATCAGGTTACAAAGGGCGAACAAAAGAAAAATAGGAGCGATTGCATAAGAACTGTACATGCAAGACAAGAAGTCAGCTAAACGTGAGAAATAAAATTCAGGGCGACACTTCACAGAAGGCCGTTGGGCACCCCACCACATGAATACGCCGTCCTTGAGAGCAGCGTTTCATTCGACAGTTTGGGGAAGGAAACAAATGGAAATGACAATATTGATCGTCAGTGCGTTCGTCTTAAGCAACGTTGATATTTAATCATGTCCAGCTAAAGACCATTCGAACGTGCATGCAGGCTTCTGCCGCAGCGGCAAAGCAGGCGAGCAAGCAAGAGGCCTGGGGCTCCAGACGCAGAGGGCGTAAAGCAATTAGCGAGGTCGTGGCATCGCCACTGCAAACATCATGCCAGTGCCGTAGTAGAATTGACCGCGCTCGGGGAATACGCCAAATTGAATTGCGAGCACCACCTCCTACGTCTCCGCACTCGTCGTTCCTTTTGCTACCACTAGGGAGCTCGCCATCACGAGTGCAATGGCATCATCTGGGACAACCGAAAGTCAATCATCTGTTGACCGTTGCGCAAGAAAGCCACACATCGACAGCTCGCTTCATCGCTCGCAGCAGAAACGAGCAAGGCTAGAAGTGAAGAAATAAACAAAATAGGGAAGTCAACAAAGAGAATAAAAGATAAAAGACAGGGAAGAAGCAAATAAAGAAGAGTGGAGAGGAATGAAGTGTGAAGGGAGTGCGGCATTCGTAAATGAGGCGCAAAAGGCCACCGAAGGAAGACGCTGCACCAACGACAATCGATTGCCGTGGGAGCTACAATTCGCTGTCTTGCTGTTGGATGCGTACGCTGAGGCTTGGCCGAGCACATCATTTGAAGAGTTCGTGGGCTTTTGGAGGTTTCTTTTGTACCCGTCCAGGCCTACAAGAAAACACAATGACGTCGGTGGTTTGAGGCCACATGATGGTATATTTCAAGCTGTCTCTCAATAAAACACGTTGCTGGGCTATATTTGCATGCGTTTTTTGACCACCTTGTCACGTCATTTCCCTTGTCGCTGTTTTATTTTCTTTTGCTGCACCACAACACTTATTTCGCTCTTTATTTGTAGCGGTAGAGACATAATAGCGGCAGTTTGGATGGTTTCCACACACATGGGTGTCTACAGAAGCTCGCAGGCCCTGTTAACGCTAGAACCCCTAATTTTCGACAAACCTGTTAGTGATAGCCCAGCAGATGTACAAGGCTGTTACGTCCATTTACCCTGCCAGCGATCATAACCGTACTCCCGTTTCCAGTGCCCTCTGTATTCGTTGAGAATCATGGAATTATAAAAAAAACCTTAATTTTTTTGTAGAGCTGAATTCTCTTCTTGTGCTCAATCGAGAAGCGGAACAGATGCTGGCTCACAAGTCTCTATCCGGTATATACCGGCATTTGCTGTAGTTAGGGTAAAAAGTCTACTCGAAAGAAATGCAGAAAAGAAATAATGTCTATTGTGTAGATTTGGAGTCAGCATGTGATTGCATTTGTCACGTGGCTATGGTTTGCTATACCATGAATGAAGGAATATTATTCTAGAAGTCGAACTATTCAGACATGCCTATTTTTCCTCGCTTTGAGGCCAAATAAATTTACGTCATTCGAGGATACAATAGCGAAATAGTTAATTTTTAGGCTTTTTAAACATCATCTCAAGCTTATTGAAGTTTTACATTGTTTCTTTAACACGCAACACTCGATAATGGCGAAAATATTTTTTGCTTTGTATCTGTGCACTAGAAAAACAATATTATATCGAGGATCTAACAGCATGGCGTCTAAACATGGTTCCTTAGACCACCAGGTTCTACAAAGTGGTTGAAGCGAAATAAAGACTAATAGCTCACGGACGGTTCGATTTCTTCGCTGGTTTACCTCTGCAACCGATAAGAAATATAACCTAAACGGAATCAAAGGTCCCGCTTGTGCTATACAATGAGTACTGTCCCTTTGTAACTGGGTCTCTCGCATTATTGTCCACTAGGAGAGCTCTATACATTGACATATAAAACAGTACATTGTTTTGAGTGGACCAACGTTATACATCTGATTTGCCCCTAATTGGGGCGTTGGCGTGGGCAGACAATACCCCTGGCTCAGTTCCGGGGACGTCGACCGACAACTTGAACTGGTGGAGTGGGCGGAAAAGGCCAAGCTGGCCCAGGGCCTTACTTGAGCCCTAACCCTCAGAAACGTCCCTCTTTACCCTTCCCCCTTTCAATAAAGTTTATCATCACCACCAGAAACTGTGATATTGTCACCGTAACCGAACTGGCGGTGCGTCCACTTCACGTGGAGAGTTCTCTGCGAATTTTTTTTAGGCGAACCTTTTGAATAACAGTGTGCTAATTTGGCTCGATCGGTAAATTGTTTTAAGTATTCGTTTTTTCCAAGCACTGTTGAAATTTGGAACAACCTAGCTGGTTCCTTGCGGGAAAAACCTAATGAAGAGTTTTTGAAAGAATTGTCTAACCACATTTTGTAATTACGCTTCAAATTCATTGTATGTTGTTTTGATCTAATCTCTGGTGTATCCACTCCTGCTATGTCTCATGTATTGAGACAGCAGTATCTGTAAAATAAAATAAATAAATAAAAAAAATAGATACTTGAGGGAAAAAGAAAACAGCACATTAGAACCGAACCACAGGCGACGACAAATGCCTACCGAAACTTCGCCGACCTCGTCGTCGCCTCCGTCTTGGTTTTCGCCATCATTAGTTTCCTCGTTTCCCCTCTGTCATGCTGCCTTACAAATACAGAGCTTGACCCACAGCGGTGCCTCAGTATCAACGGCGTTCTGCTGCCGAGCATCAGGTCGCCGGTTGGATGCCCAGCTGTGGCAGCCACATGGCGATGCTGGGCAAATGCAAATCCACCTGTGCACTCAGATTTAGGGGCACGTTAGAGAATCTCGGGAGGTCAAAATTAGACCGAAACCCTTCACTGGGATGTCCCTCACCACCAACTGTGCAGTTTGAAAGCGCCATCCACGCACAATTTGAACGAGAGCTTAACGCATCTGACCACCATACTTTACGCTTTAAAGTTCTCAACAAAAGCACAGTACAAGTGGCCGCGCTGGACAGCGTTTTGAAAAACCGTGCTACGTAACGCCCGTAATTGCTCATGGCATAAGGCAGCTCCCTGCAGTGCTCCGTGCATTTCGAAATGCACGAGGCTATAGAACGGGCAGAAAGTTTAGCAGACTCGTGGGATTCAAGGTACTTGCCTTTCTAATAAAAAATAAAACATTTAGAACGCCGCTTAAATACGATACTCGGTTTGAAAGTACAATTTGGTTCAAGAAGCTTGGATAAAGCAACCATTTTGGTAGACGCTAATGTCCTTGAAAATGATATATGGAATAACGAAACAAATATATTGTTATTTTTTTCCTTCGTAATGTTGCAGTGACTAAGTTTTCGCTTTCTGTCACACATGCAAGGGACACTTTGTTGCAGCTGCCCGTGCAGCAATCATATGCTTAGTTATGTTTATTTGTCACAAGTGTGAGTGCAGCAGTTCGGGGAGAAGACCTTAGTATAGGTAAATTTTTATTGCTGTCAACTTCGAACTGTCAATGTGAAAGTTGGCGAGCTACATTTTGATAAAGCTGTAGCTTTTTCACTGTTGTCGTTGCCAACTGTAGGGCATCCTCAGTCACACCCGCCTCCTAAGAACTACGCCTTTTCTAAGACTTCAGTAAACGTTCTTGCATATGTGCACTATTGATGCAGTCACACAGATGACTTCGAAGCAGCATCTTTCGAGCAAGACGTACGTGCACCTTCGGAATCCGGAATTCTACTTAACAGTCGCCTTTCTTTCGCCAATTGTTCATATTTTATCCACAGGTCATTTCCTTAATCGGTGCTACCACAGTAAGCTTGCTGGTGCAGGCAACAGTAAGGTATTTGACCATGACCTACCATGTAACCAGCCGCTGTTTCACGAACGTATAGAAACCACTCACCCATTGGACGTGTATTGGCCGTCATGGAGAAAAGCAAACGTATAGCGAACCGAGTAAATGATCGCTTAACTGCAGCGTGCGGTAAGGGCCGTTACGAAGCTAATCTTGCTCGCATGTGTCGTTCTGGTCTTTGATCTCCATGTGGGTATACTCCTGTTACCATTATATTATTTACGTGCTAGTCATCACACAAATACAGATACAGCTTTATTGCTCCTTTAAGTTTTCTTTTCCTGCTCTACCAAAAAAAAAAATAAAAGAACTAGCCCTTCGCCTTTCTTAATCTAATGTACAGAGAGTGAACAAAAACAAAATATGAGAACCTATTCAAGCTAGTTGCACCCTCACTGCTTTCCTTGTGGGTCACGTACTGGCGGCCGCCCATTCAACCCCGTCCTCCCGCGGCTAGCTTTATGAGCGAGCAGAGACCACGAATAATGCGTTCGTGGGAGAGAGGATAAATTGTGCGCGACAACTGCGGCTGCACTCATGTCTTACGCGCGTCATCTATTCTAGAAGCGGACGACTTTGGTAACCACTGAGAGATTAAATTGCGCTAAAAATGCCTGTCCCTTTAACTCTTGTTCGTGTCCCTCCTATGGTGTCAATGTTTTTGTTTCTGGTTAGGGGCCTGTTGCTCTTCTGATTATATTGTGTGCGAAGACTAAGTGTCCGTGTCCGCCAGCAAACGTATAGGGTGTTGCCATGAAAGTGAGATCTTCGAATACCACTTTTCTAATGTATTTAGTATTCGTTTTCGCTTCTGGCTTTTGATTGGTTTAATCACCCTGCTTTATGCAGGTTAGTTTATTAGCTATTGTGCGTGAGAGAGAGAGAGAAACAAATGGGGACCGAGGGAAGGCTGCGACGTTAGAGCTTTAACAGGATATTACACAATCTGTGTGCTCTTAGATACAAACTGTTGAAATTCGTTATGCTTGCCGTGGTTCTTCATGTTCTCCTTCTTCTTCTCCTTCTTCTTATTATTATTATTATTAGCATAAAACTATAGAATGTGAATTATTGGATAGTTTATTGCACCTAAACTTTCATCCACTAATATTACTGTCTGCCTAAGTTCTTTTTGCATTTCTCAGAAATGCCGCTCGTGGTTAGACTTTACCTTTTTTAATTCCGTGCAGTAGCTAAACTTCATTGAAAACGGCGGTGGCAACGTTCTAGTCTTACGAATTTTGATAGATTTTCCGTCAATCGTAGCAACATTCATCTGCTTGCGCCAGGCAAGTTTCAAGTGCTTTTATTTGTTTTTTTTTAACTCGGGGAAGACAGAAACACACCATCCATTGCGATAACAATGCGAAGCACGGCTTAAGCTTTCTCTTGGAGCCTACGTTTGCTTGTACCATTATCTTCAAAACGCTGACTAGTCGTCCGTAAATGTGACAGCTGATGTTGATGAACAGGTTGACTTGCTTACGAAAATCATTGAAGATGACACGCGCATTTTCATACCTAAAAAACGCGCAAAAACGCAATGCGTCTTAATTGGGTTTCTGAAGAATTAAAGCGACAATAAAACTGAAAGACTGTGAGCACAGTAAAGTGGGGCAAACAGGGCTAGATAACTGGAAACTTGAATATAGGCGCTGTCATTGTCATTGCAAATTTTTTATAAAAATTATCTCTACGACCACATTGAACAGACGAGGTCAGTATTACACGCAATTCAAAAATATTCTGGAGCTACGTGCGCTCTCACTGTATTAAAGAGTTTGGAAGACGCTTGTGTTGTTGATGAAAAAAGTGATGCCACGAACGCAGCTGATGCGTTCGCAGAGCACTTCTGTCCTGTATTTGGTCTGAAAGATGCTTCTACCTCAAGCAACCTACCTTCTCGGTCTGGTACGGTGCGTACGCTGTCAGGCAATGATTGCTTTGTTGTGAAACGAATAAAGCTCCTCAAACATTGTCTTTCTTGTGGCGTTGACGCTGAAGACGTATCGGAACATCCTTGTCCCTGTTCTCACAAGCATCTTCAGCAGTTCCCTAAAGTATAGTAAGTTTTCTAGCGCTTGGAAGGTAGCTGGGATAATGACCGAATACACATGTCGGCTGCTAAAGAGCAGTTACTAACTACCGGGCTATATCTATCCTCTACGCGTCAAAAGTGTTTTAATCTGGGGCGCTATAATGTAAAACTATTCGAAACTTCTCTGTTCCATTTCTGCAATCAGCCCTCCGCGATTGGTCAAGAACTTTGTTGGACCACCCCACTTAGCCTGTCTGTCACGTGAGGTTAGTAAAACCGCGATATCTCCCCATCTGATATCACGTCCGCAAACTGATTATGCATGATTTGACCGAAGCTTTCGGGCTGCACCCACTTCACCTGCCTTTAGCACGACGTCACAAAACCGCAAAATCTCATTGCGTGAAAGTAACGTGTACGCGTTAAAGACGCATTAATATCCCGAACAAAACTGAATTTTCTTTTGAATAGCCGCAGGCTGCCCCGTTCCGAAAGGAACAAAAGATGGCTGCCGCCGATCGCTCAGGCACTGGCTACTCGCCCCTGACGGAGAGCATGGGTTATTTGCGTACAATAAAACTTCTTGCGTGGCCTGTAACGTTTTGATGCACTTTCAGCACGTTTACGACCTCGCTCTGCCAACTCTCCTTTGACGAGGATCTGTCTTAGCTGCAATCTTAACCTTCCGTTGCATGCCGCCGCGATTTTCAACGAGCCACCGCAAGCTAGTAAGGGAAAGCAGACCAATCACAGACGCCGGTACCACCCTCTTCATCCGGATATAGATTTTCAGTCCAGTGGCTCGGCTCCATTGAATCCCTCTCCACTTGAGCGTGCTCTTCGCCTCTTGCCAGCCAATTAGATCAGAGAAGCCGTTCAGTGTAGGCAATGTTATTCGTTTTTAAGCAAACAAAGGTAACCTCCTATAAACGAGGAAAGCATTTGATTGGTCTTTTCAGACAACCCTGCAGGTGACCGCCCGGTTCTTGCGTCGGTGGTTACGCAAATTTGACGTAAGGAGATTGCAATAAAAACATATTGGAGTAGTTTTACGTTATAGGGCCCTTGCATACAGCACGGAGCGCTCGGCCAAGCCAGCATGCCGACTGCCCATAGATGGTGCCGCTGCCTACGCGATATGGCGGCGCCCACAAAGAAAATGTCTATATGCTTTTGCCTAAATGTCCAAAGTCATTTAAGACTGTCAACAGAGTTTACGACTTCACTGACTTCAAAAAGACATTTTTATTCCCAAGCTAGTGCAGAAACAATAAGCTACTTTCAAATGCTTCCAAAACCACGCTATTATGTCATACGCGGGAAACACACGATGTGCAATTTTCATACACCCTTCTGAATGCTCCATTGGCCGGGGTCGATGAAATTAAGTTCTTGGTGCGCACTTTAACAGGTGCTAAGCTTCTCTTCATACGATAAATTTGTAAAACAACGTGCCCTCAGCACTCATAGTATTGTTCGTCGTATAACCTATGACTTCCACTTCACTGTTGCCTTTCTGAAACTGTATTCTACTCTATGCCTTCCTGTACTAGGGTGTGTTCTTGTAGGTTTTGGGTGGAACGTTTAAATCTACTTCTGACCTCATTGAAGACGTCCAGAATAAACTGATATCTATTTTCAAGCACCGCTTTTGCCGTCCAGCCTTCTAAAATATGCATCAACTCACACCTCTAAAATTAAGGTCTATGAAATCCTACCTTCCGTTCCTCTATAAGGTGGTCCATGTTATTATACATTGTACAAGGCTTCTTGATCATGTGCAATTTTCCGTGACGTAAAAGTATACCAAGCAACATTCCGCGTTTCCTGCGCAGCCTTGTTGCACTAGAGATTGTCCTGTGGTTCTACTCGAAAAAAAAAAAAAAACATGTAATAAGTATTCCGCTTGTGTTGACATATTTCAGAGCAAATTTCCTGTGTATTGTACATATGTAGATAATGTTGTATGATTTACTCCCTTTCATGTCCGCCTCCTCGTATTCTGCTTCCCTATCTCACATTGTTTTATCGGCCCCATTTGATTCCTCTGTACATTTTATCTCGCGTATCACTTTTTAAGTGCACCAGTACGAAGCGTGCTCTTCCTGGGCACTATAATAAAAACTTTATAGACTGATTGACGGACTGACTGTTTGATTAATCGATTGATCGATCGTTTGATCGATCGACCAATCGATCAATCACTCATCCATTAACCAACCATCAAAGTCGAATCAATCGATTTATTTATTTATTTATTTATTTATTTATTTATTTATTTATTTATTTATTTATTTGTTTGTTTGTTTGTTGATAAGCTCGGTTCTTGCTACCATGACGCACGCATGATACTGTGAAGTTGAGAACATTATTGTGCTATGACACAACTTCCACTGCCTCTCGCATTCCGTGAAAAAGGATCTCGCTATTTGAAACACTATTGCTCCAAACGTGGTCCCCGAGTCTTAGGCCACGCCACAGCCCAAATAGTTGTGCTTAAATCTTATTCGGCCCTCTGTGACCCCTGTCTTAAAGATTCCTTCTCGTTGCTCTTTGTACTTAAGAACTAGGATAATTATGATAAGATTTGAAAGTGCTTTTGCATCAATTAAAAACCGCGAAAAAATAATGCACGGTATAAAGAAGAGTTAAACGCTCAATAGTTATGAACAAAATTAGGGAAGCTTTAATGGTATGGCTGATTACCATGCAATTTAAAACCAGTATCCTTGTCTCACTATTACAGAATGATCAGCAAGAGGAGCTTCGCTTTTGGTTTTACCTGTTCGAATTCCCTAATTTAAATAGACGCCTAGAGAAAGAAAGACCGAAACTTCACAAACATTGCAACGCTGCATTTCGAATATAGCAGGCTGCCCTAGACGATGGTTTTTGCTCACAGCGTACCTCCTAGCACTTAGTTCCTGCGTAGTAGCGAGGACGACCGGTGCTTGCTTCTGCAGTGCCCATCGGGTCAGTGACTCCGAGTAGTGCGCAGAGACAAACGCTAAACATAATTATTAGTGATAGGACCTCCAACGCAGGCGACAAAAATGAAGCAGCTTTATGATTCCCGACAAAGAAGAAGCACAAAATATAGACACTATAATCGCAATAAATGCTATCACATTTTATTGCGCTCCTATGAAGAGCTCAAGAAATGCGCATCTCCGTTTGTTAGTTGTTTCGTCCGCTTAGGTCATATGATATTACAGTGACGAATCCGTTACGTCATTGTTATCACTGTTGACTGGGTCGGGATACGAAATCTTATACGTGATGTAAAAGTGTCGTCATCTGCTGGTGTTGATGGTGTTAAGTTCAAGTTTCTTTAAAACACTGAATAATATTCTACCATTATATTGTCCTCTATTTTTACTCAGTCATTACAGATGAACATGCTACCGAGCGACTGGAAGATGGGCAAGGTGATTCCGGCACACTGGTCATGTGACGTCTTTTCACGCCTAGAATACAGACCTATATCTGTACCATCAATACCTTGTAGGATAGGATACGATAGGAAAAACTTTTTTTTTAAATCCCGGCAACCGATGGTTTAACCCGTCGTGACGCTGGTCAAGCGTCGACCCGGGGTTATGCCCTACTCTGCACTACCCAGTTCGACCGGTTTATGGTGGGCCATGAGGTTTGGGCTTTTCGAGCGCACCCCGGGCCTGCTGGACGGCCCATAGTTGAGTGTATAGACCGCACTGCCTTTTGAAGTTTGGGCGGGTATGTCCTGGAGGTAGCTTCGGTCGGGAACCTGGCACAGTCCCACATGATGTACCATTGGTCTGCCAGACCCACTGCAGAAACACCGCCCACACCACTTGGATACAGTTCTGGGTGAAGCACGTGTAGTACTGCCGGGGCGAGGAGTATCTGCCTTAGGATGACGCCCTCATCCCGACTGAGAGCCGGGTGGGAAGGAGGCATTGCTTGTCGAGCTAAGCGGTAACACTTAGTGACTTCGCCATAACTGGTCCCTCGGTCCTTGGTTTTGAACCACCACACGGAACGGTCACTCTCGGGGGCGCGGAGGGTAAGCGCTCGCGCCGCCGAATGGGCCGTCTCGTTGTGGTTCGGTGAGGATGCACACTCGCCGGCGTGCGCCGGGAACCACTTGATACGGATGGTGCTGCCGCGGTATTGGAGGAGGAGCTTGTCGATGATGGCGCCCTTGTAAACCTTGTAAACTTATAGAACACGTCATTTATTGCCATCCCGTTACTTTTCTTGATACTAACTAGTTTTATTTTCTTTATCAGCTTTAGACTGCTCACTAGATGTAAGCTGCATATTTTGTACTTTGCCAAAGCCTTTGACACGCTGTCCCATACACTACTGCTCCTCAAGCTTAACACGGTTAATATTGACGTCAATGTTACTATAGAGTGTTTTTTACACAATCACACAATATGTAGTAGCTAATGAACGTGGTTCCTATTATTGTCCAGTGGCGTTAGGAGTTCCTCAGGAGTTCCGTGCTCGGGTCCTTCTTTTCCTCATTTTCACCAACGGTGCACCCCCCCCCCCCCCTCTTTAGTTGTCCCTAATGTAAGATTATTTGTCGACGACTGCGTATATTATAGGAACATCATTAACGTATCTGATGCCCACATATTGCAATGTGATCTCAATAAGATTTCTCGTTGCTGCGACATTTGGCAAATGAAACTCAATATTAATAAGTGTAAACCAATAACAATAACATGGTCTGCTATCCATTCTAATCCTCATTCCTATAGCATTAAGGGTTCCCTTCTAGCTACGGTAACTACGACATGTACATAGGCGTTCGTTTCACGAATGCTCATTCGTGGAACTTGCATGTAAATACATCATTCACAACGCCAATCACATACTTGGTTTCCTTCGCCGGAACTTTTCCAAAGCCCCACTATCCTTAAAATTGCTACTATACAAGACACTAGTCTGATCCAATGTTGAATCTACCTCGTGTGTTTGGAATCCCCAACTAAATCACTCATCACGTTTCTAGAATCACTTCAAAATTGTTCTGCATGCTTCATGCTTCATTCACGCCATTCCAGTGTTTCACAGATGAAAAAACTTTAGATCCTCCTGACTTTTTTGCACGACGTCGTCAAGCCCGACTGTATGTATTTCAGAAAATGTATTATTTCAGTGAAAACATGAAACAACTTCTATTCACCGCCCCACATTGCGTATCACCGCGCGTTGATCATCATCTCAAAGATGGGTTGTCGCATATCCGTACTAAACGTTATTACTGATTCTTTGCTCCATAAACCAGCATCGACTGGTATCACCTGCCAACCTCCATCTTCTCCCTCGCAGCCCCTGCATACTCCAAATCTGGAACGGCAGAAAATTTGTAATCAAGTGTACCTGCTCTTACATTTTTTTCTATTGTTGTTCACACTTCCACTCCTCTCTGTAACGTCTTACGGCCTTGAGAGAACCCAAATGAATGAATAAATAGATAAATAAATAAATAAATAAGTAAATCTGCTTTGCATATCAGTCATGCTGTATCGTCCTCAACTCCGCCTTCATTGTATAGGTGTAAACAAAGAGGTCCTTACTGCCTTTACTCGTGATTACACTCGTGCCACTGCGGCACTCTGGAGTTGGAAGCCGGATGCACAGCCTCTGAACTAACGCACGTGTGCGTTTTTCTTTCCTGCAAGCGAAACAGAAGACAGTAGCAGAAGGGCAGTCCCCAATAATGCTGAGGCTCTATGTGCGCACATTCTTAATACTAAAGCAGGCAGGCCGGCACACGCATCTAGCAGGTTTCTCGAATTCAGCTGGGCGGCATTGAGTTGCGTACACTGTAGGCACACACGCCATTTTCTAAACAAGACACTTTCTTCAATCATGAGCTTCTTGCGCGCCTGTCGCGCATCCCATTTGTATCTCTGAAGGATGCTTAATAAGACCGTAGCTTTCAAACCATTCTCAACTTCTCGCATTACGCGTGCGAGCATCGCACGCGTAATGCGAAGACGTGGGATCGTTCCCCACGTGCGGCAGGTTGTTTTTGATCTACTTTCATTGCCATTCATTTATCATTGCTTTTATTGAATTGTATAGTACACGTAATTTCCCCTATGTTTTCCTTGGTGTACTTGTTGCTTCGCTTCTCATGATGAGATTAATAAAAATCGGGTCCCTCTGTTAACCCCCTTTGTTCCCGTTCTCTCTCTCGCTCTCGCTCTCTCTCTCTGTATATATATATATATATATAACGTTGGCATGCAGACAGCAGCAGTCAACGAAATGCATAGTGTTTTCTTTCTATCGCAACACGCTTTTCGTTTTTCAACCGATTCACGGTGCATTCTCGCTTTGATATACGCCAAATGGGGCTTCTGAAGACCGGCCTGTGCAAAGAATGCCAACTGCAAGCACCCAAACAGCCGGAAAAGAAAAATACGGAACTAGGAAAGAAATTTTCTTGTTGTAGTTTTGCATGGACTAGACGCATTCCTTGCTCGGGTTCCTACACACATGTTTCTTTGTTTTTTTAATTTTCTACCAGCCCTGCGTCTTTTGCACTAACATCAAACGTGCCTAGAATGCCAGTTCCGAATGCTACACAGCATGGTGCGAATAAGATCATTACTGGCTGGGCTCCGCGCTTGTGACCGTATCGCATAAGGCGATACTAGAAGGGATTTTTCTAGGGACGAGCACACCAGTCAATAAATAAATGACGCAAACAGCAAAGACTTCCTTATCATATCGCGTCGATTTGCACTTCGCCTCTTAAATGGTACTGCACAGAACTCCGTAACTGTGTCAGCGCTTCTGGGTCAAATTTCCGCCACGTTTGTTGCAAGCTTACTTTTACAGGGGCACATTTTGGTATACCGGACATCCAGCACACTGAGCGAGAAATATGGTAGAAGTAAAGAAGTATCTTTCCCCCTGTTTATATGTGAGATTAGAGTGGACGACGTCCCCTTCGGGCCGCATTTTAATTATGAGAGCACGTGAACTCATTTCGGAGCTTGCACAAACTGTATGAGTTATATTCACTATAACTTGTTTTTCTTTTTCGTCTGTTATTTGTTGGAGCCTCGGATTTCATCGCCGCCGTCCTAAACGTTGCCACGCGCTAAACGCCAGCGGCAACGGCTGTGGACAATATCGCCAACCAAAACGGCTATTGGAACGAGCCCGTAACAGCTTACGGTGTAAGACGTTGCAAAATAGTCGACTACACAAGTTAGCGAGGTGCTAGCTCTCTTTTGCAATAACGGGAAGATTCTCGCAATTTTTGTTGCCACGTCCATCACGCCTGTCTTTATATGAACGCCATGCTCTTACTGACGTAAAATCTCATTAGCACACGACTTGTTTGGTGGCAGTCGATTCAACTGGACACAGCAATCCCGAAAATTTCCCCAGTAATGTGGGCGTAAACTTCTGCGTCCGGCTGTACGAGCAGTGAAAGCGGTTTAGGGCGAACCTTTCTGGATTTGCATCCAATAAAACTCTAGCCTAAGCGCATTGGTTTAAAATAGTGCGAAAATCGACTCGCGTGAGTGGCACGTCCAAATGAGTTTGGAGGGCTGTATTGGAGCATTTTATTCCAGAGCTCACCCGATTGTGCTCGAGGTGGCCGCTCGTGACGCTGCTTGAACACTGTCAAGGGTGCTCTGCCCAGTCACTGCCGTTTCTTGAAAGAGTATTGATACTTCAGCGCGTTAGTCCGACAGAAAGGAAACCCTGAACATTGGAATGGCGTCTACGATAGCTTGTTGCAGCGGAAAATTGTTTTTTTTTTCACAGCACTAAATAAAGTTCAAGGGGAAAGGCTGGACTGTAGTTCCTGAATCTACTCCATCACGTTTTTCGATACGCAGAAGAGATTTTGCACGAATTTATACTGTGCGAGTCCAGCGAGCATTGCTAGATACGGAAGCTTTAATGCCTGTCTTCTAAATACACGGTTGGCATGTCAGCATATCAGACTAGCATCGACAGGAACAAATCAGACTTTATGCAATACAACGCTGGCGGGACGGTCAGGAAACGAAAGCAAGGTAAGTTAATAGCAAAGACAAAACAATAAAAAGTAGGGACCCTTTTTAATGTGTGATTGTAGTTATGTTTAGGATCACTAAATGTCAGTGAGTATTGAAGACAAGACACGGCATCATATCACATGTACAGTGAAAGAGATTATGTGTACACATTCTGGTTGTTCTCGTTTATTGACTCGAGCCTTGCTCTACTCGACTCCTTTATCCGTGCTTCGTATATCGATTCATTATAACAGCTATCGTAGTTAATTCACACTTGTTTTCGCACGCCTTCGATATTTTCTGTGCGCTGCGTGCCATATTTAGTTATGTGTGTTCCATAGAGTATCGGACTGTCCATAAAGTATCGGTAGGCATAGAGTTCCTATGGAATGTCTAGTCACTAGACTGTCCTAGAATGTCCATAGCTGTTGATTGCCAGCACCAGAGCCTCCCTGTGCTTGCCGTACCATTCCTAACTAATGCGCGCACATTCTGTGTCGGGCACCTATTTGTGAATCCAACTATTCTAAGCGCGAGGCAGAATTAAAAAGTAATAATGCATCTGCGAATTGGTTGGATAAAATATTGGTAATCGCGACAAACTCATCGCGGTAAGGTTCACATTTGTTTGGCTCTAAGCTCCAACATCTGGGCTGAATAGTGCTAAGTACACCATAAAAACGAGCTTCTGATTGGATCGATCGGGCTTCCAAAAAAAAAAAAACATTGAGATAAAGCAAATAACATATCTATTGGTGTTATATCCACACTTCTTTTGCATTTTGACGTGATGCGGTTCCTGCATGGGGCCGGTTCACTTGGTTTGATTTTTCCGACTACAAGCTCCGAGAACTTGCACGCTTTCCCAAACAATGCCTTTTACGATTTTTTCCTTGCGGCAGACTTTTCTTTCTGCTTCAGCCACCGACGCAAGCTCTTGCCGTCAGTGCCGAAGTGGCGGCCAGCTGCTCACTTGCGGTGCTCCTCGGCGTGCGCGACAACCTTCAGTATAAATGCAGGGTCGTACTATATCAAACGCTTCCTCTTCATTGCGAACTCTCGGCAGCTGACGAATGAGCCGAAGGAGCTGGCTAAGCTGGCTGCCAACACTGACTACACAAAGAAAAGATGGCACCGGAGACTTGCGCACCGTTGTGGAGGAGCACGAAGAAGCCGGTCGTGGCCGTGCCCCCGACGCCATATATAGCTTAAAGCGCAGCTCTCGTCATGTAGTACAGCGGCGAACGAAAGTACGCAGCGCGCAACAATTCGCCCATGGGCGCGTAGGCCATCAGCGAACAGAACGCGCTTGCTACTGGGTTGGATATTTTTTTCTCCTAATTTCGGGCTGCCAATTCGAGGGGTGAAGCCAATGTGCGGTTGCGGCACTTAGTCGGATTATACGGTAATGCGTTGTAACAACGCGAAGCTGGTAGGTATCAAGGGGAGAGCGGACGCGGTGGGCGTCCTCTATCTGCCCCGTCTGGCCGGCCTGATCGAAGTGCGGGCGTTCTTCAGCCGTGGTAATACAGGACCCCGCCGGTACCGCTGTATCCCCTGCACGCGTGCACGCCGTCATCGCCAGGGTGTTCTGAGGTGAGCTGCCGAAAGAATCGAAGGGACAACGATAACGGCACTGTCGGTTCCATCTACGCGACTCTTGTCGAGTTCTCATCGGCACTATATTCCGTCGACGAGCTACACGTATACCACCCGCCGAAATGAAGAACAGAATGTACTTCACCGTGAGTTGTCTTTCTGTTCCTTCCTTCGGAAGAGACAGCCGTGCTTCTTCAAGGGCCAATATATCTGAACTCCGGGTGTCCAGACCACTTCGTATTTCCGTCAGAGGCGGATGGAACCGAACATTCACGCCTTACGGTGCGTCGATCTGTCTGTTTTTCACCATCAAACGCTGTGGAAAATTGCACTTAAGACGAAACACACATCCTCAGGAATGGCGCCCATCACCATTAGTTGGTTCCCTCAGGTGAAGTGACCGTGTTTCTATAAATGGCATTCCCTTGAAGCACTGCGAAAAGCGCGGCCACTGGATGTACGGATTTGATAGCCTGCTGTCGTGTTTAGCGACCCGGTGCCCAATGTCGCTTTCTTTCTGCGTTGTATGTCCATCTGGCGCTTTACTAAAGGGAGCGTGAAATATGTAGTTCTCGCCGAAATGCCTTAGTCTGACATGAGGTGACTGAAGCGAGTTAAAAATGCCCGAATTACGCATGTTTCTGCGCCCATTTCACTGTTGTCTCTATGTTACGGGTAAAAATTCTCGCGACAATCTGTTTTAGACGTCAGTCAGTCAGTCAAGAACTTCAGTGAGGTCCTGAGGAGTTTTAAGCCGTTAGAGATCCCATACGGGGAGCTCCTCGGGCCGAAACCGTAGGCGACGCCCAAGTCGGGACGGGAACGTGGTGGCGCTCCGCCAGTTCTTGGGCCCTCTGGACGGCCTTGAGCTGGAGTTTGAGGTCCGGGCTTTTGAGCGCTTCTTCCCATTCGGGCTCACTGGAGAGAGGGCCCTTTGGTAACGCGGTACATTGCCATAGCATGTGCGAGAGTGAGCAATAAAGTTCTTGGCAGTCTGGGCAATTTGCCCGGATGTCTAAGTTATAGTGACTCAGTAGGCCTCGTGACGGATACGAGTCCGTTTGTAGCATTCGAAACGCGGCCGCCTGCGCGCGTTCGAGTCTGGAGTGCGGGAGCGGATATTTCATTCTGCCTTTTCGATAGTATGAGGTGATCTCGTGATAAGTGAGTAGCGGGTCATTAAACTGAATGTCCAGCCCCTCGGAGGCCATGGGACCGTCGCGGCGGGCATGTTCTCGCGCACGGTCGTGGGCCGTTTCATTGAGGTTTGGTTTCCGCGGGTGAATGTCTTTCCCCATGTGAGCGGGGAACCAGGAGAGGCGTCGTTTGCTCTCCTTTGAGCTCGCTAGTAGTATGTGCGCCACTTCTTTACATACGTTGCCGCTTTCGTAGGCCCAAATTGCGGCACGCGAGTCCGTGAGGACATGAGTAAATGCGGGGTCTGCCATGGCGATGGCTACGGCTATCTGTTCTGCTTTAGCGCTGGTGGTCGTTTTAACCGATGCGGATGATCGTAAGGTTCCGTTACCGTCCACGACTGCTATCGCGAAAGTGGATGTGTTGCCGTACTGGGCCGCGTCCACAAATGCGGTGGCTTCGCGATCCGCGTCGGTGGGATCGAGAATCGCGCGGGCGAGGGCCCGGCGCCTGCCCACGTTTTGTTGTGGGTGGATGTTTCTAGGAAATGGTGAGACCTTGTAGTTGTCTCTAATTTCGCTCGGTAGGGTAATTGCATGCTCGAAATAGGGAGATGGGGAGATATTAGCTTCGTTTAGGATTAGTCTACCGGCTTTGTACGAGGATAGGCGTAGTATTTGCGCCATAGTCTGAGCCTCGATCACTTCGTCGATGTTGTTGTGCATGCCTAGCTGGTCAACCTTTGATGTACTTGCTCTTTGTGGAATGCCCAAGACCTGTTTGATGCTCTTGCGAATGAGTGTGTTTAGTTTCGTCCAGTTGTCAGAAAATGTCCAGACGTCAGAAAATGTTTTACAAATGTTGAATAAGCCCGTAGCCAAATTTTTAAGTTTGCATTTAGATAACATATTCTGATTTGTTAATGAACGCCTCGTGCTGCCTGCCAATGTTACATGTCCTTGAATGTGCCTTTCTGAAGCAATCCTACACTTTAACACTCCTCACCCCCACCCCTCTACCCTAACCCAACAAACTGACTACTAGAGTGCATTACAGTGCTCACTTACATTCAGTAAGTACACCAGTACTATAGCGCGAAATTTCAACGCTACAGAGGACGAAACCTGCAAAGAAACATTGGCCAAATTTTATAGCTCTACAGCTTTCATATACCTAAACACATTACGGCTCCCATGTTGCGTTAAACCGCGATGCGGAATATCATGCTCTCAAACCGAACCTCACTTAATTCGCTGTCACTGGAGCTTAAGGTGGGCAACTGCAGCTTCAAAAGCAATGTGTGCTGTATTGGTCAGTTAAACGAGTCACCTCGCTCGTTTAGATCACAAACTACGATAGCGGTCGATACCCTAGGCACGCGCCGGAGGGAGTTAAGTCACTTCTTGTAATACCCCTCACTGTGGTCCGAGGCAATTGAGCGGTCGCTATAGATTGTTCCTAACCTCAGGCGCAATCGCACTGACGCCTAATGATCCGTGGGAGTAGTGGAACGTTATACTTAGCCAAGCGGCCATGAAAAATGCAGCGTGAAGAACAAGAAAGATGATAAAGCGACGTGCTTAGAGTACTGAAAGGCTCAGGGGAACCGCAACACTGTAGTTCTTTTCAACCACCGGATTCGAGCCAAGCTTTAGTTGGGAGGCAGAATTACAAATTAACTGCAGCTGAAACGCGGAACGGTAAGTAACTAAGTGCAACTGGTGCTGACAAGTTGCGGCCATTATAGAGTAAGTTTGCCACATAAAACGCTATCTGCACCCGTTTAGTAGTTACTGTATTTTTTCTTCTTTTGTGTCTGTGTGTCAAGCACGAACCCAGGATTTTCTTTCGAAGAGGGGGTGGGGGGCAACCCAAGGTAACTTTTCTATGCAAATGAGGGGTGGGGTACCTTTACTGGTACAAATGTGAACCGTGCCCATCATTCGCCATAAAGACGCGTAAACCCTCAAAAGAGAAATGAAATAAGGTGTATCTCACAGGTACGATTGTGAGGTACACCTCACCTTTACTTAGCAAAGAAGGAACCACATCAAATGGACTCGCGCAGGAAAGAAGAGCAGGAAGAACACTGATAAGAACAAGGGAACAAGCGAAAGTGTAAAATAAAGGTTTCTATAGTAACAGCAAAATATACAGCAGTTGGCGAAACCAAGGCACACGGACCGCGCGGGGTCGTGTTACTCCGCCAGTCAATCACAGAAGCAAAAAAAAAAGTCGACAGGCGACCTTTTCAAAATGACGTCGTACTTAATACCTCCGGAGCGACTCCTGTTCTTGAACAGTTTTTTCATCGACGGAAGCAATGAAGTGTGCAACAGACATGGACAAAGTGTATGGAGTCTGGGCATTACATTCTACAACGGCCTACCTGCCATGGTTGCTTAGTGGCTATGGTATTGGGCTGCTAAGCGCGAGGTCGCGGGATTGAATCCCGGCCACGACAGCCATGGTTTCGATGGGCGCGAAAGGCGAAAACACCCGTGTAGTTAGATTTAGCTGCACACTAAAGAACCAAATGCCCAAGAACTAAAGAACCAGGTGGTCCAAGTTTCGGGAGTCCCCCACTACGGCGTGCCTCATAATCAGATCTTGGTTTTGACACGTTAAACTTTATAACTAATTAATTAAATCTTAAAAAGTCTGCGGTAGAGGTCATTTCACTGCTGAGCCCATTTTACTCATGAATATTCTCTGCCAGCTGAACTTACACTTGACAATAGATAGTTGCAGCGAAGCAATCGTTTTATTTCGGTTCAGTGAAGAATTAGGCTTTCGCCCTTCCATTATAATAGGCGAGGAAAAACGTATAAAATTACGCGCTAATAACTTGATTTTTGTAGTTACCGCATTATTTGGCCGACAGGAAGAGTTTGAAGTACAATTATTTGCAGCCTCGCCGAGGAACAGTGGCTTGCGGTTATGAGGGTGTGGGTGTGGCTTCACTGCAGACTTAAGTTGTATCCGACTGTAGTAGCATTTTTTGAATTAGCTTTGGAAGAATTCTAGAGAAATATATAATTGCCGAACAATCACAGTTCTTGTGGATCCCTCGTTTACTGCGTTATTAAGTTAAAGACCAAAACCTACTCCTATTGTTATCTGGAAAATTGCGTAACTCTACGTGGCCTCCAGTTCCGTACAACCGCGTAGAGCGCAGGACGCTGCGGTTCTAGACGTACTGCGCCTACCGCTTGAGGTTAGAAAAACACCCAGATAAGCACAGCAGAGAAGTGGCTGCGTCAGGCGGTTCAACTGATAATTGTAGAAGCGTCATTCAAAACACAGGGAATTGTTCTTCACTTCAGGCGGCATTTTCTTTACTTCTTTTTCAATGAAACGATGTTTATCCATAAATATTTTGATAAACAATGGTTAAATTTGGTAATTTTCGCTTTTCCTTCCTGTTTGGCTGTTGCCTTGGCTCTCTTCCTTAGTATATCACTTAATTTCTCAACTCCTTGCTGTTCTTGTTTCCTGCCAATTTCGCACGAAAAGTGCTGTACAATTAGGGAAAACCCAGACGAGGTAACGGGTGACATACGCAACAGAGACCGCTGTCAGCCGCGAAACTTAGAACAGCAAGCAACCATGGGCTACAACTCTGGTGTTGAGCAAGCACTTCCGCGAGACAGATTTCTGCTGCGGCGTCGACGCTGCGATGTTCGAGATGGGTAGCCAAAAAAGCGCACTGAGACGCTCGCTCGCGCGCGCTACCCGGTGAATCTCATGAAGCTTTGGTCTATGAAAATGTGCATGCTAGATACTGGCAACTTCACTGGAATGAAAAGGGAACGGTAAGAAACACATTTGCAAGAGGCATGGTATATGCTCATATTTGTGTTAACGCCAAACAATCAATGTACTGCTTTAAGAAAAAGAAGCAGCTAGAAATTACTCACTGAGAAGAGCGATAAACATACAGTGCAATGCAACTTGAGAACTACTGATGTTTAAACGTCCGAGTATTTAGAAGAATCTAAAATAAAAAAGACCCAGTCGTCCTGATGGCATATCAGAAGTCGCCGTAGGCGTCAAAGTCCCTAGTCATAACGAAATTATTTTTATTTTTGAACAACACTGATAGCGTCCACGCAACAATGCTTGCCTTTGTACTGTCGAATGCTCATATACTGTGGCCTAAAGCTCATGAAACGGTGTGAAAAGGCGCTCGTCGCGAAAGCGAAACACTGTGCTCAGATATGCACACCGACGCGCAGTCGGTAGCTGCGAAACCATGCGTTAGATGCATTGAGGCTTCATTCTATTAAGCTCCATTTGGTTATACAGACAGCCCACTATAAGAGCATATTTTCGCATAATTTCTTCTCAGCCACTGCCGAACTTTCACGCAAGAAACCGGTTCGGGGGACTCCATCGCAACGACCGCGCTCAGTTGGCATTGACTGTACGTATTCGGTAAAGAGATGGCGTCTGTAACAATTCTGCCGTTTCTGTTTGCCAAAAAATAATATTTTGAAAATAATAAAGAACTTCCGTTGTTTCGAGAGTACTTACAAAAATAAATGCACAGTAGGTCTCCCATGTGGTGTTTTTTTTTTTTTTTTTTATTGAGCGCCGAGAGCCAAACCTATGAGGAGCGTGCCGCGTTATCTCTCACACTACGCCCAAGCGAGGCGCTTCCGACAGATGGCGACTCCGTAAGGAAGGAAGGAAGGAAAAAGTGGAGAAGGAAGGCAGGGAGGTTAACCAGTTTTGCCTAACCGGTTTGCTACCCTACACATGGGAGGGGGATGGGGGGGATGAAAGATGGGGAGAAGAGATAGAGGGCACATAACACGGCACACACATCGTTGGTTACAGTCTGTCACTCTTGTGTGGTACGTGACATCACTGTCACAGTCGCTTGTCCAAGCCCGTATCCTTCATAAACCGAAGTAGTCCCTTCGTCGCCTTCAGCTGCGATGTCTTCAGTCGGCGATATGTGAAAATGGTTGCAACTGACAATGGTCTACTGTCAAGGTGCGCTAGAACGGACGCCATGGACTGTCTCTGAACATTATATTCAGGACAGTCGCACAGAATGTGTTCCAGCGTCTCCTCGCAAAGACAGGCATTGCAGAGAGCGTTGTCGGCCATTCCAATGCGAAACGAGTAAGATTTCGTGAAGGCCACCCCTAGCCATGAGCGATAAAGCAGGGTGGCCTCACTTCGGCGGAGTCCGGTTGGCATACAGAGATGCATCAAGGAGGGCAGGTCGTGTTGATGATCGCTGCGGTTGGTCTGGCTGCTTGGTGTGCACCATAGAGAGAGCATGATCTCCTGTGCAAGCACTTGAAGTCTGCTGGCTGCGTCGGAACGTGAAAGTGGTATGGCCTCTTCCTGTGTGTCTTCAAGAGCTGTCCGAGCGGCTTTATCGGCGTCTTCATTTCCGATGACGCCGCAGTGACTTGGCAGCCACTGAAACGTCACGTGATGTCCTTTCTCATGTGATGTATGAAGTAGGCATCTAATATCGAATACGAGCTGTTCAGATGGCCCGCGACGCAGAGCTGATAGTACAGATTGTAGGGCTGCCTTTGAGTCGCTGAAAATTGACCATTGTCGAGGTGGTTCCCGATTGACAAAACAAAGTGCAGCTCGAAGAGCAGCTAGTTCCGCAGATGTAGATGTCGTTGGGTGGTCAGTCCTAAAGCTGATGGTAATACGTCTTTCTGGGACGACTGCAGCACCGGACGAACACTGGATGTTTGTGGAACCGTCAGTATAAATATGTGCACTGTCTGCGTACCTCTCGTGCAGAAGAAGCAGAGACAGACGACTCCGTAAGTTCTTACTGCTGCAGTAGGGCTGAATATGTGCACGTGTCGGGGATGTTTCGCAACCCTTCTGATTTTCTTTTCGCTTCTCTTGAGTTACTGTCTATGGCGACGTGCAGCTGAGCGCTAGGGCGAGGGCTCAATATCCAGCAGCGGCGGCCGCATTTAGATGCGCATGTGTGCGAGTTTTCAGTGCACGTCTGGCAGCCGGAAGCGGTGAAACTCCATTGGCGTCAACGACGGCCACGCTAATAAAGAAATAGTAAATTTGAGGTGTAAATTCGCATAATTTTTTTAATTGTATGTAGACAAATAGATTGAAAGAGCAGATAAGGCAAATAAATTAGGCTATAGCTCGTTTGTTGTCTGTGCATTCTACGAGGACAATAAAATACAAAGGTGTTGAAAGGACGCGCGGAAGCGCACGCGACACTGCTTTCTCCAAATTCCGTCTCACGGTGAAGCCTTCTTGAGTAGGTGCAGCACGACTTTAGTTACTTTCTGTGAAGGTGACGCTCGGGTCTATGGTCCCAATATTTTCCTTTGTGTAATCCGCCTGTACTTCACTTAGCTTGAAACAACGCTCATGGATTGCCTTTAGCCGTGCAATAAAGGGAAGTACCAGCAGGTATGTTGTGTAGTCTCTTGACAACCACAAGATTCCCTCAACAAACTACCCGTCATACTCTTAAGAAGGCAATAAGCGTCAAAGTTGCCTCGTAATTAAATAGACCGCACAGTAGTCTACAGGGGAACTAAAATGTGAGAGAGCGTGGAATGCAGTTGGATAATTCCCCGTAATACCAGTGTTTCAGTGTAGCATAACAAGCACGTAACTGAACTTGCCCCGCTGCTTATGGTCTTGAGGCTGACAGATTGTCAGAAGTAAAAGATGTACGGTCCCGAGGCACCACAAATTGTAGTTGATGTCTGGCTCACAAGCGTGAAACCTTATGCAAGCGGGGCACACTGAGCAGCGAACAGTAGTGAAAAATGCTACGCGTGGTCTTATTGCTATGTTGCGTGGGACGAGGGATAAGGACAGCCTGTGTATACCTGGCGCTTTTACAGATATGGGACTCGATACCGAGAAATACTCAGTAGTGAAAAAAAATTGCAGCTGTTGGACAAAGCTTGGGAAGTTCTATACGCACCCGAAGTGCTACGTGGTTAAGGGAGCGAAGATATGTGGCCTATAGGCTTTCCCTTCAGCGGAGAATGATGATTAGAATTCACCTAATGTCTGTCTCGTGGAAAACCCCCTAATTTTAGGAAGGCTGAGTGAATGAGTGAAAACTTTATTGAGCTCTAGTAATTGTGTTCTGCGGCTGGGGCGGATTCCTCATGGGAATCTTCCTCCTTTTGTATTCTCCGGAGGTCTTCACCCGATGCTTCTTCCGTCCTCTATCGCAATTGGTCGGCTGCCTTCCGTCCAGGTCCACTGGCTTCTGATATCCGTCGCGCACACCACACTAAAGACCTAGCTGGTCTTCGCAGAGGTCGCTGGACAGCAGTTGCTTCCACTTCTCCGCACTTGGGTGTGATATGACTGGGACTACGTCAGCTTGTTGACATGCCCATGTTATGTCGTATAATGTGGGTTTCTCATTGCACCATGGACACTTGTACATATGTAGTGCGGGATGAATTTTACTGAGTACGTTAAGGTTAGGTTACGACCCTGTTTGTAGTTGTCTCCATGCGACAGCTTCTTCCCAGCTAAGGGAATTGTGCGGTGGGGCTATCTTTCAGTAGAGCACGCGGTCGAGTGAGACCATTCTGGATAAACTCACACCCAATGTACCCGACCCAGTAGCACAAAAAAAAAAACATCCGAAGCGGGAGCATTAGCAGGCAGCAAATCAAGGACCATTTGTGCAAGCCTGCATGCGCATGCATTCTACGTAAGTTCATCGTCGTATGTCCGCTAATTTTACAGCACGCTACGAATTCAGTTCTTCAGTTAGGCGAGAACAGCTTCAATATTTGTGCTTTCGGTGTTTTCTTTGAGTTTTTGCGATGTTTCTGCCCAAGACAGCGTCATTTAAATGATAAAATAAACTAGTTAACGCAACAAATACAAGGCGATTGCAGATTGCAAGGAGTCTGAGTGATATTTCACGATTCTGCAAGATCTTCGATTGTCAGCATTTACGAAGAACCTATTCTACCCCATTTTTAGTAAAGTTGAAGAATGATTCTAACTTCTTGGTTATGATACCTGTTGTCAAAGACATTTATGACACCATGAGCAGCCACTAAAATAATCGGAATCTAACTAAACGCAATCGCATTTTAAAAGCTTAAGACTTTAGGAAAATATTGTTACTAATTCTTAATAATCAAAAAAATCACTTCAAATGAGCAATGTTCTGACCTCACAGAAAACTGCCTTTATTGCATAGCCAACTGAACTTCAAAGCTTCTACATTTCTGAACACTGCAGCACGATACATTGTGAACAATGTTTGGTATTCGTAATGGCACGTTGTTTTCAAGTGGTCGAACAATTCAATATAGGGGAAATTATAGGCTCTTATTATGGCGTTGGCGTTCCAAAAGCGGCATGGAATTCGTGACGTGTATTAGATGCTGCCTTTAATATCTCTTCCAGCTTCGCCTCCTCACATTTCATTCTTCTAGCTTCCTGTTTTGTCGGGGGCCGTTCCAGCCTTGTAACTACTTCGATCTATAAACCTCCTTGTGCAGCTGACCCAGACGCCCACCGCTCGGAAAGTTTCCTCGCCTGAATTTGTCACAAAGAACACATGCTTATAGAGAAAGGGAACAAAATTCCATCTTCCGTACAAGTCACGGATAAAACGCGAATTTTTTTTTTATTTCCGCAGAATGCAAGGCCGGACGCTCTTGTTCGCGAGCCTGCTTTGATGCATACAAACTCCTCGATGGCTGGAAAAGAACTGCGCGTGTGGCGTGATGCTATTTTGAGTGCAATGAACGGGAGCAAGTAATGATGCTCAGTGCACTTGATGACCAATGTTCACGGCCTTTGTTTTCTGCACAAGCACAAGAGGCGTCCGTTGCTTCGCGAGGGGGAGAAGGAGGAGGAGAAGGAGGAGGAGGAGGAGGAGGCAAGTTGCATAACGGCGTGCATAAGTCGCTGCATAAGCGAGTTAGGCCCGCCGAAGAGCAAACAAGCATATTGCTTCAGATTGCGAATGCTGCATGGAAGCACATTCAGCTAAAGCTGCCTCATGCCAATACGACGTGTAATACGATCACAAAGAGTATGAAACACGAAATAACTGTTCAGTTAGAAAGAATATTTCTGACTCCCACTGAATTCAGTCCAAATGTCGTTAGGAGGTTAATAAAAAATGGTGATAAAAAGCAGGTAAAACCTTTTCGTTATAGGGAAGAAAGAACACCAACAGACTTCAGCGATTCCTCTTGCTCTGAACTATGCTACTCTACTCTTCGGCTATAACATATCAGCAGCGATCTTTCCACAGGAAATAGGGCCACTATTCTTGCTTGTTTGGTTGTTCCTCAAACAATTGCACTTATCTACTACGGAGGAATAGCCGAGGAGCGAACGGTTATAGGGTTTTCTGTATTGGGGGTGGGGAGTAAAAAAATTATGTCAAGTTTAACCATTCGAAGTAGGAATTTGTATAATACAAAATATTATAAATAACGTCATAGTGATAACTTTAATTTCTGTGATACCAGAGCAAGGAAAATGCTGCTCAGATAAATAATTACTTTATTGTTCTTTTGTGATCTACGCTACTTCCACTATATTTGGTAGAGCGATGGATTTTGTGGAACTTAAGATTGATCATTATCAGACTGCCCATATTTATCATTCCCAGAATTTGCTAAAATGTATCATTCGTAGACTTTATCTTACTCAGACGGCCCATATCTCACTACATCTAGGAGAAAAGGCCTTGACACATGTTTTGTACACCGCATGTGACCTGTTTCTCCTACTATTGATACGTGTGGCATTTAATTTACGCATTCATCAGAGTAGATAAAAGTATTAGGTGTGGTAGAATCCCGAGGCACAGGCAATGTAACTTCCATAATTTGGTAAGTCCATTTGTGTGTTGCATCTGGTGGCACTGATCCCTTACGCGATTTTACGCGATGTGATAGTAACAAAGCCAAGCTGGTGCGTGAGAAGTGGAGTCTAATGCATTTGTGTAAGGTGATGAATTGAATAAATATCTATCAATTATAATTTGTACCACGTAAGTCAGTGACGAAAATTTGAAGATGTCCGTTTATTGGCCGCCATATTTCTTTCCAGGCTTGAGGCGTCATATCCACAAAGCCGGACATCACAAAATACAGCGGAAATAAATACTTTTGTTTCTACCTGTTCAATACTTTCACCTTGACGTTTAGGAAATCAAATTAGTGCTAGTATGTCTTTATTTTCTCCCGCAGATTTGTTTTACTCGAGAAGGAGATAAACGTAAAGGTAACATATCGAGGACAGCGAATTTCGGCTTGGGTGTTATTGCGCAGTGGCGAATTAGCGAACTGTAAGTACAATCTTTCGGCTTTACAGTTATCTTAAAACACCACTCATGCTGTCATTTGTACAAGAAATTTAGCAGCCTGTGAGGTCAACTTTCACAGAGTGGACAATAATATAGAAGCATGGAAGCCCGGAAGCGTCACTTGGTAACCTTAAAAAGAAAACAGCTTAAAACGTCAACAGCACTGCCTCGGCCGCCAACAACAAAACAGTTGAGTTTGTGGTCCGGAGCTCAATTCGTACGTGAAAATATTTGTTAGCAAAGTAAGAAAAAATAGATCAATAAAAGAAAGAAAAGTAGCCCTCCATACAAAATAACGATCATGCCAATATACGAGCGACAAGGAAGGTGTGCTCTGAAACGTAGCAATAGCAAAGCTGCCAAAGCATAAAGAATGTTCGCAAGATGGTGCGCATGTGGATGAGCGAAAGCAAATAAATATAGGGGAAATCGCAAGGAGACACACAAACAGGATGAAAAGCTTACGTGCATCGCAGGGGCGTAGGAAAGGGAGGCCATCCACATTGCGCAAAGGCGGGAACTGTTCCCCAAGTACTTACGGGTGCCATCTCACGTCGACGACAGCACAGCATTGTCGATCTCTTCGATCGTTCGTCAAAATAAAGACGAGCAGCGGGATCGACCGGTTTCTGGGCTCTCAGGGCGTTGCGGCAGGAACACCGTTGCCTGTTTCGGAGAGTACAAGATCTATCTCGATGAGACAGCTGTCGGAGCTTCCAAAAACAGCGCCGGTGAGATTTGAACACACCCCCACCCTCCTTGCTTTCCATGAAGAGAAATCTGTGTGAACTCGTGCCTCCTACTTGACGGACCTCTTGTGTTCCTCCCACACGCCACTTCCGTTCCTTGTGGAGGCATACGTTAAGCCACTGAGGTATACCCATAAGCATGTACTCGCAGCTTTCTCCATCCGTTGCGTTTTTGTTGACGTAATATTTTTCTCCTCTTACTGCTATTGCGCCTTGGTTGCACGACGGGGAAGATTTGATTTCCGGACCCTGCTGCTGCATAACGGAGGCGAAACGTTAAGAACTCGGTGCGCTTCGTTTCTGATGCGCGTTACGAACGCCAGGTGGCCAAAACCTTTCGGAGTTCAGAGATGCTGCTTAACGAAAGTACAAATAAACCGTTTAGTTTATGGGTCGGTGACTCACACAATCATTCAGTCAATCCGCGTGTGCAACATTCTCTTCGCCTCGTAATTTTTTTTTCCCTACTGGTTAGCCTGCGCGGTCCAATGAAACAGCGGAAGCTGCTTCCCGAAAATAACTCCGACTTCTCAGTGTTTGTCGACGAGCTTCCTAAACGGTGCCATAACTAGGTATAAAAGTTTACTTTGGAACGGAGACGCAATGTCATTCGAGTGGACACATACAAGACAGTTCCTGTGGAACGTGCTGCGCATAGTTGAAGGGGACGCCCTTGCCATATTTATCGAAGTTTATTCACCACTACCTATACACACAAACGCGTAAACTGAAACGCAATTGGAATGAGAACGAAAAGAATGCGCTGTAGCGTGCCACAAGTGTGCCACAATATGTTTAAGCGCCAATATGCTTGAATAGAAGTGGCAGCGGCTAAACAGTGATACGTTTGCAAAGCCAAGGGCCAACGACAAGCAACCGAATATGCATGGGATGTAAACGTCGCTCCAGGCTAGCCTGCGGCCCATACGCCTCAGTTGTATCATGTGGAGAATTGGCGTTGCTTTGACGTACTCAGTGACATCCGCCTTAGAGAGGAACTTACTGTCCACACTATTCTGTGGGATTTCCTATATTGCGGTAGATAGCGCAGACCAGTGTGGATGTTAATCCTATCTTCCATTTATATGTTTCTGTCCCCACCTTCCTGAAGACTACGCAGGCGTTGTGCCCCTTCCTGTGGTAGTTACCAGCCTGCTCCTCGTTTTCCCTTTCCTGTCAAATTTATATGTGTCTTCAAAACAAATAATATTAAATAAATATTCAGGCATTTTCGAGCTGGCTTGAAATCACAAAAATAGCTTTTGTTATTGTATGCCGCCTTAAAATTCATTTCTTATTAGTCCATCAGTCCATACGACTTATGATAGTCTTCTTTCACTTGCCTACATTCAACGGTATGCACAGTTATTGGAATCTCATTTGTGCCACTCCAGTTACTAAATTTAGAGCAAACTGCCAACTGAATAATTTTGTTTGTGAGCTATAAAATTATTACGCATCTTCCTTCCACACGATGTCTCATTTATAATTTCGTATTATGCTACAAATTAATCGGAAGTATAAATAATACTAGAAATACTGCTACTAGTGATAGAAACTGATCCCATTTAATAGAACATTAAAACGCCTGCTCTTCTCGCACGGTCACCGTCAAGATAAATGTGAGTGGGAATGACGTCTCATTGTGCGCGACTACACAATAAGAAAACGCTCGGTAGGAGCAGTAGTTATCGCACTCAGTAAGCACGTTAAAAACTTATTCTATAGCTTTCAACATGATACCATGCGCGATGTACAAATAGTTAATCTGACGGAGTAATATCTTGCGACATACTGTCAATAAAGTTGAACTTCGGCTTGGTGGTCCTTGCTTCCTTGCTTTTTTTTCTTCTAGGTCATCCTCTTTTCAATACCATGACTTTCCCGCTTAAGCAACAAATTAGCTCAGGTTTATTTCAGGCACTGAAAGCTTGCAAAGAGCTTTCGCGGGAAGCACTTCTCCGCGCAGGGAGTGTATAGCACATACCGCCGGCTTGCACGATGTTAAAGAAGTAAAAACACCAACTTGCTGGTTTCTACTCATATACGCCACATACAAAGAGACACCGTTCGTCCTCTGTTATATTTTCTTCTCAAGTCAAGTGCTTGTATGCGGAAGTTAATATTTAAAGATATTTCTCAGAGTAGCTCGATTTGTCACAGCCTACGTAGAAATGTGACTCAATGGGTGGTGATCATGCAGCGGCAGACGCACGAAAGGTTATTGCTCCAGTCGAATACTAAACGGAAGAGAGAAGGACCGGAGTCCTTTTTTGCAGCGGATAATTCCGGCAAGCGTTCAATCTGCATCGTTCTCTTTGGTGTCATGAAAGCGTATCACGCAGAGTTTATTTATATTGTCATCGTTATATGCCTATCATGAATAACATGGTACTTTCTTACAATATTTCACATAATTAAAGTTTCACATGCCGGAGCAAGAGTGTGGCGTTGAAAGTACTGAACGCTGTCCACGGCAAATAAAAATCATTTCGTTTTGTGCGCAGCGATATTCCATGTGTGATGGTTAATAAGCCTGAAAAGCTTAATAGAACGGATGCAAGTGATTGAGCAGGTCTCTCAATACCTTAAGAGCATGTGAAGTCATTCTAAATTACGTAAGTACGTTGCCAAGTGCATGTTTTAACATATTTATTATAGACAACGTTCCACCCGCCTGCTGTTCTTACAGTTTTCCCGTCCAAAAGCGACGAGTGTTGTAGTTACTCTTCTTTTTCACATACTAAAATACATAGTATAGCTAATCCTGGAATGGACATATAGTAGAAGAGGAAACCATTTAATATACGTCATACACAATAAAAGTCCCAACCAAATCCCCCCAAAAGTGCACCAACTAAAATAACGACAATTTATACAAACAAGAAAACCATCACGCTGGAGTGGCATTGACAAATTTTACAAAGTGACGATCAATTTGGTACCACTTTCCAGCACATTCAGAAAAGCTTTTGCGGATCCTGTTAATGTTTTAGGTAAAAAGGAAATGCATTTAGCTTGTGGCTGCTTCGCGACGTCGTTTTCGATGGCATTATAAACAGTAACAAAAAAAAAACGCATTGATGAAAGTAGAGCGTAAAGTGCTTACTTTTGATGTGTCATGAATGAAAATTACGATAGGTTTATAAATTTCAGAAGTGGGGAAGACGCTTAAGAACTTTGAAGCGCTTCGGACCTTCTTCAAGCAGCCTGAGGAGGTCACAAATTTTCCTCAATGCTTCGAATTCATAAATTTACTAATATTACGGAACTTCCCGCATTCTTCCAGATTATGTTTTCGACATAAAGCTGCACAGAAAACGAAGCGCCGGCATATGATATAAAACATGAAATCCTAAAGCCGCGTATCGCAATACGAAAAAGAAAACAAAAAAAAAACCAAAACAAGGGAACCGGCTACGTCAACAGGCGACACCCTATCAGCGCCAGTCCCGTTGGTTCTTTCAGCCTTTTCCGCGCCGTTTTACATTGTTACTTAATATAAAGGCGACACACGGGCGAGCGAATAAGAAAGTGCCAGAAGGCAAAAAAAAAAGAGAGAAAGGAAGAGAACTCGCAGAAACCTACTTGTTTTCTCGTCGCTTATGCTAGTGCGAAGTGCTACGATGCATTCCGATGCGCACGGCTGTGGAAATGACAAAAGGGAGGGCAGTAGTAAAAAGAAGCGTGAGTGAGTTGGTGCTTAGGCAAGCCGGGACTTTTCTTTTACTGTCTAGTGCCTTGCATACCTTGATCCTGCGAGGTGCGGCTGAGTTGCTCATACCCCCAAGAAACGCTCTGGAAGCGCTACCGCTACAGAAGCGCTACCGTAGTAGCGCTACTGGAAGCGCTACTACATACTGTGGCTTCCGTTTATGAGGCGCTAAGTCTCATATTTACTGCTTTCTTTTTCTCGCTTTCGTTCTTCCCTCTTCACTCTTTATTTTGTTTCATGGCCGTGCGAGAAACGCCTTAGCTACTGGGACCCGGAGTCTGTTTCCAGCTTTATTTGCCGACGGTGCTGTAACCGGCTTTTGCCGCCCCTGTCAACAACAAAAAAAGAATGAGAAACACTGGGACGAAGAGAGTAAATTCCTTCAAAGACGGATTTAATTCACTCCACGGGAAAACGGATGGGCAGCGCAGTGTTTTCTGTACCAGATGGAGGCGCTGATTTTCTTTCTCCTTCTTTCACTAAATTTATTTTTTTTTGCGCATACCACCGTTTCTGCGAAAGTGCGTGCGCGTGTTTCCGAGCAGACATAAGCGAGCTTGGCGAAGCAGGACTCGACGAGTTAACCGGCTGTTGCCGGGGGATCACGAACGACTCAAGAGCAGAGGCCCATTGAATGCCATATGGCAAAGCGAACGATGTGGTAGTGAAACTGAAAGATCTGCAAGAATGAGAAGTGTCTGATGTCACCCCGGGGACCCATTTCTTTCAGCTTTGGTCTTCCGTTCTGTAAGCCCCGCGTATGCAGCACTTTACGCTAGGCACCTTCGTTCCTGGCGAGCCATTTGCACCACCGAGTCAGCTAGAATCGCCTACAGTATGCTTCCTTTGTGTTGTGTTGTCACCTGCCTTTTTCGGTTACCATATGATATTAGTGCGTTTATTCTTTTTTTTAGTTTCTGTATTCAAAGGCTCTTTTTTTAGCGATGAGTGGCATCATCTGTAACGCAAGGATCTCAGTGATAGAGGGGGAGTGGAGGTGTAAAGTATTTCTTACTGCTCTAAATCCCAAATGGGGGAATTTTGTGGACAGCTGCATACCCAAAATACCATGCGCTAGAAACCGCACGAAACTAGTGTTTGAAGTTTCTTGGGGTCCTCGTTGTACACCTTTGCTTCATGACGTCGGAATATGTGTAGGCAAAGTGATTATTATTTTAGCGAGAGGACTACGCATATGTCTAGGAGTTCCACGAACGACTTCTAGGTGTCTTGTAATAGCGGAGGCTCGCCAATCACCGTTTCCAGTTATGAGAACTACATAAACATGCCGAAATTATTTCCATCTTCAAACACGCCATAAAAACCACCCATTGGTTCTAGACATACCAAAACGAGATAGAAGTTATGTTCAGAAAAATTCTAGAAACTATTCATATAGTGGCAAGAAATGAATTTTGGTACTCAGACGTCGAATATCCTCCATGGCTGCTTACACTTCAAGAAATCGACTTGTGAGTAGACGGGATATTCAGAAAAAGAGATATGTTCATTCAAGCTGCTCAACAACTAACCCATTACCTGATATATATGCGGTATTCAGGATACAGACCCGTCTATACAGATGGCTCCAGTACAGCAACCTCTTCAACTTCAGCGTTCATTATATCGCACCTCATCAAACAAGAATCATTTATCTCGTGCGACTTCGTCCACAACGGCTGAACTCTTCGCAATCCTATGCGCGATAAAAGTTATATTGTCAGTAAGAGATACGCCATAATGGGTAGTTTTCAGCGATTCACAGATGGCTCTAATATCACTCTGCAGCACAAAAGGAAAAATTCTCAGTGATAGTATAATATACCAAGCACTTGAAGATCTCACAAAGGCAAAAAGGTGAAGCATGAAAGAGCATTCTAGTGGATACTAGGGCATTGTAACATTCCTGGCAACAAAGCAGCCGATGATAAGCGCACCTCAAAGGTGGTGTGGTTCCGCTACCAATATCAAAGAGTGAATTACGCTGCATTATAAGGACAACGTCTCTCAATATGTGTAGAAATACGTGGTTTGACCAGAATTCTAAGAGCTCGAATTTCTATATATTAATTCGTTTATTGAATTCAAATTTTATTGCCATTAGAGAGAAATATGGAAACCCTTATTCACCGACTAAGGCTAGGCACTGCCTACACAAAACATTTCTTACATAGAATTGGCCGCGCGGAAACCCCCCGACTGTGATTTTGGATTTGTAGACGAAGATATACATCACCTCTTTCTAGATTGAACAAATCACAACACACCAATACGCCGACTTAAATCAACCATAATAACATTAGACCGCAGACCTTTCAGTTTAAAGAAACTTTTCGGTCCTTGGCCAACAACATCCTTGCAGAAGAGCATTTTAAAAGCACTAAAGATTTCTCGAAGATAGTGACATTGTTGGCCGGTATTAACGCTTTTATTGTTCCTTTCATTTCAATGTCGCTGTATATAAGTATGTGTTTGTGTATTATGTTATGGTGACTGTTATGTTGTGACTATATGTGATAATGCATTTACACGATGTATGTACCATCCGGAAAACTAAAGTAATGTTTAACAGTCTCGAAAGAGAACAGCAGTTTACGATAGGTAGCGAGGCACTGGAAGTACTAAGGGAACACATCTACTTAGGGCAAATAGGAACCACGGATCCGAATCATAAGACTGAAATAATCAGATGAATAGGAATGGGCTGAGGTACGTTTGGCAGGCATTCTCAGATTATGAACAGCAGCTTGCCATTATCCCTCAAAAGAAAAGTGTATATAGCTGTGTCTTACCAGTAGTCACGTATACGGGGCAGAAACCTGGAGGCTTACGAAAAGGGTTCTACTTAAATTCAGGACGACGCAACGAGCTAAGGAAAGAAAAATTATGAGGGTTTAAGGGATAAGAAAAGAGCAGATTGGCTGAGGGAACAAACTCGAATTGACATCTTAGTTGAAATCAAGAAAAGAAATGGGCATGGGCCGGACATGTAATGAGGAGGGAAGTTAACCGAAGGTCATTGAGGGTTACGGACTGGATTGCAAGAGAAGGGACGCGTAGCAGGGGATGGCAGAAAGTTAGGTGGGCGGATGACATTAAGAAGTTTGCAGGGACAACATGGCCACAATTAGCACATTACCAGGGTAGTTAGACAAGTATGGGAGAGGTCTTTGCCCTGCGGCGTAACCAGGCTCATGATGATGATGATGATGATGATGTGCCATCCGCTTACTAAAGACTGTGTTATTAAGCGAGAGTATCCTTTTTATTTTTGGGTCTTTCTTCTACAGAACAGTGGAGTCATTTAACTTGTATATTGTATGTACCATGTATTTCTTATGTGATAGTGATACTGTTAGAACGTTGCTTGACAACTCCTGGTGCTTGTATGAAAAGATTATTTGATATGTAATCTTGAAGCTTGTTTGTTGTAAGCTAGATCCATTCAAGAGCTAAGGAGTAGCCGGTGCCTTAAATTGTTCGTCAACAACTCATTATACCATATTAATAAAAATGAAGGAAAGTAATGTTTGCTTACAGGTATACGTGATTTCGATGTGAATGCATTTACGGAGGTTTTCAAATAGACTTGAGCATGTGCGAGTAATTACGTCGGTTGTGAGTGCGAGTCGTCGAAATATTTTTCACGCCTTGGCAAACAGCTTGAGCTGCGCGCTAAACTTCCAGCGAAAAGCTTTCCTGTCCAGTCCATCCATCTCCTGGCCTGCTTCTGGATATTCACGTGCAAGAGCCACGAGCATGCGGAAACGTCAGCTGTTAAGATCTCATCTACGTTCTTTGAGCAGGGTCCCCGGGGGCGATTTATTAACGTTTGATATAAGCAACGAAAACGTGGTGAGATGAAAGTGTGTGTGTGTGCGTGCGTGCGCGCGTGCGCGTGTGCGCGTGTGCGTGTGCGTGTGCGCGCGTGCGCGCATGTGCGTGTGCGTGTGTGTGTGTGTGTGTGTGTGTGTGTGTGTGTGTGTGTGTGTGTGTGTGTGTGTGTGTGTGTGTGTGTGTGTGTGTGTGTGTGTGTGTGTGTGTGTGTGTGTGTGTGTGTGTGTGTGTGTGTGTGTGTGTGTGTGTGTTATTTTCCCCCTATCTCCAGAAACTTTTTTCAGGGTTTCTTTTCGGGCAGGGCTCGTAGAAAGTGTAGGAGGTTGGTTGCAATTTTTTTGCCACACCATGGCAAGATGCATTTCTGTCTCGCTATTTCGCTACGAATAGGCAAACACGGAAGCAGCAGCAGTACGCCCTTCCAAATGACGTTAGCGTCCGTGATCTGTTTGCACTCATGGCACAAGAATAACAAGACTAGAAGGCACGTCCGCTGTTTGAGTGAGCTGCGGCTTGGTAAGGCTTTGTCTTGTTTTCCCGTGAAGTTCACTTTACAGCCAACGTAGCACTGAAGCCACTTTAGCTGACACACCGGAGTTTCTTATTAGGTGGCTGTCTGTTTCGGCCGTCGAGGGAAACAAGAAAGATAGAAGAAGAAGCAGGTATAAAAACAGAACTGAGCTGAGTTGGTTGGAGCGTCGTGAACTGTGTCACAGCGCACGCGAGACACGGAGCTCTCGCTCGCTCCACGTTTGTTTCGCACTCTTTACATTACTCTGCTTCAATACTCCTCTTTCAGCGGTGGCCATGTTTATGCGGTTTAATATTTCTTTTGCGCATTTTCGTGCTTTGAGCATCGTGAACTACGAACGGACGAACATTTGTTGATGGACCGGCGCTTTTCTTTCTAATGCATTCACATTCCCCTGAAGAATGTTCGGATCAGCATCAGTGTCAGTTTCTCAAGGATGTCCTTGTTTCAAGCAGCCGCTCCCAGCAGGCGTCCGTGCTCAGTGTACCGTGAACGGAAACAGATTCCAGCTCGAACATAAGGCGCATGCATGGGGACCTGAAAGAGCGTAGCGTAACCGTGTTTCAGGAAATAAATATCAAGGAAGTGGGAAGTCATCGTTTGTAAGAAAAGGCGTTCTTCTTTTCATTCACTTGCTTTAAAATGCAGGTATTGGGACATTGTTTTGTCGTACCCTCACATTCCTGCTGTGTTTACGATGTTTGATTTTGCAAAAAGAAAAGAACTTCACTCTCGCTGTGACGGACACTTCCTAAATGTATCGAAGAATTCTATTAGGAAAGAGGTTGTTCTCAGTGTTTGTTCATTCATCTTATATGTTTGTTTGTACCTTTGTCGCTGGCGCTTTGTGCTCTTAACATTTCATTCAGAGTTAGTTGAGCTGTTTTCAATGGCAGAGCAAGATACATTTTATTTGCCAGTTTCCTTCGACGTAGGTGCCTTTCCGGGGGGCTGTGTTCTAAAGCAGGGACTTTTTTATGCGAGACATGCTCCGTGATTAAGTTTTGTGATGTCGACTAGCATCACAGAAGAGAGAGCTTGCGGATTGCACGCATGGCGTTTGCTTTCCGACTGCAAGGAAGAAATTGTGATGCATGAAGGCTTGGCGGCGGCTTTGCTTTTCTTGGCAATCTGCCGTTGAACCTGAGTTTTGCCGGCTCCATTTGTAGTCATCATTATTGACGTGGCCCGTGAAGTTTCAGTCAAAGCTGTTAAAGAAAGAAAAACAGACCTATGTCTCATATTTCTTCTGTCTGACTATAAGGCACAGAAAATTGCTCTGATAATGGTATTGTCTTCCGTTTATGTGTCATTACTTTCCGCACAAGTTACCCCAAAATGCATACATATTGAGAGCATGGAGTTGAGGAAAAAAACATACATTCGCATCCACGGAGTACGTACCCACGAATCAAAAGTCCAGCGGGGATTTCGTCCATATGACTACCCCAATTCTAACCTACATTTCCGTTAAGCGTAAAACTTGTGATGAAATTCTACTTTTTCTTGACTTCCGTGCTTAGAAATTTTTTTCTGGATAGTTGCACAGGCTTTTGAAACAAAAAGAGTTTAGGCTATCCGCTTCGCATTGCCGGATTCAGCCATTAAACTTAAAATATAATACGTCTCTCCTTCCCTTATTGAGACATTCTTTCACTTCCCGATATTTTTTTACCCACTTTCTTACGCAGCTGAATTTCGCCCTGCGGAACGATTAGGTTTCATCTAACCTAGCCGGTGGTGAAGAAATGTACACTATTGGAAGTACTTCAGTATCTTGAAATATTGAGCTGCATCGGCGACCTTAATGACATACACTCGCGCCCAGCAGCCACCGCTCTTCTGCATAGCTGCTACGATCCAAATCGCCGTCGCTGTCAACCTGACTCATTTATGTCATCTCATTGCATGCAGTGCTGGGCATTATGGAAGATATATAGATGTATTTAAGATACCATCTTAGGTACTCTTTGAGTATCTTGTATCTGCATCATGATACGTCGGGCAAAACATGTATCAGTATTTGTATTTCCGATACTTGAAAGAAGGTATGGTGTATCTTAAGATAACCCGCCGTGGTTGCTCAGTGGATATGGTGTAGGGCTGCTGAGCACGAGGTCGCGGGATCGAATACCGGCCACGGCGGCCGCATTTCGATGAGGGCGAAATGCGAAAACGCCCGTGTACTTAGATTTAGGTCCACGTTAAAGAACCCCAGGTGGTCCAAATTTCCGGAGCCCTCCACTACGGCGTGCCTCATAATCAGAAAGTGGTTTTGGCACGTAAAACCCCATAATTTAATTTTTTTTATATTAAGATACGAGATACTGCTATCGCAACATTACCGTGCGAAACTATAAACGTTGGCTGAACTCCACTTCTCAAGCTGATACTGCTGCCGCGATGCCACCCGAATAAAACTAAAAGCAGCGACATTCTTTCATCTTTCCACCGAGGCCCTCCAGCGATGCCAGGTGATGAGGTCCACGTGTCGCTATTGGTAGAGCAGAGTCACCTGGTAGCGCTCGTGCCGTCTGGACAAAAAATAGGCCAAACGTCTGCGTGCAGCCGGCCTTTCGTTTTCTTGATTTTTTTTTCGTTCTTAGTTCCGTCGGTGCCATGACACTTGTTAGTAGCCACCCTATTGTGCATGGTGAACGATGCGTCGCAAAAAAAAAAGAAAAATGCCGCTATCAGCATTATTGCTGCTGTACACCTGCCCGGTGATCCGGTAATGCGTAAGAAGTAATGCGTTTTCGGTCAACGTGAAACCCCAGAGCGCCATCGTACAGAGGCTTCTAATTGACGTTGTCGTAATTAGATGGCCACCCGCTAGCTGGTTGGCAAGCAGAGCAGCGACTCCCATCAATTATAAAAGCGACAAGCAAAAACGGCTTACATCGCAGCGCATCAAGAAATTTCGTGTTAAACAGCTAAAGCATCCTTAATAAATTGTATTGCAATGAAAATATTGTACTTTGATCAAGAAAGACAAAAAAAGGCCTAGCCAGGTGACGTAGAGTTTGCTTACGTCTATAGTGGACCAAATAAAGTTGTTTCACTCACTCACTCACACTAACCGACATTTTATTCCAATGAAAAAGGTTGGTTGGAGCTAAGAAATTTTCCAGCAAACAATTTTATGCATACGCGTTTGCTGCTACATTATACGTATATGTCTATAATAAGAAATTTGCGAATGTAACCATGTATCTTAAGATACAAACGGAAGGTATCGTATCAGATACATTAATTGTGGTAATCCAGGGAAAACACGGGGAATGGGG
Source organism: Dermacentor andersoni (assembly GCF_023375885.2). NCBI lineage: Eukaryota > Metazoa > Arthropoda > Arachnida > Ixodida > Ixodidae > Dermacentor > Dermacentor andersoni. Next base: position 62,776,224 of record NC_092815.1, on the reverse strand, counting down.
GAGATGGAAATTCAAGACGATGAGCAAAACGTGAACAAGGTGAATGCAGGAGCCAACGTTTCGACAAGTGGACTTGTCTTCTTCAAGGCGACGTACGCTTTCCTCGCCACAGTATATATAGGAGGGGTTCTTCTAAAAGGGAGAGGGTGTGAGGCGGGTGGGTGCGGAAACGAGGGAAAGTGTGTTAGCGTGTCGAATTGAGAGTAAAGGAACGCTGTGCGCAAGGCCAAAGCCGCCCCCACCCCGGTCTCTCAACGCACGCGTGTTAGCCGGCGTGTCAATTGCGTCTGACACGCTGGCTGAAAAAAAAAAAAAAGGAGTGGAAGGGGGAAAAAAGAGGGGGGGAGATAAGCCAAGAAATCAAACTAAGTGTTGTTGCCTATAGCTTGAAGTTTAGCATAGCGAACAGATTCTAAAGCTCCCTTTGAAACGTTTATGCCTATTGGTTGCAATGTCTTGAACTTATGGATAAGGTATGATTCTCTGTATTTTCTTTCTCGTTCAGAACGGAAATTTGACTGTAAGATGTAGAGTTTAAGTTCATGAAAGTTATTACCTGGTTGGTTGAAATGCTCGGCGACGGCTTTGGGAAGCTTTTTAGCTGTGTCCGCGCGATGTCCGTTTAATCTGACGCTCATTGATTGTCCTGTTTCACCGATATATCGTTTGTTGCAGAAGGAACATTCAAGCATATAAATCACATCCGAACTTGTACAAGTGAAGCTAGATTTGACTTCATGCGTATAACTATTTGCGGTGCTTTTAATGTCACTTTGAAGGTGCCTGCAGGTTTTGCACCCAGGGCGACAACATGCTTTTATTACGGGGGAATGCTGTTGGCTGACTTTTGCGTGCACTAACATGTCTTTAAAGTTCCTGTTTCGGCCAAAGCTAACCCTAGGTACATACGGGAATGCTTTTCGCAGACGCTCATTACTTGATAATATTGGGTGGTATTTTCTTAGGATGTTGTTTGTGTTTGGGAGTGCATTAGAATATTTTGTTATAAACGCCGGCGGTCTGTCAGATTCTAGTGTGGGCTGTCTCTTCGCCAATTCCGACTGTCTCTCCAATCTTGACGTGGCATCATGAGCTCTATCGAGAGCAACTTGGGGATAGTTCCTTTCTGCTAGCGTTGTTTTAAGGTCATTTAGGTGCTCGAAATAATCGTGGTCTTCGCTGCAGATTCTTCTTATAAGTTTCGCTTGTCCGACAAAAATTCCTTGCTTGCAATGACGCGGGTGGTGACTGTTGTAGTCTAAATATTGCTGGCTATCTGTAGGCTTCCGGTAAAGTGTCGTTCTCAGTTTTCCGTTTTCTATGTAGACGGTCGTGTCCAGGAACTTGATCTGACTAGGAGAGTGGTGAGCAGTAAATTTAATACTCGGGTGAAAGTGATTTAAATGGCTAAATAAGTCGGTTAAGGCGCTTGTGCCGTGTTCTCATATTATAAATATGTCGTCAATGTAACGAAGATAGGTGTGGGGTTTTAAAGGGTAGGATTTCAGCAGGTCTGCTTCAAGCTGTCCCATGAAAATGTTCGCATACGTGGGAGCGAATGGCGTGTACGAGATTAATTATGTGTACGAGATTATCGATATTTTTCGCCCAATTAGCGAAAAGTGATCTTACTATATGTGTCACGCACACCTGCAAAGCTGCTGCGGTCTAGCGACAAAAAAGATTGCTGCCGATAAAATTATAGTGAGGCAATGGGAAGAACTTATAAAGCGGCGGCCAAAATCTACTAACTAGTGTGCTTCAATCAGCTAACGAAGTTGACGAAATAAGGAAGCTGAAGGCTGAGCAAGCTAATACATATTTGAATAACACCAAGGTAAAGACACGTGGTCATGTCTTGTGCATAATGTTAACACTGAACCACATAGTTTTTAGAGAAATCCCAGGCAACATTTTGAAATGTTATTAAAAAGAAGCCTACGCTCATATGAATCAGTTGCAGAAGAGTAGATAGGCCTATTCAAGAGAGAATAAGAACTGCGATGTTTAAGATGACATTACCACTTATTTAGACTTTTAGCCACTTTCAGAGGCACTATAACTTAAAACTATTCCAAACTTTTCTTTTCCGCTTCTGTAATCCGCCCTCCGCGATTGGTCAAAAACTTTTTTGGACCACCCCCACTTCACCTGTGTGTCACGCGATCACACTAAAACCGCGATAGCTCTCCATCTGATATGACGTGTATGCACTGATTATGCATGATTTGACCAAACAAAAGAAAAAAAAAGTTATTTGTGATTCGACGCATTTTCGCCATTAGCCCTCGGCTATTGGTCAAGAGTTTTCTCGTTACATCCACTTCACCTGCCTGTCAAGCGACGTCACAAAACCGCAAAAACTCACCCCGTCAAAATCATGTGTACGCGTTGAAGATGCATTAATATGCCGCAAAAAACTGAATTTTCTTTTGAATAGCCACACGCTGCCCTTTTCGGAAAGGAATAAAAGATGGCTGCCGCCAATGGCTCAGGCACTGGCTACGTGCACCTGCCGGAGAGCATGGGTTTATTTGCGTGTAATGAAACTTTTTGCGTGGCCGTGTAACGTTTTCGAGCACTTTCGGTACGTTTACGACCTCGTTCTACCAACACTTCTTTGCTGGGGATCCGTTTTAGCGTCATCCTTAAGCTTCCGTTGCATGCCGCCACGATTGTCGACGAGCCACCGCAAGCTAAGTAAGGGAAAGCGGACCAATCGCAGACGCTGGAACCACTCTCTTCATCCGGTTATCGATTTTCAGTGCAGTGGCTCGGCCCCATCGAATCCCTCTCGTCTTGAGCGTGCTCCTCCCTCTTGTGAGCCAATAAGATAACGCAAGCCGCTCAGTGTAGGCAATGTTATTCGTTTTTCAAGCAAACAAAACTGACCTCCTAAAATGAGGAGTGCATTTGATTGGTCTGTTTAGACAACCCTGCGGGTGACCACCCGATGCTTGTGTCGGCGGTTACGCAAATTGACGTCAGGAGATTGGAATAGAAACATATTGAAATAGTTTTACGTTATAGGGACCCAGGTGCGAGACTCACACATCTTTATATATTTACCAAATGAATTATCGGAACAAAGTATTGTGCAGAAATAAGTAGTAACTCAGTCGACAAGTAAACAAGTAGAGCAAATGGGTTAAGTCTATTGTAATTTACAAGTAGGATTAGGGTCTTAGGAATTGAAGAGGTCACAACTTCGATGGGATATTTGTGGCTGCATTCCTCCAACAAAAATTCCAACGTCCTTTTTGACAGGGTCACTTCAGATGATCTACAAATATGACATTTTGGTTCCTATTATGCCGCAAGGACAAATAACTTCTTTTCCTGGTGGTAATAAAGTTTACGGATATGTAGCTGAGGTATGACTTTCCATGCACGCACCAAGTGGAGAAGGGTAGAGGCTTGAGCTAGTTCGTAATTCATGGTAGAATCGACGTACAGCGCGAAGGACAATAACAGAGAGAAGACACACACGCGGAAGTGTGTGTCGTCTCTCTCAGTTCTTGTCCTTTCCGCTGTACGTCGTCAACACCAAGTGGGCTATTATGGCAAGCACAAAGACAAAAACAGTAGGTGCTAGGTCTTGCTATCGTGTTCTATGTCCTGCTATACAGTTTTCGATACGCGGTGTGTGCATCTGGGAAAAAAAATTCGAAGCGAGAAGTTACAGAAATCACATCGCATGTTCTACTTATTGATTACTTTTAAAAAACAGATACATATCCATTTCCTTGTTTGCCTTATCAGGAGGCGTGATGGACTTAAACCTATGCCTAGTACTTTAATCCAATATATTATTAGGAATGCCTATTCAAAAGTTCCACACCGTAACGCTATTTATGCTAAACTGCATTTATCTATGCGCTAGCGCCATTAGCAGCCCCTCGATGCCCCTATGGCCAGGCACCCAGCATATAATGACATGCTGGTAGGATATATACGCTTTACACAGGACAGAATAGAGTTCATTAATGACTGGATTTTTGTGCTTACAGAATGACATCAAGGCCTTCACATCACTTAGGGAGTCTGTATATATAACTGATTTTTGGAGTTTTGATTTCCTTATATGCTTCACAGCCGCCAATAGTGCGTAGGCCTCAGCCGTAAAGATACGTGTTTCCGGATGCAGTACGTCGGATTCCGAGAAGGACGGACCGATGGCTGCATAGGACACCCCGTCGTGTGACTTCAATGCGTCTGTGTAGAACTCCGTGCAGGAGTGCTTGAACTGTAGTTCCAGGAAATGCTTTTGGATTTCAATATCTGGAGCGTGCTTTGTAACTTGTAGGAATGATATAGCACGTTGTGTTAGCTGCCACTCCCAAGATGGTAGCAGCTTAGCTAGAGGCATTAAGCGATGTTTGAGGAGTGGGACATCCATTTCAACGTTAAGCTCCCTCATACGGAGTGAAAAGGGCTGTCTTACACAGGGACGATTACGAAAGAGTGTAGCATATGTCACATCGTTAACGGTATTAAAACGCGGTTGTTTATTATTAGAATGAACTTTCAGAAGATATGTTTGGCTGATGTAAGTTCTCTGCAGATGGAGTGACCACTCATCTGATTCTACATATAAACTTTCAATGGGACTTGTTCTGAAAGTGCCAGTGGCCAGTCGGATCCCTAAATGGTGAACAGGATCTAGCATTTTTAGCCCGCTCGGGGCTGCAGAACGGTAGATCACGGCGCCATAGTCCAATCGTGATCGAATCAGGCTCTTGTAAAGATTCGTTAGACACTTCCTGTCGCTGCCCCAAGTTGTGTGGAATAAAACTTTCAGGAAGTTCATTGTTTTTAAGCATTTAACCTTGAGACACTTTATGTGTGGAATAAAAGTTTGCTTAGAGTCAAGTATGATACCTAAGAACTTGTGCTCTTTGTTCACAGGTCTTTGCTGACCATACATTTCGATATTGGGATCTCGAATGAGCCCTTTGTTTCTTGTCAAAAGCACACAATGATTTTTATTGGGGTTCACATTAAATCCGTTTTCGTCTGTCCATTTGGACGCTTTGTTCAAGCCCAGTTTTACTTGCCTCTGACACACTGCAAGGTTGCAGGATTTGAAACCTATTTCCATGTCATCTACGTAAACAGAATAAAAAATGACTGGCGGTAATGAAGCACGAAGCGTGCTCATCTTCACGATAAAGAGCGTGCAGCTAAGCACACCTCCTTGGGTTACGCCAGTTTCTTGTATAAAATGCTGTGACAATACATTGCTGATTTTCACGCGGAAGGTACGTTTTCGCAAATAACTTTCTAGTATGTTTAACATATTTCCACAAATGCCCATTACCGACAAGTCTCGCAAGATCCCGTATCGCCACGTTGTGTCATACGCCTTCTCCATATCGAGGAATATCGATAAGAAGAACTGTTTATGTACAAATGCATCATGGATATTTCTCTCAATGCAAACACGATAATCAGTCGTGGACCGCCCTTCTCTGAAGCCACACTGATAGGGATCAAGCATATTGTTCAGTTCAAGAAAATGTATTAGTCTACGATTAATCATTTTTTCAAATAGCTTACGCAGGCAACTTGTAAGAGCTATGGGGCAATAAGTTGCCGCCAAGGAAGGGTCTTTACCAAGCTTCAAGACGGGAATAACAAAAGCTTCCTTCCATGAGGCTGGGAGGAATGCGGCTGCCCAGACAGAGTTGAAAAGTGCCAGAAGTGTCATTTGTGTGTCTTTGTATAAGTTTTTAATCATGTCATACATGATTCTATTAGCTCCCGGTGCAGAGCTTCTACATGTGCTGAATGCAGCTTTAAGCTCGGCAATATTAAAAAGACGGTTCTGTGGTTCATCCGGACGGCATTTACGATCCAGTGCCTTGAGTTCAGCTAATTGTTTACATTTGAGGAATAATATTGTGTAATGTGTGGAGCTTGATACATGTTCGAAGTGTTCACCCGGAGCGTTGGCCTGGTCTTCAAAGGTAATCCCTTGGTCGTCCACTAAGGGCAAAGGGCGGATTTCTTGCCCCTTTAGTTGTCTTACGTCATTTCATGCTTTAAGCTCTTGGGTGTAGGAAGTGATGCCCGAGAGAAACCTCTCCCAGCTAGCCCTCCTTGCCTGTCTCCGCGTGCGTCTTCCTTATGATTTTGCCAGTTTAAATTTTATGAGGTTCTCTGCAGTCGGGGAGCGACGCAGCAAACGCCACGCTTTGGTTTGTCTCTTTCGTGCCAGTCTGCACTGTTCATTCCACCAGGGGACCCGTCTTTTACATGAGAGGCCTTGTGTTTGTGGAATGAATTTTTCTGCTGCGTCAAGTATAAAACAAGTAAAATACTCTACTGCTTCATCTATGCTAAAATTGATGATAACATGTCGTGACAAGTAAGTTTATTCGTAAAAATGGTTTCATTCGGCGGAGACTAGTTTCCATCGGGGGGTATGTGGGGGGCATTCGTGCTGACGTATAGAATTTAACATTACAGGAAGTCATAACTTCCATAGGGATTTTCGGTTACATATACCATTGCAAGCCAGGGAAAATTGAAGTAGAGCGAATCGACAGATTTATAGATGAATATTAATTATGATGAATTAATATTCGAGGAATACGTTGGCTCCTCCTTGTTGAAGAGGCACGCACCGGAGTTCACAAGAAAATTTTAAATGAAACGACCTCTCGCGTCACATCGCGAGTCTCCCTACATGGTGTTGTGGGCATTAAAATCGCCTACGAGTATGTAGGGGTCCGGAAGCTGATCAATTGGGTTATAAAAATTGCTTTTTCCGAGATGATAATAAGGGGGTATGTATATGCAACATACAGGGATCAACTTATTAAAAAGAATCGCTCGAATTGACACTGCCTCAAGGGGCGTCTGAAGGGCGACATGATGACAAGCTACAGACTTGTCTACAGAGCCATTTCTGCAGAAACCACCTACAGCTATGAAAATGGCTGGTGTGACTTGCTTTATTTATTTAGGATTTAATTATGCTTTCTCCTTTTATTCTGATGCAAATCATTCTTATGTAACAAAAAGGAATGATTTGATGAGCAATGGTGATAATAACATCGAAGACTATCGACGCCTTTCTGAGCCAGCAGTCTATGAGACTTTGCATACATCTGTAAAATGCACCTCTCCAAGCTGTGCCAGCGTCATTTTTATTTGCGCCCAGACAGAGCAAAATAAATATGTTGGAATTCATAGCGCGCTTCTAGAGTGGCTGATGTCCGATTTAGCTGTCTTGATTTACTTCGCACATTAATTCATCTTCTGTCGTAAAGGATGCTTACTTTTAGCATCTTTAAGGAGGTAAATAATTCCACCAAAGAGCAGCCGCTCACTGCGCCAGCGTTATGTGCTGAGTGAAAGGAACAACCACGCCCTGGTATATAGAAGCGAGTAACGGCCCCGAGAATGCGCTTCGCAACGAAAAGCTTTATGACATGCCACTCAGATCATGTCCGCGGCTCGGCGGAGGCGTCGACCGGCGGCATATTTTCGTCGGTGCTACGGACGGAGGGAGCCGCCATTTCATCTCTTTGTGAGAACGCGTAGTCGCATGGCGCCTGCTCCCCGCTATTTTCACGGTAACGCTACTCCCCTCCTGCGTCTCTTTCCTACTCCTCTTCTTCGGCAAACGAAGCACTAACCCTCATCTCTCATCTTCCGTCTCCCGTAGCCTGGAGCCTTTTGTGTTTCTCTTTAGGTGACTGAACGTGACTACAGTTCCTTAAAGTGGCCATCCGCTTTCTCTGAACCTTCAAAATGTCCAGTTCTACAGTTCTTGCAGTGCAGCTAACCTATGTGTTTCAGCCGGATTTCGTGGCGACTCTTTCTTTGATTTGTGCGCAGATATTAAAGCGAAGCTTTTCCAGGCGTAATGCTAATGACGCAGATTTCTCTATCGTGTATTTTTATGTCAATAAAAGGAAGGCAAGTGCAGAACGTTGTTAAGACAAATTAACACTGACGACGCCAAGGCAGTGCAATGTTAATGCAAATGTAGGTGCGGGACCGCATTCCGTTTCAAGGCGACAGAAATGCGCATTCAATTTATTAGATAAAACGAACTTGCCTGTTGCTCTTTTGCACCGCGTCCGAAATGCGGGAATTTAACACTAAACCTTCAAATCTTCGATCACTATGGCGAATGTGTTGTATATCGAACCACAATTTTTTGTCGTGGGTGGTGATGACTGATGACTCGCTAAATTGACAGCCGAGGAGACGCACACCGAAGACGTCTTCCAAGGAAACGAGTAACAATAAGTTATTTGGTTTTCGTACGTCGAAGTTAGAGGCTCTGGTGAAGCCCAATGACGTCGTCTTGCCATGGCCACGTCCCCGACAATGCGAGAGTATCAGTTGTGAGCATCACTTGATGAGCTTCGGTGCCGGAATTGTGAGCGCGAATGCTCTGGGCATCGAAGGAGATGACGTACATGCCTCGGTCTGCACTTGTTGTTGTTGGCCAGAGAGGTCGTGGCGCATACCCATAGTAAGGCCTGGTCATGAGTCACATGCTTAAATTAGGCAGTCTGCTGCTTCTTGTCCTTTCGTTTTCCTTCACACTCTTTCAATCTTTATTTTCGGATTCATTCATTTACAAAAAAATGAACGCTGGGACAAGAACTAAAAGTTGCTTTTTTGCAGGGTCTTGCAGGGTCTTTTTGCAGAGTCTTGTCCGCATTCATGGCAACAGGGAGATAACAAAATAAAGTTTGTAGACTTTAGTATGTGCAATGTACAAATGTATAAGTGAGAATTTGTAAGGCGAAATGTACAATCAGTGATACAAAGTAGTGTGTTTAGTCAGTACAAATGACATATATGAATATACAGCATATAGCAGATATACATAATTATTTTCAATTGGTGAAAAATTTATCATATGACATTCTATTAACATACGAAAGCACAGATAGCAAATAAAGGTGTGTATAAATATCTTGCAGGTTACATCCTATATGCGAAAACGTTATCAAAACGTGAAACCACCTAATTAAAGGAGGTAAGTAGTGACTTCCCCTAGCCAAAGGAACGTTTAAAAATAATTACTCAGTTTGAATTAGGAAGTCTCGTATTGTTTTCCTAGTAATGTCAGTTATCCTGACACCGTTCTTATGTCGTTTATTTAATTAGGATGGGACGCGATTGGTTAAAGGAATTGATTCATAATTTGTACGGGAGAGTAGAAGCGTCCATCTGTTTCTTTCCCTAATGTTGTAGGATCCCTCTGCATCCCTCTGCGTGGAAATTGTCAATATATCGATGATATTCGGAAAGAAGTTGAGTTATTACTAACACCATCAGAAAGCTTCCGGATGAAATGAATGAAAAATGCTTGGTAGGCCACTGGCGCTGTAGTGTGTTGTTGATAAAGAGTTTTAGTCAGTTGGTAAGATAGCAGCAGCCAGCATCCACAATATACAAGGGAAAAACAAAGAATGCTTCGCTTAAAAAAATGTGTAACTGTCCACCGCGGCATGGTGCTGAGAAGGCACACAGTCACGTGTTTAGCATCAGTAAAGAAGTGCAGTGCATCGCGCGAGGCTCGAAAGGTTTCGAGGTGTGGAAAGAAAAAGGACACGATTGGCGCGGAGTACGGCAAAAGACAGACACTCACTGAAAAGTATGAAGTGGAATCGTAGATAGGGAGGGGAATTATGACTTGGAAACAAGTGACAGGAACGCGTTATCATTCGCTTGGTGGAGTTTTTGGAACGCTTATGCGCCAAGCTGATTGAAAGGCAAGGTTTCGGAAAGAGTGGAGGCACAAAGCCGTCGCATTCACCGCTCTCGTTCCAGAGACGTCATGACTGCGTACGGCTCTCTTGTGAACACAAAAGAAGCTCTGTTTGCTCTCCGGCGAAGAGTTGAATCGTCGTGCCATTCGTAGTCCCCTTCTACTCAATGCTGTTACCCATTTTTCGTCATGGAGGGCCCGCTTTGACTCGCCTTCGCTTGCATTCTCTTTCTACTGCAACGCTCCGTCGATACGCTATGACACAATTCAAAATATAATTGTGACCTGGCTGCAATTCAAACTGCTTCTCCTTCTAAGCTCGCACACTACGCAGCGCTCCGCTTAGCTCATTTGGGGGAAGCGACGGCGATCGAGTTCCGATTAATTCTACAGCCCGTGAAGAATTCGCTCTGCTAGGCTGGGGCGGGGGGGAAGGCAGTCACCCTGCTATGTTAATTTCACACAACATGTCTTACCAAAACGGCCGGCTTGCACAATAACATTGTTCTCACTCGCTGGTTTTATGAGCACAGGAAAGTCTGCATCGATATCTCAATGTCAGTGTCATAAATGACTCCTGCAATGGTGGCACCATCCGCTGGGGCAATAGATCGAACCCTTATGTTGCCCAGCTGCCTCACACACTGCAGAGGACTGAGCGAACTCGAGGTCATCACGTCGATGGCCAAGATGTTTCTCCGAGCGTATGGCCTCGCGTCGTTGATCTCGTTTGGAACAGTGTTTTCAAGAAACAAGTACAGTGCTTGCCTGTTGAGGACGCGCAGATTGTCAGTCGAGTTCTGTGGCACAAACAGGATGGTGTGATGACATTGTTGAGGTGAATTTTTTTACGGTGAACTAACTTGACTCCCAAGACGCATTGATGCTCCTTCGCTTAGATTTACTACGCAAGACAGGTTCAAAACCGTCTTGCGATTACTTGTCAGCTGATGCGGAGTACAGCTAAGTGTCCTCGTTGTCGCTAGATGTGTTTCCTCGCTTTCTCAAGGCAATTCCCACTGACGAACCGGAGGCGGACGTTGCCCGTCCATCACCGCGAGATGTGGGGCGGCAGACCCCACAACAGCAGTGAAAAATCCAGAAAAGCAGAGAGACGGGCAAGTTGTGTTCCACATAAGAAGCACTTCGTCGTCGTCCTGTATACAAGTTACAAAAGTAATAACATTGTGTCATGGCAATGAATGCAAAATCTAATTGGATGTATTGGCAACTCATTCCTTAAAGGCAACATTTTTTGTAAATCAGATAGCTCTTCTAAAATAATTATTTTAACGCAATATATCAGCGGCCTTTTAAACAACTATGAGAATCTTCTGAAAGAAGCGTCAGCGTGAAGCTGCGCTGCTTCACAGAGAAATTGGTGTAGGTGTATTCGCGTTAAGCGAAGTGCCCGTGGTATGTATCTCGAAGCATAACTACTTTATTTGCCAACACTCCACAGGCTAAAAAACAATCGAGAAACTACGCTCACGTTTTATCGGAAGAACAGTTCTGCGGAAGCCCACAAGGTGGAGGAAACTTGACGAAAAATTCATCGTGGTTCGGGATTTAAACCCGCGAATAACGCATTTCTACATTGGTCTCTCTACCACTTCAGCTGACAGGGAGGTAGTCGATCGCAATGCGATGGCAAATTGGTCGAAAAATCGAATCACTGGAACACTGAATATGGCGAATGAGTTCTGCACAAGCCCGTCAGGCGGAGGAAAGGACTTAGAAGAAAAAAATTTGTCATCCACCCTATAGTAGCACGAAGCTATAAAGGAAAACTATACGGGTTTCTAGGAAGAATTGAACAACTTTTCTTTCTGTGAAGCATGTGTATGTTTCCTTTCTATCTTCGTGCTACAGTCGGGTGCATATCAATTGTGTCCTATCAAAAGCCCCTAGTTATCGAATAAAAAGTACGCTGTTTATTACCTCACATATGTTGTATATATGCACCCAGATTTCTGAGCTTTACACGAAGTGCACACTCACACTTCCAGAAAGGCGGCATGTCCCCTGGTGTAGATACGGCAGGAAGTAAAAGAGTATTTTTCTCTTGCTGGATTTTTTTCTTTATTAATTGAAGGCAGACTTCATCGCGTATTTCCGGCTGCGTGCCCTGCACTCTACTCCTATTTCCAAAAACAGTATGGTATTACACATGGCAGTAGTCAGAACTAGGGGTGAAAACCTAAACAAATAAAATCATCCAACAACGTACTTTTGCTTCGAATAGTTTGCTGGTCGGTGAAGGTTCACTATCTTCTTAATGTCGCAAAAATTTAGATTTCATCTGAGTAGGTAGTAGTCATCAGGTGCCGAGTTCACAAAATGTTTTGTTCGCAAGTGCTGTTTACCATTTACGCCCGTTACCAATACGCCCATGGTTATCGCGGTTTCAAACACACACACACACACACACACACACACACACACACACACACACACACACACACACACACACACACACGCACGCACGCACGCACGCACGCACGCACGCACGCACGCACACACACACACACACGCACACACACACGCGCACACACACACACACACACACACACACACACACACACACACACACACACACACACACACACACACACACACACTTCAGCTGACAGGGAGGTAGTCGATCGCAATGCGATGGCAAATTGGTCGAAAAATCGAATCACTGGAACACTGAATATGGCGAATGAGTTCTGCACAAGCCCGTCAGGCGGAGGAAAGGACTTAGAAGAAAAAAATTTGTCATCCACCCTATAGTAGCACGAAGCTATAAAGGAAAACTATACGGGTTTCTAGGAAGAATTGAACACCTTTTCTTTCTGTGAAGCATGTGTATGTTTCCTTTCTATCTTCGTGCTACAGTCGGGTGCATATCAATATAACACGCGCGCGCGCACATGCAAACTTTACACGCTCCGCCAGCTGCGTCCACAATATTTGCTAAGTTATTGTCCTACGAATTCCCGAAAAAAAAAGGTAAACAAACGTAAGCTTCTTCAAACATAGCAGCGCAGCGGCCAAAATGTATTCATGAACAGCAATTGGGAACTGTTGCTGAAGCATTTGTATCATTTCCGTTCGGACAAAATTCAAAGTCCCCTTTATGTCAAGTGGAGCTATAATTTTGCTAAGCTTTCGGTGACTACAAATATGGGGCTTGAAAACATCCCCGATAATCCTCAAAGGTCATCGTCTTCATATGCTGCTTCACACTTCATTCGACACGAAGCGGTAAGGGAAGAAATAGAAGAAAAAAAATATAGAAGGTGGCAAGTGGTGGAACGGGAAATAATGAATCAGTTGCACACGAAATTAGTGTGCATAGGCCGGCGTACACTGTCACGTTGCAGAAATGGCCGAAGTGCACTTAATTGAAACTCGAACATTCCAATGCGTCGAGTAAAGCAAGCGGTTTACAAATTTACAAACACAGCACACAGTTACAATTATCGTCGCCGAGCAGACGCTCCACCAATCGCAGTGGTGTTTCGACCCAATCCTGCATGCGAATTGCGTAGCGGGTGTTTTTCTCGGTGCTGCCATCTCTTTCGCTAATGCGCTTGCCCAGCTGCGATCGAGGCGAGTGCTCCGTCGAACCCGTGGCAGAACGCGTGCATCATTTCATCTCGGGCAATGAAGTGAGTCTGCAAAGCCCTTTATTACTCCACGAGAAGCGCTCGGTTTGCAACGCCGCTTGCGATGCTTTCGCCGGTCGACGCAATTACAAAAAGCCTCTCTGTCATCACTCAGTGCGCGCATTAAGTCAGTTTTATCGAGTGTTTCCAAGCGTTGATCCTTGCACGAAAACAATATATCCCCCACTTCTCTGCGTTTTCAACCCTGGCCTCAGATTTTGGAACCGATATTCAAAGGCGGGCGGCATACACACCGCACCGAAACACCAGGGCGTGCAAACGAATACATGGTTGTCTGAACAAGAAGCCGCTATCACCCCAGTACCGTCGACTGCGCTGTGAAGAAAGCAATAAAAATATAGATTCGCTTTGCCTCATTTCCACTCTGTCAGGACTTTTCAACCGTGAAGCATCTCTTACAATTTTTGTCGCATGCCAGTAGTGACGTCTTTGCTATCCGTCGCAGCCAAGTGCGCGCGCAGCAGTTTATCTCCGGCTCTGAAATGGGTAGGCCACACGTCATATGTACTCCTGAGGAGCAGTCAGCTTTCGATCAGCAACGTCACAAGCAGAACCGGGAACGATCTCGTCCACGCCGTGCCGTTGCTGCAGCTTAGGCACAAGAACAGGCTCGTGCAGGCGAGCGGAAGCAGCACCCGCGTACAGAGGATCCAGCAGCCTACCAATCCGTCGTTTAATAAACTGTTGGGATTTACCTAGTGATAAACACCATGGCCGCACGTTTCAGCTTCGCTGGTTAAAAATCTGTGCGGAGTGCTTGGGCGGTGATTTTTTGTGAATACTGGCCCTATTATGATGCATGAGGTAGTGGGAGACTCTTAATTTTGTCCACCTTGTGTCCTTTAACGTGCACGTAAATCAAGGTTTCTTCTTTTTTCTTTTTTTTGCATTTCGTCCCCATATATGTGCAGCTACCGCAGACGGGATTTAACCCGCGAACTCATGTTCAGTAGTTCAACGCCATAGCCACAAAGCTACCGTGGTGGTTGGTTAACAAGAATGGAAAATCATGTAAATATAAAGATAAGAAGAAAGTGGAGGCAATGAGACAGAGAGCACAGGCACGCAATCCCAGCTGTGGATTTGGGTCCGAATTCAAGAAACTTTCCATTCGCAAGTGCTATTTTGCCACTGGCTGTTTGCCTTCGCTAATGACATTATCAGCATCAGGATTGGCTCGAATTTTCTCTACGAACACTAATACGCGTAAGAGCTTTTTCTTAATACAGGCCCTAATAATTAGGCTTTCATAAGCTTTTCCTAAGTCGTTAGTGGACACCCGGCGCTAAAAAGAAAGGCTTAATGCCTTTCCTCCTAAGTATGTGTTCTACTCCTTTGATTGACCCTTTTCGCGGTGATTCTGTTGGCGCTGCCATGTTTGATCAGATGTTGACGCATCCATTGCTTGTGTCAACTGCTTCTGTTGTCTCATTCTTTACAATGTGTGTGTATGACACCAATGCGGCTTAGCAAATATTGATTTCAGGGAATATCATAGATAATTACTGGGTGCACGACACGAAGCTTTGCCCACAGCTTCACGGAACATGCAAAACAGCTTTCGAAGCTGATTAAGCTTTGTCCAAACGGGGCGAGCAGCGCATATGGCGCTTGTTCCAAAAGCAGGACTAATTTTGTATTCCATGCTATCCAAACTTGCCGATCATGAACTGAATGAAGATTAGTGTGGTTTGCTCTTCGCTCTTATATTTGGCAACCATTATGAAGCAGCATCTTGTCACGTTTCTGACTCTATAAATTTTTCTCGGCGCGGTCACTATTTCTTTAGTTCCTGCCTAATCGCTCGCGGGTGTGCTCAGTTCAGATATAGATTTGTTTTTGCAGTGCACAAGGCTTGATGCGCAGCTATTTTGTACATTGTAATATATTGTAGAAAAATGTATTATCTCTAGCAAATCACTTGCTCTTGTAGACCGTCACGCAACATTCAACTTCGACCATTCGTGGGCTATCGGTGTTGTCCGTCGTTTGTTAGCCGTATATGGTGTGCATATATCCATATGTGCGCAGGTGAGAAGAAGACGAAGGCAGAACGCCGAGTCTTCCAGCTCGGCGTTCTGCTACGATGCAGCACTATGTCTGCAGTGAAGATTATTGTGACGACACCTTCGAGCTGCTGCGGAGTCGTAACGCAAAGCGAAGATTTCTCAGCGCATCATCGAATTCGAGTGAATCCACCGTGAGATCTTTTTTTGAATTTCTTAGACACTGCCTTGACTGCTGTTTCCTCTTTAACTGCGATGGAGATGGAGTCTCACGCGCGTCCGCCGGGGTGGGCAGTGCCCGCAGCGGTTGTCTCCAGGAAGCGCAACGGCACCGAGAGCGACACTGACAGCGACGACACGATGCAGTACTATATCAGCAGTGAAGACTATTGTGACGACACCTTCGAGCTGGTGCGCAGTCGTAAAGCAAACGAAGATTTCTCAGCGCATCATCGAATTCGAGTGAGTCCACCGTGAGATCTTCGCGCAATACCGAGGAGCTCACCATCCTGTTCGCGCCAGTTCTCGCCACTGATAACCTGAGACGCCTCAGCATTCAAGCGGTGTCTTCACATCTAGAGGCGCTGGTTCCGAATGAAATCAAAGACAGAAGCAAGGCAGGAGCGGTAGTGGCTTCGCATTCGTGCGCTGTCACCGAGGCCACGTGCGGTGCACAGCCGAAAGCGCCATCTCGTTTCTGCAGCACGAATTGCCGCGCGAAGACAGTCAATATATTTCTCATATTGGTAAGACGGAGACACGATGGTTTATACAGACTCTCCTGCGCCTTCCGGTAGGGACAAAAATACAGCACATCTATTTGAGCCCATGCAGCTGAGTTTCCTCACTTGTGCCTTCTTGAACGCCTTAAGCATATTGTTAAGTTTAGCTGTTTATATATATATATATCTAGACCTGTGCACAGAAAAAAAAATTTCTGGACAGCTGGTTTTTTAATAATACTGCTAGAAAACGCATAGATTTAATCACAAACGTAAACATCGCATATGATGTGCAAAAATTTGGTGTACTGAAAATTGTCCGAGGAGACCCAAGCACTTCTTATGAGTTGTGAATGCGAAAGCGTTAATGTCCAATTGAACTCCACTGCACGGTACTTGATGTCATGAATTCCTCGCGGGCAAGCCAGTGCGTCGAGTCCCTTGGCGCGTTTTGATTTGGCATTACCGAGGTTGCAGTCAGAACGCAGGGGAGAGCTTGCGCCGCGGTGTAAGATATACATATTACACCGCGGCTTGCGGGGACAAGAAACGCGCGGATAACACATGTTTCCGAGAGTGAGAGCGAGGGCGACGTGTCGTCATGACGAGTTCCTCTCCCCTCATGCAATACCGCGGGAGCGGGTCTTCCCTTGCGGCCCGGTCTGCTCCGTCAAGGCCCGGGCCAGCAAGTGCGAGCCAGCGTCACGTGCGCTGGTGACCCGGCGTCACAGCTAATGGGAATGAGCTCGTGACGTGGCGGCACAACCAATGGAAAATTTCGCTGCTACACACGCCACCGGCTTTTTCGCTCAATGTGCTGCTTGAAACTTTCGCATGAAAACGTTCATGTACGTTCTAGCTTGGGGCCTGGTGGAGTGCTTACAAATATTTATTTCGCGCTACTCCATTTTATTGCTATGTAGGCTAACGTGATATGTTAAACATGTGTATTAAGCGTCTATGTAATTCTATGTAGCTTCTATATACATGTAATTCAACTTTTAAGAACGCCCCAGAATTATTAGGTTGATGTGAGAATTTTTTGTTTATTCTTTGTTAGCGAAGAATAGGAATGAAACCAGCAGTACATCATTAATTAGGCCTCTTTTATATTCCTATCCTGTACTTGTTACGAGTAAAACAGAGTAAAAAAAAAAAACAAGGAATTTTTCGGCCCTAGGTTTTGCTTCTCAGCAATAGGGGGCTTGCAGAGGACGAACTTGCTCAGGAGCACGGAACGTATTCGACCATCTTCTAAAGCTATTTCGCGTCGAGTGACGCTAAGACGGCTCACCGACGAGTGCATAGCCTGCACATTTCTCTGGACGACTTTTCTTGAGCTCAACATTGCATAGGTCAGGAAGATCTTGCTGGAAATAAGCTGGAACATAGAGCCGTCAGCAACATTAAGCTGGGAAGTACTTAATCGTACCGCTGTCTAATTGCAGATACTTATGTGTAACTACTGTTGCTTCATTTCTATATGGAACGCAAGCCCTCTTTTATAACGTCTGCCACTGTTTGCTCGATGGCCACTTCCAGTTTTTCATGCGCACTAATCGCTCAGGCCGGGAACACTCATGCGTCCTTTGGAGAGAAACGCCTGTTATACATAAAATTACACACGGACGCTGAAAATGCGACGTCGAGCACTTTCGTGTTTTATCCTCTTCACGTTAACGTTCATATGCACACTCCTTCATAGAGGTCGCCGTTCAGTGCAAGTTGCACTTCTGGAGTCAATTCAGGGTAATAGTCCACGCCCATTGCCTAATGGACTACGAAGTCGACAAAAACTGTAAGCAGAAGTAATGGGGTTTACCTGATATAAAAGTAGCTCTGACTATGTCGTCGTGTTCGCGCGTCCTAACCAGACTACAGCAGCTGCAACGCACGCAGCTATCTGTTTTCGATAAAGAATGATCACATAGGCACAGTGCGGCTGGTCTCTGGTCTTACTCGATGTTGAGACTGCTGTCTATACTACAAAGAGACCAACGAGGTTTGTATGTACAGTCTACGCAGAACACGTTTAGTCTAGCCGGTGGTCACTAGTGCCGTCGCCATCTTTGGCATCCTATTTAACCGGTATTTAGTTCTTATATTTTACCACTTGCGCCTCCACGGACGCGCAAATGGTACAATGCGGCAACAATCCTTAGCCTTCTGCTTCATGGGCTTCACGTCACAGAAAATTTTCTCTGAATCACCAAAACATAGACCGTAAATTATACGTAACAGCATTTTAATTTTTATACTTTCGATTTAAGTTCTATTCCTAGACTTAGTGTAAACCACGGCTCATTTCACAAACTGCTGCTGGACTGATTAATTTATGCGTATTATAGTGTAATATGATGCGAAACAATGTGAGACACTGTCCTGTCTTGTTCTTAATTCACACTGTTTCGCCATTTCTACTACACCATAATTGGCTAGAAGAAGAGGGCCCCAAAGAACGGCATGCCACGAGATCGGAGCTAGGTTGCTCATTCCTCTGGAAGAATATGGTCGCCCATGGCACAAGATCTCTTTTATCACCTCCCGCTATTCCGACTTGAGTATCAGCCACGGTTTTTTCTGCCATCTTGGGCTAGATATAATGAAATGTGATTCCATTCCCGCTTCTCAAGAAGACTCACTACAGTAAGCAAATGGCGCAAGCGAGAAACATTTTCGTTGGACACTTTCGAATGAGTCAGAAAGCAAGCACTCTGAGTTCTGTGCGCACGAGAATACTAGTATTATTGACGAGCACTGCTAGAAGAAATTTTCCTATGTTTCTGCTGCAGCTTCTTTCAGTATCCTAGACCACATGAACACAACGCATACTTGTCTGGTGCGCCTGCTGCTGCGATGCCGCCGGCGGGCTTCCCCAAGCAGCACTTTAGAACACTTGAGCAAAATGATACATTTTCAAGACACTACACATGTCTCGCTGCGAAAAATTCCTGCTAATGCTGGCCTTGCCAGCAGTTAATGCTGCCACCACAGGGTAAACAGGGATGACCACTAGATCTCCCCATGACAGTGTTGATTGCGTTGCTGTCCTGATCACAAGAAGAGCTCATGCAGCGGGAAAGTTCCAGGCGTTTGAACGTGAGCTTACGTAGAGGCCCAATGAAATTCGGCAGACTTGACATCACAGTGCCTTACAACTAAACCAAGTTCCCTGATCAATTCCCATTTAATGCTGTGCCTTCTATACTGCTTACCACGTCAGGCGGTAATTCTCATTCGTCGTCTATAGCTTTGCGTATCCCGCACTAATGCATATTCCTTGCTTATCAGAAAGACCAGAAGTCGGGAATGGGAAGTTTGTGGGTGCAGAGAGACGACTGCACACTGTCTGTGATATCGTACTCGTCTCAATGCACAATGAAGCGTGCACTACACGACGATCACCAAGCTTGACAACCACCCCTTGCGGAAAACAGAATTCTTGGGCCCTGGTTACAGCCGACATCCACTCGCGTTACTCTAAAAGCGATTGTCTGTTTTGGAAAGCACCTGGATCGAATGAACAAACATAGTCGTTGTCGCCCTTATTCTGTTTTTATCATTTCATGAATTCCTCTCTTACCCCTACGCCCAGTGCAGAATATCCGACGACACATTTAATATGGTAAACACCTCGTCATTGCGTCTCTCATTGTCTTTCTCTCTTATTGGTTCCAGCAGAACGGTCACGCGCAAGCCGCAATAAAGTAAAGCTGAGCTCGAGGGAAGTGTGGATTTTTCCAGCGACCGCAGAGCACACCACTGCAAGACAACAGAGAGGACACATTTGATCGTCCTGCCTTCTCTCTGTCTTAGTATTCGCCTCAGACTAAGACTCCGTATTTGTCATACTTAGTATTCTTCGTGTCTCAGACTCAGTATTTGTCACCAGTCTACTCGCGTCACATTTCTCAATTCCGTTCAGTTCGTATTGACCGGTGTACTTACTTATCCTTTTTCCGGGGACTGTATTTCACCCGCAAACTTGAAGTTATCGCTCAGCGCATGAGGCGGCTGCATGCTTCGGAACTTACTAGAATGTTATAATTGATTTTATCTGTTGCGCGGTTTCTCACCGAACTTTTTCTATTCAGACTGTATGCGGGACACGAATTGTGTAGTACGTTCTGGAAGGCATGGCGGGCAGCAGCGAATACACTGGAACGCTGGACGAGTTATGAATAAAAGCCGACACGCTTGACCCGCAGATCAGATTCCGAGGATCGCCAACTGTGCTCGCCGCCATTGTTGTGCTTTGAGTGTAGCCTGTTTTCTCGGCACAGGCTCGCGCAATATAGAAATTAGTTTCTTGATTCACAGTTTTTGCTATTGTGTTCTTCACCATCACTATAACGTACAGTATGTTTGAGTCCTAGAGGGTACAGAATAGACTGGAACCAAAAAAATTCCTTTGTTCCTTTGTTCTCTTTTTTTCCATAGTTATTTTTTATTCTTATTGCTCCTTATTACATTTTTATTAATTTATGTATTCATTCATTATCTTGCCTTGTAAGTGATAATATTATCACTAGTAAATCTTGGACACACAAAAGGTAGCCAGGAGACTTGCTGAGTTTACCAGAGCGAAGAAAGTGAAAGAACACTTCGAACATCTCTGCGCACCAAGAAAAAGTTGTGCGCTTGGTGCGCGGTGACTACTGATCATCATGGCTTACAGCCGAAGGAAATAGAGACTTGTTATCAGGGTTGTAACAAAATGTGAAACCATTAATAAATTTAGGGCACTCTTATGCGCACGCAAAGGAGATTTTCATTTATTCGTATAATCTTATGGTCCTGGTCCCTTAAGGCATTCGTGTACGTGTGTGACACAGTACTTACATTATGTCGACTACTCCAGTACACATGAACGCTTGAGTTTACCTGCTTATCTTAGACTTCTCATCCGCTTTGCCCATTCGAGTGCAGAATAACCAACCGGGTTCGGTACTGGTTAACCTTCTTTCATTTAGTTTATTACTTTTGCGATCTATTTGCGTGCGCAATACTTTTGGAATGCTGAAGAGTAAAGGATGACTGAGCGACTGGAGATGAAAAGAACAACAGCAACATCAACAATAACGTGAAGCTTAACCTAAAACTGCTGGCCAAATGCATGGCATTCTGTATTCATCTCATTTACAAATGATACTCGGATGATATACGCTTGGCTACTCCTGAGCATTGGCACATCATTCATATGCAAGCATCACCACAGTGATACCTGGGAACAAAAAGAGAAAAAAAAATATCGTGCTGTTCTTTTTTTCTTTTTCAATCCAGATAGCTCTATTTTCCGTTGAGACTGGTCCACGACCGACAACCATCACTTCAATTTCGAGAAATGCTCGAGCAGCGATGGTGCACCATAGCCGAAATTCTGAACCAACCCGTATAAATTATGCTCCGTGTGCGACCGATGATCAATGGCTAACGAAAGCGAGACTCAAGGTCATTGAAAAAGAAGTGGCGCGCGCCGTGTAAAGAATGGCCCCAAAAGAGCAATACGCAATCGCAGGACTGTTTCTCATGGTTAAACGCTGTGCTCATGAAGGCTGCACTGCACAAACTATTTTTCACTGAAGCTGCTATTCCAATACACTTGAAAGCAGATGTGGGGTAGGTATCCTAAATTAGCACCACTAGGGCAGACACGAGATGAGGCAATTAGTATACTTGCACTTCCTGGTTATAATGCACACATGAGTTCAATATTTCAGCAACTTTATATCACGCATCAGAGGTGTAATTAAGTATAATCTTTCCACTATAGTTTTGTGCATAACACCTTATCCCATACCATGGTTAAAAAAAATTTAAATTATGGGGTTTTACATGCCAAAACCACTTTCTGATTATGAGGCACGCCGTAGTGGAGGGCTCCGGAAATTTCTACCACCTGGGGTTCTTTATCGTGCACCTAAATCTAAGTACACTGGTGTTTTCGCATTTCACCCCCATTGAAATGCGGCCGCCGTGGCCGGGATTCGATCCCGGGACCTCGTGCTCAGCAGCCCAACACCATAGCCACTGAGCAACCACGGCGGGTGCCCCTACCATGGTTTGTAATTGGTTGGAATAACCTAGTCGATCCAGAAATTACATTTTATTTAACTCATAATGTGTTATTGCCTATAAGTCATAGCAACTATCGGCAACAGTGTCTGATGTGCTCGTTTGAAGCTGTGGAGCTCGCTGCCAGTTTATTTATTTATTTATTTATTTATTTATTTATTTATTTATTTATTTATTTGACATATCCTATAGCGCAATAGCATTGTGGAGGAGAGTGGGTTACATATTAAAAAAAGGAACGACAACAGAATGAAACACGGTAGGTTTACATGATATTAACGGCAAATGATGAAATACACAACAAATATCGCACAAACGGTAGAGATCTGGTTTTCGCACGTAAAACCCCATAAATCTGCAGATATCGCAACACATATTAAAGAAACAAGAAGAAAACAAGAAGGCGTGCAATGTTTTTTTGGGATATTATCTCTATAGATATAATAAATATGGTTAATACGTTTTCATTCACCCCTTCTGCCAATTTATGTTGCCTCACTTGTGCTTTACTTATTTTACAAGTCCATTACTTCTCTTAATATTGATGCGTTTCGTGTACTTATTGACAAGCCCCATTTCAATGATACACTCTGAGTCTTATTACATATCTTCTTTGGTAGTAAGGGTAATTCTGCCAGATCAGCTGTATTGTATGAATATTGCGTCCACAGGAAATGGCAGTAAGTTATTAATCAAATAATGGTTTACTAGAGTCAAGTTCATTTAGCGGGGATCCGGCTGACCAAAGAGATTGCGCTATCTGCGCAAGAACAACTTAGAGCAAACGGTTCTTTACCGACATTGCCTAATAACGGACTGGACAAACAAGTGGCTATCGTGCAGTCATTCAGCGACACAAAGAGGGACGTCTCTGCTTTTCACAAAAGTGTCCTTATAGCTTGCAGCGTGGCCTGCTAGAAATTAGCCTTGCTGCAAAGTCAGCCATGCACGTGTAGCTCTGCAGCACTCATTATTCGTGCATTTACGGCAGAGGTACGGTACGCAGGAGAGTCAAGCAGGTTGAAAATCCTATGCAATTCTAGGGATCTCTTTGTATAGGTGTACGTGTGTTCCCTTTACGGCCTTCTTCGGCCAAGGTGACGCAGCGCTTCCCATTGGGACCCGTCTGTCTGATCGGACTACCAGCTGGCCTGTACTAATATTGCGTGCCATGGTAGGAAAACGGGGAGGGGGGTGGAGGAGGGTGCTCGTTATATCCCGCTGACCTGAAACGCTGGCGCCCGAGTAATTTTTTGCTCCTCTACTATTGCTGATGAAAGCCTCGGTTTGTCGCTAAACCAGAGCTGGTTGCCGTGAGTTCGCGAGCAGCACAGTACACGCAGATAGCACTGCTCTTAGTGCGGTGAACTCATGACATGAAGAAGGAGTAAGGTAAAAGAACACTGTTATTGGAAGAGCTTTCGTTGTCTCGGCCTTGGTTTGTGTATAGTCGTCGGTGACCACTTGATGACAGTGATTTCGTGGTTACTACTTACTATGTGATACAAGAAAGTCCTCTTTCATCAAGCCGGCGTCTGTCAATACGAAAAAAGCACACTCCCGTTCTTCAGCGTAACTGAGACACGTGCGTTAAGTGTATAGGGCCACGTTCGATCAGAAGGTAGGCCTCAGGTAAACTACATGGTCATGTACTGTGATGGCGAAACAGCACTCTTCAATTAAGGACCTCGGAGCTAACGAGGGGACATGGGATCGAAAAGCATGGCTTGCGCCTTCACTGCTTCTTCAATCATTCCGCCAGGGCATATACTAACATACCATTCCCTTGGGGTTCTGCCTACATGGAAATCTTTCTCATTGGGTGAAAATGCTCGGTTATTGAGGTTTGTCGACGTAGTCGTTGAAATAGTATGGCTACTTGTTTAAAATTTTGTCAAGATCTTTTTTAATGTTAGCTTTTGCCTAATGCTATCTTTTGCTGTTTCGTTCGTTTCTTGTTGGAGAAAACAATGTTAACCTGGTGCTTGTGAAAACCTGCAAGCATTTTCTATTTTTTCACAGTAATAGTAATCTACAAGCGTAAAAATTTAACAAAATCACAAGTGAATGATCCAAAAACCGCGCTCACAAACACACACACACACGAACACGCGCACGCACACACACATACGTTTTATTCATTGAGCTTCGTGCAATAAAACATTACAAATTGATATTTTATAAATTGTAAAGGAACACAAAATAAGAAAAACCGGGCGCAGCAATAGAAACATGAACGAATGATGTTTATTTACAGGGTGAAACGAGGTCCGAGATGGAAGCTACAGGCCAGGCCCAGCCGGGGCAGAGTACCCCCAGATTACGTGCGCACACTCTACTTCTTTCTCTGCCTCAGTCGCGCAGTGCTGCGACATTTTCCCCGGGGGCAGACGAAGCTCGCTGAGCGAGTTAAAGGGACCTGTGATGGCACTGCTTGAGTCTGGCCACGTGAACAACTTGCGTCGCCTGTGAACGCCGATTACTTGCCGTCACTTTGGCGACGACATAGTTCACATCACTCAAGCGGCTCAGTATAACGAATGATCCGGTGTAAGTGGCGAGAAACTTGCGGTACAATCCCTTTTTGCGAACAGGTGTCCACACCCAAACATAATTACCGGGAGTAACGCTGAGGGGGATATGCCGCGCATCATAGCGAATCTTGCTGTGGCCTTGTGAGGACAACGTCCTAAGATGCGCCAGTCGACGTGCTTCCTCAGAACGACACAGAGTTTGGGCGATGGAAGGATCTTCTTGGCACGATAAAGGCAGAATAGTGTCCAGAAAGCTCTGGGGAGCGCGTGCGTACAGCAAAAAGAACGGCGCATATCCAGTAACTTCGTGCGTGGCACTATTGTACGCGTACGTTACAAAAGGTAAGACGGCGTCCCAATTCTTGTGGTCAGCAGCGACATACATTGATAACATGTTGGTAAGGGTTCGATTCGTCCGCTCCGTGAGGCCATTGGTTTGCGGGTGATAAGGATTGGAATGACGATATGCAGAACAACAAAGCCGTAAAAGTTCTTCAACGACGTTCGCGGTGAATTGCCGTCCACGGTCACTGATGACAACCCGGGGAGCGCCGTGACGGAGTATGACGTGATGCAACAAAAATGAAGAGACATCTGCTGCAGTGGCAGATGGAAGTGCCGCCATTTCCGTGTAGCGAGTAATATAATCTGCGCATACTATAATCCAGCGGTAGCCAGCTGACGTCTTTGGAAGCGGGCCAAGCAAGTCGATGCCGACTTTTTCAAAGGGTAACGTCGGTGGCTTATCTGGTTGTAAATAGCCTGCTGGGGCCGTCGTCGTTTGCTTGTGGCGCTGGCAAATAGTACAGCTGGCGACATACTGTTTCGTTGTTTTCTAGAGCTTGGACCACAAAAATCTCTGTCTAAGTCGGTGTAGTGTGCGTGCAAACCAAGGTGCCCGGACGTGATATCGTCATGCATGGAACGAAGGACAGCAGGGCGCAGGTTTTCGGGCACAACTAGAAGCAATGGGGGACCATCAGCCGAGTAATTTTTTTTGTACAGTAAATCCTTACGGAAAGTAAACAGTGTAGTTCCTGCTGGCTGACGTGCAGCTGCCCGTAGGGATTCAAAAGGTAGGGTCGCAACGTTGCTCGCTCTCGAAGGCACGCAAGTCTGGAAAGTCGGAAGAGATGGAAACTAGGTTGTCATCGAAGTCATCATCCTAAGCTTTAGTGTGCGGTGAAGGGAGACACGGGATCGGCAATCAGCATCCGTGTGACAGCGTCCGCTCTTGTAGTTAACGGAAAAGCTGTACTCTTGAAGGCGCAAAGCCCAGCGGGTGAACCGACCAGACGGGTCACGCAGCCCAACCAGCCAACAGAGTGAATGATGGTCAGTCACTATCGTGAATGTGCGGCCATGTAGTTACGGACGGAACTTCTGAATGGCTAATACGACTGCTAGGCACTCGAGTTCAGTAACGGTGTAGTTTGTCTCCGCTTTGGGAAATTAACGTTTATCTTTTCAACGAACTTTGTGGCTAAAGAGACAGATGGTTGCACTCTTCATTCTTGCTTGTGTGTGTCAACGTGCAGTCTTCCAAAGAGTCGCCTATGGATTACCTCTACTCATATTTTGGTGCTGTTCCTTCAAGTGTACATGGACGCCTACACTGGACTCAGTCTAGTTAACCTCCCTGCCTTTCTGTCTTCCCTTCTCTCTCTCTCTCTCTCTCTAGAGGAAGTTGTTTCTGCCGTATAGGCAGACTCGGTTCGATCCATTCGCTTGGATTGCCATTCTTCTTTTTTATTCACTTTTTTCGGTGTGGCGTCTGCCAATACCAAGGTTTCCAGCCCCTCGGATTGCCTTCTCCTCGTGTTCCTTCATAGAGAGGGTCTCGAATCTTGTTGCTTCGATGTCCTTCGGTAGCATACGAGGGCTTTATACCAACCTCTCCTAAGTTTACCTGTTACGTGATGCCATGTGGCAAAAATGGATGTTCCACATCGGCCCACCATAACTTTGAGTGGCGCTGCCTAACACTCCCAGTGCTAGATCAAGTAAACATAAATGCCCAAGTTACTTGACGAATTGATGGCCGTCGCCGTAGCACGATTGGTAGTGCAACGTACGCGTAATGCAGAGGTTGTGGATTCGGCTCCCATTGGCGACAAGTTACCTTTTCGTCGACTTTAATTGCCTTTTTCTTTACCATTTTCTGCATTTCTATTGCAAGCGCACATAATCTCTCTCCCTCTATCTCTCTCGGTATATATATATATAGATATACATATCCAATAGTGCCACTGAGAGGGGTCTTCTGCGAACCACCTTCAATTGCACTTAGGTCCTCGAAGAGGCAAGACGTAGGTGTGCCCAGTGAGCTCCTACACACCTTTCTTAAATGGGGTGAACGCGGTTTAGTACATGGATCGGGAATCTCAAAGAGATGGGACGTAATGCGAAAGCATATCTCTCGCATTTACCGATATATCACCTCTGGATTGCATCTTTTTTTCTGCAGCTTCAAACAATTCTAAGGATGTCTACAAGATTTATTCAAATTACATCACAAACGCAGAAATTATCAGCCCAGGCTGACAGCCTTTGCAAGAACAACTCAAGCAACTCATTCAATGACTAATCTAAATGTAACTTCTACCCTCTTAGTTACGATCTTCACGCCACATGGGAATGTTGAAACGTTCGAAAGGACTGTCCTCAAAGTACAATCATTGTTTCTACACTTGAATATGGCCATGTAGATTGAGAGAACTTGTGTCATATCATTCGTGCAATTTACCTGATTACGCACGTAGAAATTGGGCAGAAAGTGAAGCAGCCGTGGAAATTCTCTCTTCTGACGAGGTTATTCCTATAGTCGCTTTGCGGAACTCTGAAGTGGACGCATAATCACGGCAGCAGCAGGAACGAAACCGGCCACTTGATCACGTGGTATGGTTAAGCATCGTTTTTCGCCACCTTACTACGTCAGGGGGACTGCACCGTGCGCCACGCTTCGCGGTTCTGCTTTCTTTTCCTGTTTATTCAGGAAAATAGGACAAATAACTTGACGTCAGTTATTTTGGCCTACAAAGTCATTTTGAAATCCTGAAACATTTATTAGACATTTATGACCAAGCCGTTCAACTACCCCACATAAACACTGTGTTCAGCGATGTAATCAGGAGCCCTATAACTAATGTTTTTATTCCAATCTCCTGACGTGAAACTTGCGTAACCGCCGACGCAACTATCGGGCGGTCACCCTCAGGGTTGTCTCAACCGACCAATCAAACGCTCTCCTCGTTCATAGGAGGTCACTGTTGTTTGCTTGAAAAACGAATAACATTGCCTACACTGAGCCTACAAGAGGCGAGGAGCACGCTCAATGGGAAAGGGATTCGATGGCGCCGATCCACTGCCCTGAAAATTGATAACCAGACGAAGCGGGTGGTGCCGGCGGCTGCGATTGGTCCGCTTGGCCTTACATAGCTTGCGATGACTCGTCGACAATCGTGGTGGCATGCCACGGAAGCTTAAGAATGACGCTAAAACGTATCCTCAGCAAAGAAGAGTTGCCAGAACGAGGTTACCATCACACCCAAGCATGGGCATTACGTGAGCAACATTGTGTGCAACGCAGCGATTGAGTCACGTGATTCAAACTGTCATGTACCAGGGAGGGCGTGGCGAAGAATCTGGTGACGTAACACGCGGGCCAACAGAAGGAGACGGTGCCCAGCGGCAAGCAATACCAGATGTGGCTGAAATCGCTACTGACCGGAATAGACGTGCTAGTTCCAGCAGTATCCTGTTTTCTACGGCGCCCGACGGGCCCGAATAATTCACCCCCCCGGAAGTAGGCATGCGACATGGATCCGCTGAGTTCTGGTGTTGTCAGTAGTCGCGTGGCATTCTGAAAGCTACTCAGGCCGGTTTTTATAGAGTCACGGAGTTCGAGTCACATGGGAGAACACCAGGCACGGGTTGAAAGCGGCTGCCTGTAGACACCGCAGGGTTGTCACTGATACGAAATGTGCCTAACAGCATCGCCAACTTCACCACGAACCAGCGGTGGCCGAGCCCTCCAACAAACGGCCGACGAACAGACTCGTCAACGCCCACCGCACCCGCCCACTGTCACCAAGCTCGACTGCGATAGCACACTAAATAACGAGCTTCACGAACATATATTTCTGCGTTACTTCTAAATTATCGAATCTCAACTTTTCCTCTTTTCCGGCTAGTCATTCTCTCTCGTTTTTCGTCCTGCGGGAAACCTGCGTTTTCAGCCTGAATAATAATGTCAATGCCCTCCGGTTTTTATTAGACAATTAGACTGCGCATCAATGGTAAAAAAAAAAGAAAGATAGCGCATTACCAGCTTATCCATCGCTTTGGAATCTAATTTACCTGTGAATATAGGCGCGGAAAGAAAAAATAACAAGAAAGAACTAAATAAAACACTGCATTCCGACATCCTCATTGCAGAGAAATACGCAGAAGTGATGAACACTATGTAAAGGTCGGGAATCCCAAGACCACGCCTTGCCTTCCCACCTTCCCACAGGGCAGATGTAAGGCAAACAAAACCATTGATCAGATTGAGCTGCTAAGACGCCATTCCTCTGTGCTTTCCCGCTCACAAATAAATCAAGAAACGAACATGCATTTCGACACTGAGCATCAGGTGGACCCAGGTGCAGGTGCTGGCTGTGAGGCCCATGCTTCTATAGCGTTCCGAGCTCGTAGTCACATCCTTGAGCGCTTGTGTAATGTGTCCGGAGAAAGCGTAAATGCCTCCAGGGGCACCTTCAGATTAGTTTGTGACGAGGCTTTACCTCGCGAGGTGACCTCTGAGCTTGAAGGGATCAGCCTGTCAGTCAGGCGGCGCGCTGTTTCGACTTCAACACTGCTTCTTAGCGCCTGCTTCTTGTTAACCGCTGTCTTTGCCTAACGGCGCTCGGCAGTTTCTGTCCTGCGCTCTCATTCAATAGGACGAATTTCAGTTACGCAATTTAGTTGCCAGTGCGCTGCATTGTGCGCGAAATGGTTATGTCCCGTGATGTGGTTTTAGGCTTTGGGGTTATGGACGCAGCATAGCGTAGACAAGAGACGCCAGGCTCAAACGAAAACAGGATTTTTTTTGCACGCCAGCAGGAGCGAGGGGCGCCGACCGCCACGAGCACGATACCACGCAGATCGATGCCGCGCCTCTCTGCCGCTATGACACGAGCCTTTCCTTTACCACGGTGCTTCCATTACAGATGCTTAGAGAAAGAGAACGGGGGTCGTGTTTTTCGCGCGACTGAAGATCTTTTCGATTTCGATTATGAAAACGCTCCATTCTTTGTTGTAGCTTTGCATGGCCGAGTCTCAGAGTTCGTAGGGTAATGACGCAGTATTGCGCAGAAATACAAACAAGTATAATAGATACCGCCAGCGAAACGAAAATGAATCCTTTTATGGAATGAAGTCAAGGCGCCACGCATAAATTACGATTGTTTTAGGAAATTTCTTTCGTACATCTGCTCCATTCTTTCTGGTAAAACACAAGTCTTCTACTATTTACTCGCGACATACAGACACCTCTGACCTCGGTGTCTCCTCGCATCACGTCCCGAGTCACACTGAACTGAACCTTTCCTTTTTCAAGCGCCAATATTTTTGTTTACCCTCACAGAAAGTTTCTGCATGATGGGACGAACTGCCAAGACAGATGTTCCCTTGGAGTGATGTATGTTGTCGCCCTCGCAAAGCAACGGGGCCTTGCCACTGTTTCAAAAATCGACTGGCCTCAGTAATCGATTGATTGATGGCGTGATGCGCCGCACATTTGTTCACAATTACAGGGTCGCCCTTCCTCTCCTTTCTTTGTTTTCATCGGTAAACGGCCTTCCCCCTGCGTAGGGTCTCAAACCGGACGCACGTGTGCCTGACCTACAAACCTTTCCTTTCTCTTCTCCCTCCTCCTTCTTCCGCCATAACCTCGCGTCCGGAGAAAGAAATAAAACGTGGAAGTGGCAGAAATCGTATCACCGGTGCGCTTTCCTTCAGGGCGACTTTGTGCACGCGAACAGGACAGATGTGCCACGTGGACGTGCTTTTTTGCCAGATGTAGCAATTTAAGTTCAGCCCGAACGTATGGCCAAGAGAGAACATCTGGGCAACTGCCTATAACAGGCACCGTCGGGCCTGGTTTTAACGAAGAAATAGCTCCTTTACGAAACTCGTGTTTTGTTTTCTCTATATTCGGGCAGGTGCTTATGCTTATTGCACACTATCGGCCGCAATTTTCTTGCTGTGTGATTTAGTTTTCGCTGACGCTCTTTTATCGCGTGTCCGTCGAGAATAGGTGTACGGCAGCGCAATTAAAAGACAGGACAAAAAAGGAAACACAGGGACACAGACAGCGCTAACTTACAACTTTGGAAGTTAGCGCTGTGTGTGTCCCTGTCTATCTTCTTTTGTCCTGTCTTTTAATCGCGCTACCGCACACCTATTCAAGACGCCTTACCAACAAGCCCGCATTGCAACCTTCGTGACCATCGAGAATCCGTTATCCGCTTATGCTCGGCATAAGGTGACTGTTATTTTCCCAAGCTTTGAGTAATGAATGCTTGTTGCGTTATTATCCTTTAAGAAGATGACGTTGCATTCGACTGAAAAGAAGTGCCAACCATCTGGTAAGCTTGTCTTCCGGCGGTATGTCTTGGAAGGTTCCCATAAAACTAAAGCGTCTTTGTCGGTTTCAGCAGTAAGCGCCATGGCCCCATGGGCATTATTTTCATTATTTATCAGTTCCTTTTCAAACAATCTTTTTGAGCACAAAACAAACAGGGACAAAGAAAAGGACCAACACAAGGACGAGCGCTTTCTAACAACTGGTTTTATTTTCGAAGAACCACCTCCTTAAGTACCCCCAAATCTGCGCGATCCTGTCAACACGCCAACAGCGCATATAACGCATATATACGCCAACAGCGCATATAACAACACTTGTGATGAAATGCCTCGGATCAGCGCTACCTGGTCAACATAAAATCAGCAAAGCGCATAAAACGAGCGCTTAAGATGAAAATGCGGTAAATGTATGATGACAGGAACGAAATATATTTATCTAACAATGAAACAGAAGGATGACTGATGCATTTTTCCTTTAGTTTTGCAATCCAGTGAGCTTCCACAATTTCTCTCGCGGTTTGATTTCTATGCCTAAACAATGTGTCGCTGCTTATAAGACAAGGTGAGCAAGCATTTTCTTGACAATGCGTTTCCAAATGTGTACTGGGCGACCTTTCAGAGTAGACACGTGTTTCCTTAGTCCCGTGTTAATGCATCTCGCAGTCTGCCCTACGTACGTACGCATGACCACACGTCATAAGAATCTGATACACAACATTCTTCGCGCAATTGACAAACGATAAACGTTTGGTATCAGATTCCTATGACGTGTGGTCATATGTACGTAGGGCAGACTGCAAGATGCATTAACAAGAGACTAAGGGAACACTTGTCTAGTCTGAAAGGTCGCCCAGTAGACATTTGGCAATGCATTGTCATGAACATGCTTGCTCACCTTGCCTTATAAGCACCGACATATTGTTTAGGCATAGAAATCAAACCGCGAGAGAAATTGTGGAAGCTCACTGGATTGCAACACTGAGGAAAAATGCATCAGTCATCCTTCTGTTTCATTGCTAGATAAAGAGATTTCGGTCCTGTCATCATATCTTTAATGCATTTTCATCTTAAGTGATCGTTTTATGCGCTTTGGTGTTTTTATGTTGACCGGGTAGCGCTGATCCTGGGCATTCTATCATAAGTGCTGCTATATGCGCTATTAGCTTGTTCTGTTGACTGGATCGCTCAGATATGTGGGTATCTAAGCAGGTGGTTCTTCGAAAATAAAACCAGGGGCGCTATAACGTAAAACTATTCCAAACTGTTCTATTCCAATTCTGCTATCAGCCCTCCACGATTGGTCAAAAACTTCTTTTGACCACCCCCACTTCACCTGTCTGTCACGCGACGTCACAAAAACCGCGATACCTCCCCATCTGATATGATGTTTACACACTGATTATGCATGATTTGACAGGAAAAAGAAAAACCGTTATTTCTGATTCGACCCCTTTTCGCCATTAGCCCTCGGCTATTGGTAAAAAGCTTTCGGGCTGCACCCACTTCACCTGCTTGCCACGCGACGTCACAAAACCGCACAAACTCACCGTGTCAAAGTGACGTGTACGCGATAAAGATGCATTAATATGCCGAACAAAACTGAATTTTCTTCGGAATAGCCGCAGGCTGCCCCGTTCCGAAAGGAATAAAAGGTGTCTGCCGCCGATCGCCGAGACGCTGGCTATTCGCACTTGCCAGAGAGCATGGGTGTATTTGCGTATAATAAATGTTCTTACGTGGCCGTGTAACGTTGTCGAGCACTTTCGGCACGCTTACCACCTCATTCTTCCAACTCTTTTTTGCTGAGGGTCAGTTTTAGCGTAATTCCTAAGCTTCCGTTGCATGCCACCGTGATTTTCGACCAGCCACCACAAGCTAAGTAAGGGAAAGCCGACCAACCGCAGACGCCGGCACCACCCTCTTCATCCGGTTATCAATTTTCAGTGCACTGGCTCTGCCCCAGCGAATCCCTCTCCACTTGAGCGTTCCGCTCGCCTCTTGTCAACCAATTAGATACGACAAGCCGCTCAGTGTAGGCAATGTTATTCGTTTTTCAAGCAAACAAAAGTGACCTCCTATGAACGAGCAGAGCGTTTGATTGGTCTGTTCAGACAACCCTGCGGGTTACCGCCCGGTGCTTGCGTCGGTGGTTACGCAAATTTGTCGTCAGGAGATTGGAATAGAAACATATTGGAATAGTTTTACGTTATAGGACCCCAGTTGTTAGAAAGCGCTCGTCCTTCGCTGCTCCTTTTCTTTGTCCCTGTTTATTTTTCGTGCTCAAAAAGTCTGTTTAAAGATGAATCTGTTCCAACGAGGCCGACTCGCAGTTATGCTATCAGTTCCTATGGAGTTCTTCGCTCTCTTTAATTATATCACGCAAAAACAAAATTAAGAAAGCGCGCGTTTCTCGGTATCGAGCGTGCGTGAATTGCGAACCTTTATTTCAGGCTGTGTCAAATATGTTACGTTTTCAGCCTTCCGTTCGTGTAGCGTATACGCAGATGATTGTTATAAGCGAATATTGTTAGAATATCGGGAAACTTCGAAACGCCATTCTCCCTCCTAGGGGTGGCTTCGGAAATCGAAAGCGGAAATCACAATGCGGACAGTTTAATCATCCATAAGAACGCAAACAGGACGCACAACAAGCTTCAGAATTCCACATGCCTGGCTTTGCCGTTTTCCTGCGCCCGATGTAAGTCTTCCAGTGACATTCGAGCCTTTACAACGCCTCGATATAAAGAACTGAACGTGTCATAACTTCCAAAAAAAGAATGCTGGAGAAACATAAAGAGGGAGAGATTAGATGTGCACTGTGTATTTCTTTTGACGTAGGCATTCTAACGTAACACTAAATCAGCTTGTCTTAAAAGGCATCCCAGGCACGACAAAGCAAACTCCACAAAGCCACATCGTATCCAGCCCAGAGTATTGGTTTTTCTGCAATGCGTTCGAAGCCTCGACGCTTGCTGCGGCTCAATCTCGACGACCCCACCACGCATCGAGGGTACAGGGGCTATGAGTCTGGTATGTGTGTGCGTGTGTTTGGTGGGCTGGGGTAGCTTTGAGCATGTGAGCGAAATAAGAGGACGGTCTAAAGTTCTAATACCAGAGAAATCGGACCCATTCTTTGCCTTGATAGGGCGCTTGCTCGCCGCAGTTTCAATTTATTTTCACTTATTCGAACGCTGCAACAATCGTCTGGCTGGACACTGGAGGCATACTGCAAGTGGCAGTCGGTCGAGTGGTGATACGGAAGGTAAAGAGCTCTTAAGCAACGATGACAACTACAACAACAAGGGAAAACAGAAAGACGCGATAATCAAGAAAGTTTTTTGCACAGGATAATGTACTCTACAAAAAGCATTGAACTTATCGCGTCTTCAACAATTCAGTAAATGTTTGCCTTCCGCCCGTAATTGGTGGAGGCTGCTGTATTGTATGTCTGCGCTACGTTTAAGTACTGGAGAATAACGTTAAGAAGACATCGGGCTAGTTATCAGACCGCAAGAACGAAATGTCGCAGGTCTTGGCAACCGCAAGCTACGAGGCTGGTGACGTGTTTGAAAACAAAAACAAAAAACATGCATAGTATATTGTGCGAGGTGGAATGCGGACACCACTACTGCCCGTTATTCCATTTTGTGTGTTGTTTATTTTAAAATGTTTATTGGTGACTTGGTACGCTTGTCTCGCGGTGAAATACGGAGTCAGTTTGCTGCGACCGTGGGAGCTTCGTGTTGAATAACTTTTTTTTCACCGTGAGCGCCCAAAGTGGCTTTGTTCGGAAATACTTGATTTTACAAATACAACAGCACTAACACATGCAACCACAAAGAAACAAGGACGAGACACAAGCGCTGATTGTCAACTAAATTTTATTGACGGAAGACGGACTCCTTATATAAGGTGAAAGGCAGAGGTGAAGTGTGAGGACGTGATACAACAGGGAAAAAAACGACACTTCGCAACAATGAACTTACGCGCAGGCAATCAACAGACACAGAAAAAGGAGAAAAAAAACAGAAAAAGGTAAGAGGTACTAAAAGACAACCAATTCAGTATTCGGTCGTATCGTCTCTAAAAATTCAAGCTCCGCAGCAAATAACAATACTGGGGGGATGCTTGCGCACTTGCTGCCATATTTCTTTATGTGGAACGCTTCCAAACTGACGCGCGCTGTCTTTTCGGTACTCTTACTGAGACTCTATGTCTCTCCCAACCGAGCCTCGCATTGTCTGCATTTAATTCTGTGCGCTACCAAATGTGCGCACTCGTTCTTTAAATCACTTAAATTTCGGGCATGGTCCCCCAAGCGGTCATTTATGCAGCGGCCGGTTTGGCCGATATAAAACCTTCCATACTTCAAGGGAATAGCACAGACCACTCCTGTGGAACACTCGACGAACGGCTTGCCATGTTTTACCTGACAACCTCTTCTTTAGAGTTGCAAATGCGTGGCACAACTGTGCCAGCTTGTGTGGGTGCCGAAAAAACAACGGACACCCCACGCCTATTGGCCACCTTCTTGAGATTGTGCGGCGTCTTGTGCAGGCACGGCATAGCCAAAGGCATGTCGGTCTTCCGACAGTCATCCGACGGCGGGGTTCCCCTTGTCGTCTACCGACGACAAGGGGACCCCGCCGCTAATTGCCGGCTGGCCTGATTCTCAAAACTTTTTTGCATTAGGTGCGGGCATGATTTTTGAAGAGGCGATTCCATACAGTGCGACGCTATAGCTCTTTTCACAGTTTTGGAATGCACAGAACCATATGGAAACAAATCCTTTTTCGCTCGAGGGAAGTAGCCCGCGCAAACATGCCTTTTTACAATTAAGCTGAAGTCCATGCTTGTCATATGCGTTTAAAGTTTACCCATGAAATACCTGACGCAGCTGTGATACAGTTTTTAGACCTGAAACTAACGTGTTGTGAATGGCAAGTTTGCTGGGGCACTTTGAATTGCATGCGACAACCTTAATAGCTCGAAGAACAATATATTATGTGGACTGTGCTCATGCACTAGTATATTAAGTGCCGAAGGCGCGTGGCGACTACACAAGACATTTGTGAGCGCTTTGTGCTGTTCCTCTTGTTTGCGAGACCAGTGGGAGGCTCTCCTGGTGACGCAAGACCCTGACAACCACCTACGGCTGGTGAAGAGGGCTAGGGCGGTGGCACCGAGCCATGGCTGCCTTGACTGAGGAGGCCACCGACCTTTGGGCTCAAGAAGCCTGGTCTAGCAATAAAGTTTATTTCTCTCTCTTTATTGTTTGCGAAACCTCAGAGAAGAAGATGCCTTTCAAAAGAAACACTCAATTATGGCAAGAAAGAAGGAGTATAACTAAGAATTTCTGTGCGTAATGAAGCTTTTACGGGTCGTCAGCTCGGATCCTGCATAAGATATTAAAGAAGTCTTTACTGCTGCCTTTCTCATTGCTGGCTGGTTATGACGTGCGAAGAAACGCAGCACAAAGCCGATAGCTATGCTCATCATGCGGAAAGGAACCAGGTGTTTGTTTCGTTTAGTTTGTCTGTTTGTTTTCTTTCATCGTCTGTTTGGGAAACATATCGCATCTGAAGCTTTACTAACGTTCCCTCTTCCATGCAGAAATTGTACTCTAGCTTGACCCCGTCAACTTTTCGCTAATCTGTGGCCACACCTACAGTAACACATTTCCAAGGGTGACTGATCTTACCAACTTTCATACGGTTCAAACAGTATATTAACAGAAAATTGGTGTCTAATGCATCTGCTGCGGCCGCTTGAAAAAATAATGAGCGAAACACTAATAAAAACGCGAATACGATGACCAATTCGTACGTGTTTTGGTTTGCTAAGCAAATACCCCGAACAAAAGGAGACAAGCTCTGGAACACCTGCGTCAAATCCTCACTGTGCGTGATGTTCGTCGTTTTTGCGCGTTCATTTCTTTACGTTTTCTCCATTTTCCTATGCCCTTCAGTATGTCGCGTTTTTCTTTTCTTTATTTTTTATTTTTGACGTACAAGATCTTTCCTTTCGGTGAGCATAAAGGTCACTTGCTAAAACCACATGCACCGAAATGTGACGAAAAGATCACCAATGTAGCTGATATCCATGCAACCATACTATTCAGTCGCCTTACTTTAGTATCATCGTGTAGAGACAAAAAAAAACTAACTCGATCATGCAAGTGTTGCCTGTACAGATGGTGCCATTATCATACCACGCATGAAGCAATCGGAGTGGAATTTAGGCTCTTGCTGGGCATTCAGAAATTCTGAGCTCGGCAGCATGTTTGTCGATCCAAGCTGAGGTCGTTACGTCTGAGAGAGCTCGCTCTGTCATACTAGGTATAATCCATCAAACTTAAACCTGTACACATCTGAAGTTATAAGGCTTAAGAAGTGGGCAATTTGTTGCAAAATATATGACGGTTGCTCGGCGATGGCACCCCTGCGTTTGACACGTAGAGTAAAAAAAATTACGTAAAGAGGCTCAAGCAGCAAGTCAGAGGGATGCAAACGGACATTCATCATCTTTGG
The DNA here is from genome assembly GCF_023375885.2 of Dermacentor andersoni. NCBI lineage: Eukaryota > Metazoa > Arthropoda > Arachnida > Ixodida > Ixodidae > Dermacentor > Dermacentor andersoni. The sequence continues at coordinate 62,738,311 of NC_092815.1, read as the reverse complement.
CCATGACGGGCCCATTACGAATAGGGAGCAAGCACCAGTGCAATATTACACCGTAGGACTCACACCACCTATTAAGTTAAGCACGTAATTGCTTTGTAATCCGTGAATAAATATCACTTGTGCATATTTGAACGTCATGTGTGCACCCCAGCGCCCATGCCATGCTACCCAGCAGCACGCACAAGACGTTTCATGTACTACACTGCGCTTCTTTCCCCGATAAAACTTACGTGATATTTTTCCTTCAGAATTTCCTTTTTTTTCTCTATATATATGTCAGCATATGTCCGTTTTTCGTACTCTTAATGTAAAAAATTTATTTGCATTTAAGGCAAAGTTCGAAGCGCCCTTTTACTTTTTTTAATGAGCACTTCTTCGAAGTCATAAATACCTTCAAACTAATTTACTCAACCACAGAAAACATTCACCTACGCGTCCTCCGGGACAAGGGCAACTTGTGATGCTTATGCATAGTGTATCTCCAAAATATTTCCATTGTTTTTATCTGTGTTTTCAGGCAGTAGTCCAAACCACATCTCTCTTTATCTACTGACGCCGTTCTCTGTCTCTCATCTCTTGTTGTCTCGTTGTATTCGAAGCTGTGTGCTTTCTCAGTGTTCGGAGTGTTCGTTCGCAGTGTTCAGTCTTCTGTCGCTTGCTTCCATTTCTTTTACTGTTCCTTAACTGAGAGCTCTGGTCCTTGAAGTGTTACACTGTGCGCTCACTTCTTCCTTCCTTTGGTATTTACACTTCCACATTCGCCGAGACAGAGGCCTGAGACGTGTTTTTATTTCATTCAAGTCATACAGCAAAAGATTCACGCGAGCGGTAGGCGGATGTGGAAAAAAAAAACTTTATGAGAAGCACCAGCATAGCGACAGAGAAGCCCAACCCCAGAAACGGCACCCTCATTGCTGTTCAAGGCGGTGTAAGAAAGAGAACTGTATGATAACGAAAGTAGTGATAGGCCTTTGGGACTGAGTGATGCCATGGCCTAGACAGCGAGACATTTTTAACGGAAAACAACACCAAGAGGCATGAGCAAGGCAGTAGCGAACTATGTTTTGTGGCGTCAGTGCGGTGTCATATTTGCAATCATTTTCTTTTCTAAGACAACATGTTCGTCCTTCTGCGTCAATTCTAGCATGTGTGTCGACACTCCTCGCACGCGCAGGTCGTGCTGTCTCGTAGCGTTACAAAATTTCTAGGGCTACTACATTTTAGTCTTTGCCAATCTGGTCGTCTAAAAACCTAATGGTTACATTCCCACGTTGCATTACCACAGATCATGAATTCCTTTTCTTGTTTTTACAGCAAAGCCGTTAAGGGCTACTTTCTCCACTATCGTTTACGCGTGTAGAAAAAATCCCGAAGATCGTGCAATGCCCGGTTCCTGTGAACTGCCCGTTCACGTATACTTGTAATTTGTCGCCCGCCAGCCTGTCCTGATCCACAGGTCACCTCAGCATGCCTACATAAAAACAAGAATTACTCAGTTTTGCACATATATCGTCGTGGGTATAGATTTATCATTTGAGAAAAGTGCAGGCGCAAGTGAAAAAAACAAAAACAAACATTTAATTTCCGCGTATCGGCCGGGGTCCGGCCTTCACCCTTGATGAAGGCCTGACGCCGGCCCCAGCGTCGAAATTCAATCTTTGGTTTTGATTTTAAACGTGAGCCTGCACTTTTTCAAATTAATAAACATCGGATCCGAACTACTTCTTATATTCATTGCGCGAGGTAGCAAAAACAAAGCACTTCCACTTTATTCAGTCCTCTCTCTTTCTTGCTTTCGCAGTTCCAGTTTTCTCAACTTCTCATTCACATCTACTTTGCCTGTTGCCCCTGCTGTTGCACGTTTTGTTTAGATACGACAGCTTCCACCAGAAACAAAATGCAAGGAGCCAATAGCTGCGCCAATCTTTTGGTCCTTATAGCAACCAGCGCACTCTTCATTCTCTTTTTTCGCGACAGAATGCCTACTATCTTATCTTTGCTTCCTCTCTTCCGACTCTTCATAGACTTCCTGCTGCTCCCTTTTGTCCCCGCGAGCCAGCGCCCGAACTCATCGCTGCCAATGACTGATGCTTACCAGATTCGCAGGATCCTTCCCTCAAGTTGGCGTTATGACGGCCGAGCAAGGCAGAAACAACGAAGGCGCGACACAGAAATTCAACCCGTCTATCTAGTTTCTTTTGTAGCTTGTTTGGCTTTTCCTTTCGTCGAGTCCTTCTTGCTGCCACGCTCGGGTGGATGTCGTCCGGAAGGAAACAAAGATAGGTGTTTGGGGTGATGTTTCGATGGCAACACGCTCCACTTCCTTCCGGAGTCGCCTCCGCACTTCCCCGCCGGTTCCTTTTCACCCCCCCCCCACCATTCCGCGAAGGCGATGATACATCCGATACACGCTCGGCGATTGCGCGCTCCCTTGGGTCTTCGCTAGCGCGGAGCTTGCACATCGACGTCGTAGTTGCGGCCAACTAATGGCGCTGATAAGCGTCTTTGGTTTTGTGTTCACCCGCCTGTCGAAACCTTTCGTGGGGAAGCAAAATGTTGTAGTTACGGCTGGCCCTTCCAGTGCCACTTGCTTCAGAGTAACCGTTCTATACTGCCCCGATGATTTCGGGGGCGATAGAAAAAGAACAATGTCGTATACACGTGGATAAAATGTCGTGGTCGCCTCCTAACAGCTGCAGTTACCGCTAGTCACGACATACAGTATTTAATGGAGTATTTTCTGTCGCACGTTGAATCACTGTCACTAACAGAAACAGTGCGGACGCGGAAGTTTGCCTCTCTTTGTCGCAAGCTTCTGTTCAGTCACGAGGATGTTGCTAAGTCATTGCGTCAGTAAGTCATCCCGTCATGTTGGGGACAAGAAAGCGTTTATATCAATCCTATTCATAGTGTCCAGAACCATACGCAGCGCACAAAACGTGGTTTCTATCTAGGCAGCAGATCGTCTTTAAAATTAACGCATTGTTGCGTTTAACTTCTCGAAATCGCACAGTGGGTTTTAAAGGACGCCGTAATAGAAAGCTCCGTATATTTGTACTTAACCACCTGGATTCACGATACATTCACGATACATCAGCATTTCTGTATTGCTATCCCACTGGCCAGGAATCGAACCCTGTACCTAGAGCTCAGCAGCGCCACGCCATAGCGACATAGTAATAGCCGCCGCGGTTCAGCGTAACATTTCACATTAAAGGATTCGTAGCCGTTCCACTCTGTGAATGTGGGCTACTAATGGTGCTGTAAAAGAACTACACAAAGATCACTGTGCGAGTAACTAGGAAAATGAACGTTTACCAAAGGTACGCACCAACACGTGAATCGTATGGTCGTGTTTAGTCACTTCACGAATGTTAGCGATCTCCGATAGGCCATTTTCAAACCGCAATCGGTCAAACACACGACAACTGAAGCCAAACGTCTTATCGATGAAATCTCTGCGGAATCAGGCATCTGCACCACTGTATCAGCCTTTCGGAGCCTGGTACCTCCTTCATTGCACTGCGTTAATCGCTTCGCGATGTGGCAAGCTTCCCCGTGGCTTCCCACTCGAGCCAGCCGCTTATGGGCAGTCTCATAGGAACGCTACTCACTGGTTCGTGCCGCCCGCCACTCTCGCTCACACTCACGTCTGCGGTGCCAAAGTTGGGCTTCGTGAGCTGTTTCTTTAGGCGCTACATGTGGGTTCCCCGTACCAGCGCACGCAACATACTAACTGCCTATTCGGTTCTTTGCGCAGGCGCCGAAATGCAGCAGATGGCTTGATAGCAACCTGCTGTCACACCAAATGATCGATCAGCGCTATGGCAATTAGCGCTCCCTGGACGCAGCCAAATCGAGCAGCTGGCTAATTCAGGAGCTGGGGTAGCTGTCAAAACCGCATCACACGCTTCACATCCCGAACGCTACCAATCCCCATCAGACCATTCCCGGACCGCAGTCTGTCGCACACCGAGCAACTTAATACAAAATGTCTGTCCAGAAAGCCCATTTGCAATATCGCACACGCACTCTTGTGCTCGTCCAATTTACTGGCGTGGTACCTGCGTCACTTCGCCACATTCTCCGCTTCGCGGCGCCCGTATTCCTGTCGAGCCCGCCGCTTAGGGGCATCCGCTCGGGCATGATCTTCGCTGCTACTTACCGCCCCTTTCCTAGCTTTCCACTTGTTACGCCAGCTGTCAGTACATGCCTTCTTCTTCTTCTTCTTCTTCGTCGTCGTCGTCGTCGTCGCCATCATCATCATCATCATCATCATCATCATCACTACCACCACTACCATCATCATCATCATCATCATCATGCTTTGCCTACTCATAGAGGGCACGCAGTTTTGAGGCATGGACATTGAAAAGTCCATAGGAGGGGAGACATATACAGCTTCGCTGTAAAGTGTTAGCCCTGTGGAGTGTTTGGTGGTAGTGTGGGCGCACCGCTGCGTGCAGAACAGATCTGTGTACGAGCCCCCAACTGATCGAGCACGGTGTCTCTCCGAACAAGGTATCCTCACTACAAAGCCCTACTCTTCGGTCACTGTGTTTGTGGCATTGTTATGTGCTGGAATATACAACTTGGGTAATGGGTGCGTGCCAATAAGTGTGTGCTGGTTCTTGGACAATCCCCTAGAATGGATGTGCCACTGTGACACTAGGTGTATGAAGCCTTAAATTTATGTAGATATGTGTCATATTTCTTTTTGGGTACACTTCTCATAAGCATTGCTCCATCGACAAGCATCATATATCGCCTGCGTCCTTATGACGCCAACAGCTGCGGGCGACGAAGCTGTGCTCGCTACTGCTGCAACCTCACTAACTCAAACAAGCTTTGCATTATTTAGATGTCAGCATTGAGTTGAATGCGCGTCTTTTTTTTTTTCTTTGAACCAAGCACGCTACACACAATTCAGCTTAACGAGCATTTTCTCGCCGCTACACTCAACCCGCATTTTTCGTTGCCGCTCAGAATAGCGGATAGCCTTTCAGCTGCGGTGTCGTTTTGTGTACCTGGCTTGCCTGTGTTTCTTCTGCCCAGTGGTTGCAAGAAGAAAAAAAAATCCCAGACATAAAGCTTTGGGTAAATTTATTTCTAGACTTACCTAACATGGGGGGGGGGGACCCAACTTCAATCCAAATTGCAGTGTATCACTCTAGATGACTACATTGCGGAACGCCTTGTCATGTTTGAGGGGGTTAGGGATGTGCTCTGCTCCATAAGCAATGGTGAAACAGCATTTTTTGTGTATTGTATAGTCTGCAGCCAATAGAAAAACCTGTGCATACACTGTGAATATTGGATTAATTTTTTTTTCTGAAGAGACACACCATGGCTTAATGCACAATAAATAAAATTTTAGTGGGGGAGAAATTATTAAGACTTACTAGATACACAAGGCATATTCCCAGCCCTTTGACTTGCTTCCACTGCAGTTCGCAATAAATTGGAATAAAATTATGTTTTTCTGACGTATTCATCAACGGTATGTCACATTTCATGACTGAAGGAGATATAGCGCTGCGCGTTAGAATATTTTTGTCGAGATATTCTTCGTTCTAAATATAACGCTAAACCTCATAGTTCTCTGGTGACACTTTATGTTGCACATGAAATGCGAAACTACACCATATGCAGCGGGAAGGCTGTTAGTGCTATTGCCGTGTAGCCGGAACATTAGTTTTCCCAACCTACGAAACACGTCTGGAGAACGGGCACGTATCGTAAAATTCACCTATCGCACATGTTATGGCGCAACACGTTAATCTCTTTTTGTACACAGTTTTAAATTGGTCTTCTTTAGCGCAATACTTCCCAAAGAATATAATTTAACGCAACTGTTGCATTATTCGAAAGGAGGACAGTGTGAACAGAGACATCGGCTCGAATTTTCCTGTGCTCAGGCATAGACGGAACATATGCGCCGCGTTAAAACGAGCATGTTTCCTTTTACGTACGTCTTCACGGTAATCACTTTGCCAACACAGGACTATTGGCAGAACATATGTGCCCAGTCACCCAATGTTTGCCATTTTACGTGTAGCGTACATCTGTGAAAGCTTTTGGGGAATCAATAAGACGTCCGTGGTATCTTACTCAGTTTAGAATTAATTACCAGCTCAGTCTAAAACATTTAATGGACGTATTTAAAAAATAAACACCTGAAAGTTTCTACACGGTTTATGTCTGAAAAAAATAACCATTATATGAGTGCTAACTTAGAACGTTAAGAATTTTGCTGGATGAAAATTTAGGTAATGGCAAAAGTTTCAAACTACAGGTGGTGGAATCCTAATAACACGAACACGGTCTCTCATTATTTTGCAATTGTATCTCCAAGAACAATTTATTTAGACTCTTCTTTTTTAAATCTCTTAACAAATCTTTGGGCGCATGTATTTGCTGACAAATCGATTCAAGTATCGTGAAATAAGACATTCTGGGTACTATCGGCATGAAAGGCCCACAGCTTCACACATAGCCCCACTTCTCTACGGGATGTCATTCAAGAACAAACGTAGGAAGGTCACAGTGTGCGCTGGCACGACAAGTTTTCGTTAGAAAGAAAGGCAAAATTAACGAACGCTTGATGCAGACTTGAAGGCTGTTAGTGCTGTTGCCGGGTCGCCGGAACATTAGTTCATCGCCCAAACATCGCTCGAACATATACTGTCAATCGGTGAGGTTAAGACAGTAGTAATTAGGCTAGGCTGTAGTCACGTTTGTCTGCCTTCCATTGCCACGCTCTGTCAACGTTAGTCTAGCACAGCAAACCACGAATATTGTCAGTTTAACCCCGTGCCACCTACACACTGTTCCTTTCTGGGAACGCTATTATGCGCACGGATAAGAAAAATGCTCATAGGAACTCTCACCGAAGCTTGCGTGTGTGTGAACGGACTAGGAGGGAAGGGGAGACGGCGAATTCGAGAGCCCGCAGGCGACGGTAAATGATGCCGACCTCCCTGCCAACAACATCGAGTTTGTGAATTCTTTTCCTTTTCAGTTTCTTTCCTTTTTTCTTTCTTTTACCCAGACAAGCAGGCTGCGTTGTCTGTATGTGAGCTGGCCGGAACTCGCATGCATGATTTTCGCCCGGAGCTATGTATCTGCGAGTCGGAATCTCGCTGGCGTGGAAAATCAACTGACTGTCAGCATAGAAGAGATTGCGGGTAGGGCACGTCTATGGCAACAGCCATGTCACCCGTCCTTCTTTTTATCACCGGTAATGCTCACGTGACGAGGACGTCGCTGCTCAAAAGTATAAGCAGAAAAAAGGAAGATGTGTGACCAATGGGTTATAGGCGTAATAGCGAAGCTGATCAGCGAAATGTCAGTATTATTACACCGTACGTTTCAACACAGTTGGCAAAGAAGAACCGGGTAGCGTTGAGACATTTCGAAGTCGAATAATAAAGTATGGTGGTCGCAACTGCTCAAATATATTTATACAAGCTGTGATTAGAAAATGAGGATTTTACGGATCACTTCATGTTTACTATCTTTGATACACTTAAAAATTATTTTCCTGAGAAGAAATCCTGAAGATTAAGAGCAAAGAAGAGACAAGAGAGAAGATCGATTCGCAGAAATTAGGAGACATCTATTTTTGCAAGTATGTTATTTAGGCTTACTCATAAAGTTCAAAACTCAACGAACAACACCGTCTGAAAGAATAAACAAGCTCAGTTTATTTCAGGCTATATTTTCCAAACCTAGGACTGCTTACGGAAAACGATAATTCGCCACACTAGTTGTGTATTCCACATTGCATCGCATCGTTTATCGGTGCACGATTGCGATCTTGTGCTCTTGGCATTCTGAAAAGTGTGGGTGTGGGTAGTGAGGGGAGGGGGAGGTATGTGACTGTGCTTTCGTTCATTTTCACACGCACGCTGTTATTTCTGCGTCTTCGTACATGCTTTTGCTTGTAGTGCGTGGACACATTTTGCGAGTTTGTGTCTGAGCCCACGATGGAGGGAGCAGTCGTTCACCTAAGGTCAAATTTATCCTGTTCATTAAATTCCGCTGCCTGTCAGAAAGACAATTACTTGACAAGAGTTAACGACGTATGCCGGCATTTGCTCATCAGCGCAGTCTATACTCTGTGCCGGTCCTGCACATTAATTAGGAGACGTGGACACCTTGCAAAGTAGACAATATATGCCTAAGAAAAAGAGTCACTATCGCTTTCACACACGACGCTAGTGCGCGGAAAAGCATTTGCTTTTAATCATGAAGTACGAGATGAGAAACTCAGTCGCGGCTCGTCGCACACATGTCTACAGCAGACTTTACGCAATATTCCCTGCTGGCCGGCCAAAAGTGGAGGCCATCACTTTCACTTGCCTGCGTGCGACGGGGCGGCGAAGAAAGCGACAACGCTTTACTCCACGCTGAATCGCTGTGATCATCGGGGCGACACAGTGCACGGACTTAGCGACGGCTGCTAATGACAATCAATCAAGGGCAGTTCATCAACATGGGTGGTAATTAAATTGCAATTCAGTCCACTGCGAGAAGATCAGCTTGTGAATTGCTGTTTGAAATTTCAGTAATATAGAAAGATAGAGTTCTCTGGTTGTGCAAACACGCCACAACAGCCGCACGCACGCGTGTCCCTCTCTCTCTCACTCTATGTGTGTGTTAGAGAGAGAGAGTGTGTGTGGGCGGGGGTGTACGCGTGTCCGGTGGTTTTTCTTCGACCGCGCAATATGGTGCGCGATGCTTTCGTTTTCGCTGAAGCTTCTCGTAAGTCAGCAGTGTGCGATGTCACTTCGCGTGATGCTGAGAGCATTCCCTAGAGGCTACAGGGTTGAGAGCACTTGTAACGCTCCGAGCACCTTTTATGTACGAAAGGGCTAGGTGCATCTATTGCAAGATTAACCACCAATAAAACAGCGCCTTCTTTACTTTGATGTGGGGAAGAATGGGACAGGAATCGGTCACTTTCTTTGCCTTAAATTTCTGCCAACCATATTAAGCAAATAGTCAGATTTTCAGCAGACGTCACGCCCCGTGGAAGCAGTGTGCAAATTCTAAGCGAATAGTATTGCTTACCTTGACAGGCGTTTCCGATTTAATTGCTTGACAAAAGGCGAGAAGCATGCAGACAGGGGAAAACTTTCGGTGGGGCCGAGCTAGCGCAGTGAAAGTAGATAGCCGATTCAGGAGCGTGGTGCCGGTGTGTGCGATAGGCCCGCTTAGCCTTGCTCAGCTTGCGGTGATTGGTCGGAATTTTCGGCGACGTGCAACGGAAGGTTAATAATGACTCTATAACGGATCTTCAGCGAAGAAGAGTTGGCAAAACGATGTCGTATACGTTGCGAAAGGGCTCAACAACGTACTACATCTAGACAACATTGTTTATACGCAGATACATACATTCTCCCCAGCAGCTCCGAGTAGCCAGTGCTAGAGCAATCGGTGGGCAGCCATCTTCTATTCCTTCCGGAAAGGGGTAGTCTCCGGCTAATACGAAAGAAAATGAGCTTTGTTCGGCATATTAATGCATCTCTAATGCCTACACGTTACATTGAGGTGGTCAGCTTTTGGCGCTTTGTGATGTCGCCTGGCAGACAGGCGAAGTGTGCGCTGCCCGAACTGTTTTGACCAATAACGGAGGGCTAATTGCGAAAAATGTATAGTAAATAATTAGTTTTCTTTCATTGTTTCAATGTTGGGCTTCCGCAGAAATTTGCCTACACAAGATGCAATGCTCCAACTTAAGCATCAAGTTATAGATAACACAAATCGAAGCACCAAAGCTATCCTAGGATTGGATTTAAAGAAAGCTTTTGACAGTGTTACCCACGAAGCAATATTAAAAAGAATGCCTGAGCTAACCCTAGGCCAGCGAGTATACAGTTATATACGAGACTTCCTTACTAACAGAAAAGCACACATTACGATAGCAGACCTTAACTACGAAGAACTACAGATTAGAAGCGCAGGTACTCCCCAACGTTCAGTAATATCACCGATGCTGTTTAATCTAGATCTTATCGGATTACCAGCAAAGCTACAGGAAATTGATGGCCCCAATCATACCATCTACGCTGATGATATCGCCCTCTCGGTTAGCGATGACAACGATGGACAGGTTGAAAACACATTACAACGTGCAATAGAAGCAGTTGAACAATACCTAGCAGGAACCAGACTGGCGTGATCGGCAGAGAAATCTGAGCTCCTCATTTATGTACCATCGCGACGTGGCCAAAAACCACGTAACTACGAGGAACGAAACAATCCATAAATTCACCTAACTACGGCAGATGGTACGCCATACCCAAGGTTGACAAGATCAGAGTATCGGGCCTCATCACTGAAAGTAACGGCTACAATGGAGCGACCATACGCAAATTGGACAATATAATATCTCAAATCATGCGGCTAAAACGAATAGCCAACAAACATAGTGAAATGAAAGAAGGCAATATGCTTAGACTTGTCCAATCGTTCGTAATAAGTAGAATAGTATACTTGACATCGTACCTACGACGGTACTCGTCTGAAAAATACAATTTAGATTGCTTAATCAGAAAAATCTGCAATGAAAAAATCAGACTCTCCATCACCACCAGCAATGATAGACTGCTGCAGCTAGGTCTCCACAATACACTGGATGAGCTAACCGAGACACAACGCATAGCACAATAAAATTTAACGCATGACCAAAACTAGAACAGGTAGGCAAATATTGGATCGCCTAGGTATAGGGTATCATACCCAACATGGCGTGAAAGTAAACATACCCAGACACATCAGAGACATGATAACCCTACCTTAAATACCCAAGAATATGAATCCCACCCACGATCAGAATAGACGGGAAAGCAGAGCACGCAATATACAGAAGAAAATCGGTAACAGCAAGAATACCACATCTGTAGACGCAGCTAGATACAGACACAAGCGCGCCTACGCAGCAGTGGTGATAAATTACGAGGGGAAATGCACGAGGAGCGCTACATTCAACACACTACACGTAGAAACCGAAGAAGAAATAGCTATCGCGTTAGCCATAGCACAAACACAAGCGAGCATAATCATCAGTGATTCCAAGACGGCGATACGAAACTTCGCGAACGGTGGAATCTCCCCAGAGGCATTACGACTCCTAAAATTAGATAATAACCACGACAAAAGTGTCCATCTCATCTGGACACCCGCTCACACACTACCAGACGGTAGCAATGAGGCGGCGCACCGCATGGCTCGAGAGCTTACGGACGAGCCTCGGTTAGCTCCGCCTCACCGACTACCGATGAGTGGGAGTGGGAAGATCGAATGCCCAGATTTCACCAAATTACACAATACCATAGATTGCAGAGGCGCACATACCCGCCACCGCACCAAAAATTAAGCGAAAGTCAGTCTGTCGAATCACGGCAGTACAGACCAGATTCTATCCGAGTCCAGCTATCATGCGCCTAATACACCCAGATTTATACACGGCTGACAGGTGCAGACATTGCGACTCTATAGCCACCCTGGAACATATCCTACGGGAATGTACGGCTGTAATAAGCAATAATGGTGATGCAGCACCAACTCTGGGGCGTCCAGCGAGCTGAGGAAGCCGCGAAGGGCCAACAACCTTTGGCTGAAACCTAGGTGAGGTCCAGGCCCACCTCACCAAATCGCAGGGCACTCAATAAAGTTATTTGAATGAATGTCTGTATATTTTCTGTATATTGTCTCTTACCGATCCATTGTATTTAAAGAATAATAAAATGAAACTGAAACTGTTCGATGTCATATCAAATGAGGAGTTGTCGCAGTTTTCATGTCATCGCGTGACGGTCAAATGAAGTGGCAGTGGCCCGAAAATGTTTGGCTAATCCTGTAGGGCTGATTACAGCAATGCAGTAAAACCAGTCTGGAATAGTGTTACGTTATAGCGCCGCAGTAACAAATCCTGTATTCCAGCATTTCGTGTTCCTATATTGTGACCAAAGTATGGAGGACAGGTTTATAGCGGATGCTTTTCGCTAAGCATTTTTGCTCAGAGTAAGTGGGCCTTAAAATTAAATCATTCATTCTCAGTAAGAACCCGATTTCAAGCATTCTGGGGCAGTCACTTATAGCAGCATACAGTTAGCAAGCTAACTGTATGCTGCTAAGCAAGCTAACACATGTGCAGCATAAGCAAAGCCTGAACTAAGAACAATATGTTTTCTCAAAGAAGCAGTACTTGTAGTCTTAGGGACACCAATGTTAAGTTGTTTTTTTTCTGAGGGACTTGTACAACGCTTCTTATTAGTGTTCTTAATGCTTAGTACCCATTAGTGGTGTCGTACATTTGGTAGAACGCACTACTATAGTGCGCTGATAGTGATTTTATTACATATCCTCAAAACGTCTTGCCGACAATGCCTCGCAAGGTTTCACTTTCCCTTAGGTCTCAGATGACAAGCATACATGCTCATAGCGTCGTAAATATGCTCGTGGTTCCCGCAGAGAAATGGTGCTCTACTTGTTCCTCTTACTTTGCACCATCCTGTTACTCGTCCCTAGTGTCGCTGTCGTAACGTAAGACGCCGGAGCCGCCGAAGTAGCGTCGATGACAGCAGTGTTTCCGAAACGGGCTATGAAACCGGATGCCAGGACAGTTATTCTTCATTTCGCCGGGTTGGTGACCGAGAGATGGCGGTCACAAGCACAGTACTACGAGAACACAAACCCTTGCAAACCTGCAGAGTTTGCACGCAAAGCGACACATACGCAGAATGGTGGCCGCGTAGTAAGACGACGTGCTGCCGGTGCGAAAAAGCAAAACTCATTGGGAGGCAAGTGCGCAGACGGAGCGGCAGGCGCCTCTTCGAGGACAAAGAGTCATGACCTGGGCGTTGCTGCTAATCCTATAGTTTAAAACCAGCTAGCAAAAAACAAGGTCAATGTACTATCACGAAGTTGACATGCTTCTAAAGGGGGTTTAATACACTCCTTTATCCGGCCAGAAAGTTTGATCAGCCATACTCAATAACTGTACTAGTTCTGCTGAAGTAGTCGAGAATTCGGCGGAATATTTTCATGGAAAGTAGAAATATTATTACTAAAACATACAAGTGACTGACTGATTGTGAACAATTATTAAGGGATCTCTACAGATCTCTAAACGCGTTTTTGTTACAACTTTGGTCATGCTCTACACCTTGCATGTCTTAGGACAAACAGCACTAAATGTATTTTGTCTTCATTTAGTAACAATGTGCCCACTTTCAGCGTCTAGGAATAAGGCATCGTCAAGTGTAAAGGCCATAAAATTAGTTGCAGAATTGTGAAATTCACTGCCCTGTCAGAACATTTTCTGCTACGGCTGAGAAGCACATTGCTATTTGGACAACGCAAATTTGAGCTTTAGCGCCGCTAATGCCTACCTGCAATGATAGCTTGCTTTAAATATCTTTATGTTAAGCATGTACTTATAGAGTTACTAAGCACGGTGTTAAGCGAAGATTATAGCTGTGTCCATCTATGGGCAATAAATTGCTCAACCTGCACGAAGCACCTCCAAGAAACATTTATTTCCACTTTGCGATGCTTTGTGCTCGAAATTCGGTTGTAGCACTGGATACTCTCGAAATTGTTCAACTTGAATTGTTACTGCGAAGCCGAATAATGTACTCATGTACTTTGTCAATACAGAAAGGCTTCAACCACAAGTGTCTTGACAAAGTCAATACCGTAACTGTTTAAATCAGTAGCGCTGAAGGCAGTGAAGCACAATTGTGGCTGTAAGGACACCACTCATCCGGCACAGTGGGAGTCCGCAGTCTTTGTCACGATGGTCTTGGCAAATGGTGGAACGAAAAATGCACCGCGAAAACCTTCAGCGCTCTCGCGATACCATTACATCTTACAGTAATACTACGGAAGAACGTGAGAACTTCCTCCGCTGCAACCCTGATTTACGAATAATCCATCTCGGTGTCTGGCAGCAATAACTTCTGTGTGCGAATAAATGAGGCTCAGCCTGGTTAACCACCCTGCCCTTCCCTTATGACTTCTCCCTCTCTCAAGATGAAGTATTGGTGATAAAAACAATGTTTGGATTTGGTACGTTGTTTTCTTATATTTAGTTGGCCATCCAAGTTGTTACCATACCTCATCACACAGCTTGATTGGGCAGATCTTTTATTTAGGCCACTTCGTGGCGTAAATAATCATTACGCGGTCATATGCCGACCACTAGCTTTGCATGAGTATCGCTAATGCGCCCCTTCCTTCTGTTAATGCTAAGAAAGAAAGATGATAATTTTAGTGGCAAATACGCCACATGCTCACATCACGCAGTCACCTCTCATCTTTCCACACAATGAATTACGTGCAATAAATTCGGTAATCTTCGTTTTCTGCATATAACAAATATATAAAAGATTGTTACTAAGGTAAAGAAATGTGGCTGAATGGCTGAATACACGTACACTCGCCAGCTGAAAAAAGAACCCCTAACAAAGAACCCCTAAGCGTATCCTCCGTTGCAGCCTGTGAAACGGGGCAATTGTATTTGTTCATTCGTACTCAATGCCTGCATTTAGGCATAATCATCATCATCTTTGATGTGGCCAGTCAGGCCTGACGCTCTAGCGTACATGCCAAATTGAATATGACAAAGCTGCGTTAAAGGCGCTATCAGCTGTCTCGCTCCGTAAAAAGCATATGGTCGCATGATCCTATAGCACGCAATTGTAGCTGCAAATTAGAACACGTTTCTTGCCGACCAAGCTCGCCATATTTGTTTGCACTGAATAGTAACCGGCCCGTTACCGCTCCTGAGACTGTTCCCGAAGAAGCACCTGTTCGAGCTAGAGTTTCTCATGCATCCCTTAACTTTTAAGCGAAGCTGAGGCACTTTCCTGTCCAAACAATAAGCGGATCTATAAATGCTTGCTTCTCGAAGTTTCAATCGCAAAAGAACAATGAAACTTGTGAGATATTCGGTTCCACTCTTTGCATTTCATTTTAGCCATCCTGTACAAGAGAAATATTTTTAAGCATTAAGTTTCCTCCAGCAGTTCATCTGGTGAACTGCCAGTCCATACATTGTTGCGTTCCGTATTTCCACCGCTACTAAAAATGCATCCGCACCGACAATGAGAACGAGCATATACTGTGCACAGCACCAGCCATTCTCTTCTTTCCTTATCTTCTTCTTCTGCTTGCTTTTTTCTTTTGTGGGACGGGGGGGGGTCCCACCTCTACGTAAGTCCCTTAGAAGTACCAGACGAAATGTTGTTGTCGTAATCATGCTGCCGAAAGCGGAAATAAACTCGCGGTGCCGTCATGGTGGTGGTGGGCCGACCTGGAAGCGCTTGTCGCAGCTACATACTCCCTGTTTCCTTACGCTTATCTTTTTTGTGCCAGCCGCGCTATACTCTTCCCGGAGCCGGCGATTCTTTGATGTAGTATGCAGGAAGCCTTCGGTCTGGCAAGTACCTTCGATGCGCCGTGTCTTTCAGATGATTGGGTGTCGTTCCCGACTGTAGGAATTACTGTGCCGCATTCGTGATTTTTCCTTAATGAACCAGAAGAAGAAGGCAAAGTCTGCCATTTGCTCCATTCATACGATTCGTATCACATAAAACAGATAATACATATTTCAGAATACGCTGGCACGGAATCTTGCTCCACGCACAATAATATATGGTCGTATATAGACCGTGCGCTTAGACCTTGAAAGGAGCGGTTGTGCAATGCCGCAATGATGACAAGCAGGTATACGATATGAACGTAGGTGAACCTCGTTTTAAAGATTCAAGAAGAATTCTAGCCTTTTAAAGCTATTGATAGACACTCCTTCAGCATACGTGCAAGAAATGTATGAAAGATGAAAATTCTAACACCTCTTGATTTATCCGAACTTCAAGGGGGCGTTCTATACCGTATACACTTTCGCATGCAAGCTGCTCCTTCAAACTGGCCTTCTGTATTTTTCCGGACAATATACTCTCCCTGCTCTCTAATTCACACAAGGGCTGTTTTTCGCTCTTTAGGCGCCCGTCTCCTTCCCAGAAATCTTCTATTTAAGATCAGTTTTCTTCAACTTAAGATTTTGTCGCTAATGCAAACTTACTTTTTCCGTATGTAATAATTGGGAATAATTAATGACGCCAACGCACTTTCAAAATGAAGTCTCCTTTCACGAAGAACAATGTGATATTCGTACGCACCATAAAATAGAATAATTAGAACAGTAATAGTGGGCTAGAAGCATAGCTGTGCACAGTGGGTCAAACAGTCGACATCAGAAGTTAGCGGACGACTTTGATTATTACGGAGCAGGGGTGCTATGCAGGATGCGCCGAGTTTCTCGTTCACCCGAGTTTTACCCGAGTTTGCTCGACGGCAGTCAGTGAACGGAGATAGCGCGGAACGCGCGGAAGGTGCAGGCAAAAAAATATGTAGACAAAAAGCCGCGTATGACAACATGAACGCACCCTGCGCGTGCCGCGCAGGGTGCTGCTTTTACGTTTCAAGCGCAGAAGGCTGCACAACGAAACGCGCCAGCGCCGCGTATTGTTATCAACGGATTATCGCAACTTAGCGATACCGTGACTGCCCCGCTGTCTGTCTGCACACTTGCCGTGAGCCGCTTGCCACGCCTTTCCCGGGCGCGTCAAGGGCGTGCCTCATCTTTCGGGCACTGTCTTTCTATCCGCCATCGAATGCGAACAGGGTACATGCGGGGCATTCTTGCACCTACACTGTCACTCAAACGAATACGTTAAAATACAACAAATAAAATAACGAACAGTTTTATTTCTTTAGGTATCTGTTTTTCGTTTTCAACGCTAGAAATTTGTGATGACAAACGGATATCGAGCAAATTATTAAATTTTGCACTTCTTGCCGCGAGTGGCGACAGGGAGGCGAAAGCTTAGAAGCGGTACATTGAAGCGGGTCGCACGCACGAGGGCGTTCATACGGTGATAAGTCGCCTAGGGGCGCTGCAGTGGTATTCTCAATAAAGTCGGTCATGATCCATGGAGGGTCATGGCCACTCTTTCGTTATTAGGGGAATAGAAACGCAGCGCCGTGGTACGGCTGTTCATCGCAGGCGCTTCACTAGGCACTAGGCAATTAAGGCCCCCGCTTTACCAACTAAAAAGGACACAACAGCTGTCGCTGGAAAATGGCGGTATGTTATTTTAGAGTGCGTAGTGACGCAGTTCAGTGAAAATTTACCAGTTTGTCTTTGTGCGCGAAGCCTCTGCGATACATTGCGAAAAGTGCGTGCTTCCCCAGCGACACAATTCATCGCTTGTCATCGCTTGCCCAGTGAAGGCGCCTCTGAGCGCATGTACGCAGAGTGTGTTGTGCAGTCGAAGGTGCTTGCGGATTACCTCTGCTGGAGCCAGCAGCGATCGCAGATGGATATCGTAACGACGCCGCAGCACTCGCATTTCGGCAGGTGAGGGCTCTTGTGTGCAGTTATGAAATCAGATTTCGAACGGAGAGAGGTGTTGGAACTGTTGAGTGCGCTGTGCTTGTGATGAAGAAATGCCATTGCACTGGGTCTAGAAGAGCGAGCGATTCTCGGACGCTGATCGTGTTTACGACGCTGTGGCTCCGTTTCATCACCGATGACAGAGCAGCCATCTCAAACGACTGCTGCAATACGCACTCCTCAGCATCGTCGTCCCCCTCGACCCATCGACGTCTTGCAAGCAGCTACACTGACGTGCCGATAATTATTTACTGTGCGCTACGCGCCACAATGCAGGCAATGAAACCGTGTTGTGCGGCCATCTCAGCCCGAGAAGATGTATGCATAAGCCAGCGACAGTCAACGCTTTGTTTTTGATAGTGGTGCTCAGTACATCACCGATGAGAGTGCGTTGTGCGTGTTTTATGTCGGCGGTCAAGATTGTTGATGCCTCTCAGCTCGACACCGCGTCGCTGTTGCCGGAAGATAAGTTGGGCGTGGCCCAACTGTAGTGGGTGCGCGCGCAATAGTTACATGCCTCGCGCGGGGCGTGACCTCTGGTTTTGATTGACAGGCGAACTCGTGCTAAACTCGTACATCGCGAAACCCCCTCCGAGTTCAACTCGGGAACATGGCGGCGGCAGCAGCAGCCTGTTTCATTGCGTCCAGCGGCAGCAAGCGTTAGTATGACCGTCCGGACCCGTTCACCTGCATGACCGACGGGGAGTTTCAGCGTCATTTTCGCCTGTCGAAGACATCAGTGTGACGAGCTAGGTGAAGACTCTCGTCTGCGGAGACAGCGTGGCGGGCTTCATTCGCTCACCGTCGTAGAGCAAGTCATCTGTGCCCTCCGTTTCTACGGGACTGGGAGTTTTCAGGGAAGCGTCGGCGCCGAGCGTTACATTGGACGCCATCAAACTACTGTTAGCAACTGTTAGCAACTGTGTCAGAGATGTGTCTGACGCGCTTATCGATGCGGCAGTGCGTAAGCGGTGGCTAGCTTTCCAGAATACTGCGGCGGAGCGGGCATATATAAAAGAATGCTTCCTACTTCGTGGGAACATTACGAACGTAGTCGGGTGTGTCGACGGAGCGTACGTAGGAATTAAGGCGCCTTCAATGTCAGCGTTACTGTGATTAACAGACTTTTTCGCTGGTTGATCACTTTTTGCCGATTGTTCTACTTGTCTGTCAGGGTGCCTTCCAAATGGCTCACTTTCTTGGGAAAGAGGTTAATTAAGTATAAATAGATAAATGGATATCACAAATTGTGTGAAGTAACCTATGAATCCTAATCTCAGAAAGAACTTGGGGTTCTTCATTGGTGAAGTTACTAAGTATGCACAATGCTGAATTTTGGTCATGCGTAATCTATCGGCCGCACTATGAAACAGCGAGGCATTGCACAATTTGTTGCAGCGCGAGATGTAGATGTTGCACCAAGCCGGTTGTGCCTATGCATTTGTGGCGAAATGAAAATGCATTGAGAATCTTAGTGTGTTGGCTTGCATGAAGAAAATACTTCAGATTGTTTGCTCTGTTCACTGTCGATGCATGTGCCAGAGGTTCAGTGCATCTTCTTTTTTTTGGGGGGGCAGCGTTATTCTGGATGGATCAATTGAATATTTTCGTCTCATAATGGGGCTCTAATTCTTAAGCAGTAAAACAATGCACATCCGATACTCTGCAGAACTCTCTGTACGTGAAGATGTCATGAACCACCAAGGCAAAATTACATATCGGGAGAAATGTGGTGCAGATGCCAATGAAAAGTGGGTCTTTAACCCACCATGATAAAAGTAAATATTGCAGAGCAAATAGACCATTTGTACAGCTTTAGAGCAATGATTACACAAAACGTGATATGCCCAAACGAGTAAACCCTTGCCGCAATGCCAAAGTAGGCTGAGCGACATGCAGCATATATTAGCATTGAACATGTCTCGTAACAGTTATTTTTATTGTAAGCCCTCGCTGTCACACCTTTCCCTCCAGCACTCCCTTTACTGAAACGTGGCACTGTCTTTCCATTGGTGTCATGATGATAATGGTAACGGCAGCAGCAAGGCTGGTTAATGCTTGCCTCTTTGATTCCTGTGAGTTTAGTGGTAAAGAATATGGCACGTGCATACATACAGCTGTGCTGCAAAATTTAACATTTGTGATTTTTTGGAGAGCTAATTTGTGTTGGGAAATTTCAAAGATGTGCACCATTGTGGCCTAATAACTAGAGCATTGGTGAGGTTGAAGACGGTGTATTGGTATAGAAGCTTGAAGTTTAATTGCACAACAATTCGACGGGACACAAAGAGAAATACACACAGCAGAATGCTTTGCTGTGTGTGTTACACTTCTTTGTGTGCCGTGGAATTGTTGTGCGATCCAACTTCAAATTATGTGAGTGACGCATGCGCGCGGCCTCCCCGGACGCTTGTTGTCATGCAAATCTACAGGTACTTTTGTGAACTCACAACACTGCCACTTCACAGTTCTCAGAGGGAGACACCTTTACCCATACGTAGGCCACATTTCCATGTGGATTTCGATGGGTGTTCATCCCTTGCTCCATTAGAAAGGAATTACACTTCGTAGCTCGTACGCTCTGGACGTGTGACGCACAACCGCCACCTTCTACAACTGACAGCAGCGCTGTGCTGCGGAGCTACCGGCAAATAAAGCCGGGACGATCCAAGAAAGGTCCACCTCTGGGAATAGATATGTTGAATTGGCATTTGGAGCCGCAATTTGGCAAAAAAAAAAAAAGATAGACGCATGCACTTTCTGATTCGCCCTCGTATGTCGTGCGGGGCCTTTCTATGGTGATGCTGGCAAGGTGATGAGAAAGGGTCCAGGCATAATGCCTGACCTGCACACGCGTTGTCTCAATGGCGATGTGCTTAGTGATTGAATGGTCCTGTGCAATGGCACTAGTTTCAACCATTGACGCGCTGCTTGGTATTCCAAGGCGTATCCTAACAGCTCGAATGTGGTGGTACCATATTGAATCGAGAGCAAGCAAGGAACCGCAGTTCTGTCTTTCTCGTCATTGGGACTTTCCCATTGCGCATAGTATCTCATGAGCATCAAAAATACATTTTATGGACTCTTCGGGGGTGCCATTTTAAGTCATTAAGAACTAATCAATTAAACTTTATTTATGACGATATGTGAGAAAAAGATGCAGTCCGGGAAACGAAGAGAATCTCGTCATTACAAATGTCCTGATTTCTTTTAGGTGTAGAAAAATTTAAATGCAGGCCTTTCTAGGGCAGTCTATTCCAAATACAGAACACACGAAAATCAAGTTAGTAAAAAGGCAAGGATCAAATAAGCACAAGTACTGCAAACACGATCACAGAGAGAGAGAGAGAGAGAGAGAACAAGGGTAGGAAAGGCAGGGAGGTCAACCAGAACAGCATCCGGTTTGCTACCCTACACTGGGGGTGGGGGAAAGGGGAATAGAAAGAGGATGAAAGGGAGAGAGTAACCACTGAGTACGTGTAGGAGGGACACCATACACAAGGACACTATAAACGGTCTGTTAAGCCCGTGCACTTCAAGTACCGCACAAGTGCACGAATCGCTTTTCGAGCCAGTGACGGGTGTGGCCACGGTCCGAGTATCTTTGACTCGGTGAAAGCCCTCGAGTCCAGTCTGCGTAAAGTTGCCCGCAGAGAGAGGCGTTGGACATCGTAGCGAGGGCAGGTACACAATAGGTGCTCGATGGTCTCCTCGCACCCACAGGAGTCGCACATCGGGCTCTCGGCTCTCCCTCTACTTTCATTCCCATCCCCTTATCAGCGCGGTTGAGGTGTCCTCTGCTGAGAGACAGTTACTGCACTGCACTTTACCCCAACCTTTCCTTCCCATCATCAAGAATCTCCTTCTCTCTCTCTCTCTCTCGGCCATTCCCATACGGTAGGAGTATGCGTTCGTGCACGCCACTCCTAGCCACAAGCGACACAACAAGGTTGCTTCGCCGCGGGAAAGGCTAGATGGCAGTTGTAGCCGTAGCGTGGGGTCCAGTTTACGTAATCTGCAATTGAAGCCACTTGAAATCCAGAGATCTTGGGACTTCTTGCGCGCAAGTTGGCGAAGTTCTCTGGCAGCGTCCGACCTCGCCAAAGGTGTTGGACGCGTCTTGGTATCTTCGTGGGCACACCGGGCAGCCTCGTCAGCTAGGTTGTTGCCGGCGATGCCACAGTGAGCAGGAATCCACTGAAATATAATGTGGTGTCCTCTTTCCAGAGCATGGTGGTGCAGTTCCCTGATTTCAGATGTCATTTGCTCGTAAGTTCTGTGACGTAATGCGGACTTGATGCTGTGAAGGGCTGCCTTAGAGTCACTAAATACGACCCATTTCTCTGTTGGCTCTTCGGTGATGTACATCATAGCGGCATGGAGAGCTGCAAGTTCTGCCGATGTAGATGTAGTCGTGTGCGACAATTTGAATTTAACTGTAACGTTCTTGGCTGGAACGACGAATGCAGCAGTTGAGCTGGTAGGTGAGGTCGAACCATCGGTATATATATGTATGCGGTCATGATACGTCTGGTGCAGTAACAGGAGCGTAAGTTGTTTCAGAGCCGGCGATGGATGATTGGACTTTTTTGTAATTCCAGGAATAGCAAAATTCACTTGAGGCTGTCGCAGGCACCACAGGGCAGAGGAAGGCTTCGCCGCCGGTGTAAAAGATGCCGGTATGTACTCCTGATGAGCGCTAATCACTCGTGAAAAGGTCGCTTGAGGTCTCTCGGCTGGTAGGGAGGCCAAATGATGGTCGGGGATCCTTGACAGATGGCGAATGTGCGCTCTGAGAGAGTCGACAGCTACATGTGTCTGGACTGTATGGTCTCCTGCGATGGCCATTGTTGCTGCTGTTGAGGTGCACCGAGGCAGCCCTAAACACGTGCGTAGGGCTTGACCTTGTATGCTCTCCAAGGCGCGAAAGTTCGTCTTGCATGCATTTGACAATACTGGTAGGCTGCAACGTAGTAGTCCGAGAAACAAAACCCTGTACAGCTGCTACATAGAATGTACTGGTGTACCCCAGTTTTTCCCGCATAGAAATTTGAAGACCTGAGCAATGGCGACTAGCTTCTTCGTCAGATAGGCGCAGTGAGGGCTCCACGAGAGGTTGCGGTCAATGATGACGCCCAGAAAGCGATGTGTCTCAACATAGAATACAGCTTGACCATTGATGGTAACAGGATACGATGACATTTGTTTCCGCGTAAAACCAAGTAATGCGCACTTTTCAGTAGACACACTTAGGCCTTGTTCTCGGAGATAAGAAGCCGTCATGGTTGCCGCCCGCTGAAGCCTGGCTCTTAGCTGAGGGCGAGTCACCGCAGAGGCCCAGATGCGAATGTCGTCGGCGTATATTGAGACATGTACTGTCTGCGGTAGGTAATCCGCTAGTCCGACCAAGACGAGGTTGAACAAAATAGGGCTCAACACTCCACCCTGCGGCACACCACGGCAGATGTAATGGTCTGAAGTTGGGCCGTCTTCTGTCTGTAAGAAAAAGCGCCTCTCAGTCAAATAGTCCCGAATCCATTGATACATCCGGCCACCAACTCCAACAGCCTCAAGTCAGTTTAGTATGGCCTCATGGGCGACGTTGTCGTATGCTCCTTTTATATCCAGAAAAAGTGCCGCAGATAGGCGCTTGAGGCTTTTTTGATTTTGGACCCATGTTACGATGTCAATGACGTTGTCGATGGACGTGCGACCTCGACGAAAACCTGTCATGGCGTCCGGATAGATGTTGAATCGTTCTAGGTACCATTCCAATCGAGCAAGAATCATTCTTTCCATCACTTTGCCGACGCAGCTCGAAAGCGCAATCGGGCGATATGATGAGATCTCAAGCGGAGACTTTCCAGGTT
Source organism: Dermacentor andersoni (assembly GCF_023375885.2). Classification (NCBI taxonomy): domain Eukaryota; kingdom Metazoa; phylum Arthropoda; class Arachnida; order Ixodida; family Ixodidae; genus Dermacentor; species Dermacentor andersoni. The sequence continues at coordinate 62,714,971 of NC_092815.1, read as the reverse complement.
TCAGAATGGGGATCAAGCGGCTCGATTTCCATTGTTTAGGAACGGCGCCGTTCTGCCAAGACTCATTGTAGTAGTTGAGCAGCTCATCACGTGCGTCATGTCCAAGGTGGCATAGGGCAGCATACGTGATGCCATCAGGTCCTGGTGACGAAGAACGCCTGCAGGTCGCCAACGCAGCATCGAGCTCTTCGAGTGAAAATAGCACGTTCATTTCTGGTACACGTGCTTCAGAGATGTCATGCAATGCTGCGTCAGTAATGATGGCCACGGACCCAGCAACCCGTGCACAGAACTTTTCAGCCACTTGAAGTTCCGAGCGGAGTTGGTAGAGGGCCAGAGCAGCGAAGGGCTTCCTTTGATGCGGAGATGAGCGAAGACCCCTAACCGTTCTCCATATGTGCGAGAGCGATTTTCGGGGATCAAGCGACTGACAGAATGTTTTACATCGCCTATCTTCCAATTTATCCATGCGACGCTGGACTTTCTTTTGTATGCATCGTGAAGCCCTCAGATCCAAGACGGACTTCGTGCGCCGATACCTCCTCTCCGCCTGTCGGCGTGCCGCACGCAGCCTCTCCAGTTCCATGTCCAAGTCTGTTCGCCTTGTTGATCACAAGCCATAAGAATACAATTAGCGTCACTGCAGGCCTTTCCATTCCTAGGACAGTCACCCATCACATAGGGAGAGGGGCAAAGGGAGCTCGCAAAACAAATGTTTTGATGTAAACACATACACATAACACATAATCTACCTTTGTGCTGTATATATATATATATATATATATATATATATATATATATATATATATATCATGAGAAGCCAACAAACACTGACACCAAGACAACATAGGGGAAATTACTTGTGTTTAATAAATGAAATAAAGAAACCATAAATGAATGGAAAAGTGGTTTCTTTATTTCATTTATTAAACACAAGTAATTTCCCCTATGTTGTCTTGGTGTCAGTGTTTGTTGGCTTCTCATGATATGACTAATAAAAATCGGGACCCTCGGTTAACCCCCTCTCTTCTCGTTTATTACATAACGAGGGTCTCGAATCCGGCAACATTGATGCCTTCAGGTAGCATGTGTGGGTTTATTGACCAGTTGCCTTCACCGAAAAAGATCACGTTCTCGTGACGCCTGCGGCAAGAAAGACGTTCCACGTCAGCCGCCAAGGTATGTGAGTGATGGCGCTGGCTAACACTCCCAGGGTTCTACTAGGACACATAAATACCCAAGAAAGTGGATGGGGAAACAGCGCCGCGGTAGCTCAATCGGTAGAGCATCGCACGCGAAATGCGAAGGTTGTGGGTTCGGTTCCCACCTGCGGCAAGTTGTTTTTTCATCCACTTTAATTTCCATTCATTTATGGTTTCTTTATTTCATTTATTAAACACAAGTAATTTCCCCTATGTTGTCTTGGTGTCAGTGTTTGTTGGCTTCTCATGATATGACTAATAAAAATCGGGACCCTCGGTTAACCCCCTCTCTTCTCGTTTATTACATAACGAGGGTCTCGAATCCGGCAACATTGATGCCTTCAGGTAGCATGTGTGGGTTTATTGACCAGTTGCCTTCACCGAAAAAGATCACGTTCTCGTGACGCCTGCGGCAAGAAAGACGTTCCACGTCAGCCGCCAAGGTATGTGAGTGATGGCGCTGGCTAACACTCCCAGGGTTCTACTAGGACACATAAATACCCAAGAAAGTGGATGGGGAAACAGCGCCGCGGTAGCTCAATTGGTAGAGCATCGCACGCGAAATGCGAAGGTTGTGGGTTCGGTTCCCACCTGCGGCAAGTTGTTTTTTCATCCACTTTAATTTCCATTCATTTATGGTTTCTTTATTTCATTTATTAAACGCAAGTAATTTCCCCTATGTTGTCTTGGTGTCAGTGTTTGTTGGCTTCTCATGATATGACTAATAAAAATCGGGACCCTCGGTTAACCCCCTCTCTTCTCGTTTATATATATATATATATATATATATATATATATATATATATATGTGTGTGTGTGTGTGTTATATGTATTTGTGTTAGGTATGCAGTTATTTATTTAGTTTCTTTAATGAAATCTGCACGTATGAGAGGTGGGCACTATGGATGGAGTCGGCAACTACTCTACAGTCAGCGAAACACACGCCGGATGAAGAAATGAATTATAATAACTAATATATAACGGGACACCCTTATTCCCAAAACGTTCAAACAAAGGCACTTTGCAGCATAACATATAAGGTATGCACACTCTAAGTCATGAGAGTTTGTTTTAAAAATGATTTAAATATAAATAAACTGCGATTATCTTCATGGGAAGTTGACATCCCGGTAAGGTTTGCGCAGGGCGCTTTTTAATATTCACAATATGCATCGCAACTCGCAATAAGTTTAATAATAGTTAATTGCTTTCTAGCCAGCCTGACGACGGGCGGATTTCAACTCAACTTCTCCCCTGATCATGTGTAGCCTGCCGGCTGAGTCTAGCCCCTTCTACATACAATCAATGTACATCAGGACATGTGTGCATGCTACAATTAAAGATTGTATATTCATCATAGCTCGACCAAGTATCATATTTGGCACTTAGACTACTGCTTTTCACCTTACTAATATCCTTTCACCTATCGCGAGGCAAGCTTTTCGTCAGGAGAAAAAATCGAGTATCCTAACTGCATAAGAAGTTGGGAAGCGGCGTTAAAGGTTGCGGAAAGCTAGGCCATTGTTTTGGTGAATATAGGGCCGCCTTGATTACAAACATACCGGTGCTTAGCCACAGCGTAGTGACATTTCGAAAAAAGAAACTATATAAAGAGAGAGGAGAAAAGAAAAGGAGAAGGCAGGGACGTTAACTGACCGAAGTCCATTCATCATGGTCATCGTCCCACCTATATTCGTTGGCACGTAGCGTCGATTCGTGTACTCACCGTAGGTAACCTGACCTGGTCAGGTCGCGGGTTAGAGGAGATGAACCGACTTAACACAACTCGAGCGGGACATACACTGTAAGTGTTGCCGGTACCGAAAAAGGCAAGTGATAGTAAAAAAACTCCGTGGAGCGCCAGAATGCTTTTGTAGGCGGAAGAAGAGGAGAATCGCGAATAGAGAGGCCTGATAGCCTGCAATTACCAGACCGGGTGCTCTGCTAATGGGCTCTTTGCCGCCAACCTAGCGACCACTAAGGGTGTTTTCCGGGACACGACAGCCGCGCTACAGAAAGACGCGGGCCCAACAAAAGAAACTGAATCCCCTCGACGGTGAAGACGACGGTGGAAATGTCTTCACCAATGAGAACAAACACCTTTCGCTTTCGCCAGTGGCATTGCTGCAGTAATGTGTGGCGCAGCTCGAGACGTCCATTCAACACTGTCGGCACGTGTTCGGTTTTACTGCCTTCAGCTTGTTAAGGTTTAATCTTCGGCTTGGGTTCTCCTTCACGTTTCATGTTTCGCGACCAGAAAGTTATGAACCTATCATTTTGCCGAAAGTTTCGAGCTTTTGGCATTATATATGAGAAAAGTACATCCAGGGGGCTGTATTGACGTAACATGAATATCAGGGATCATTGCGGTAAAACTATAATGGCTACTTCGAGTACTTCCTCCTTCCCGCTTTTACATCGTTCCACAAAACATTAGATGAATATTCTTGGGTTTTCCAGCATTATCTGTCGGCACTGTTAATGTTGGAGCTCAAAGATTATTTTAGAGAAGCTAAAGTGAAAACGCCGTCCAAGGTTAGAGATGAGTCCAGAAACCCCTCGCCCCCCCCCCCCCCCTCTTATGAAAACGAAAAGAAAAAAAAAACATAAGTGACTAAAATTTCTACAAGATTAAATTCGGCGGTTTTACGTGCCAAAACCATGATGTAATGACACGGCGTAATGGGGGACTGCGGAAATTTCGACCACCTGGGGTTCATTAGCTAGCTCCCAATGCTCGGGACACAAGGCGTTGTTGCATTTCACCCTCCTCCAAACGCAGCGCGCCGCGGCCGGGATTCGATCCCGCGAACACGTGCTTAGCACCGCAGCACCATAGCCGGTAAGCCACGGCGGCGGTATGCGAGAGTGTATTGCAGTGGTGCGCGCTCGATTTCGTGAAAGCACTGTGTAATATACCTGTCACACGGGTATACTTAAGTGCACATTGAGCTAGTGTAATTCGCAGGCTGCCACAAGGGAACACTTAGAGGCACTTACTGTGTTCGGTGAACGAACGTCGCGGCGGCGAAGTGTGTAGCCTGGTTAGCAATGAGTAAAAAATAAGTAATATTGAAAGCAGAGTCAGGAGCAATATTTAATAACATTTTTTTTTTAATTGCTAGCATCGCTACGTAATAAAATGTGCCACACTGAAAAGAAACAACAACAAAAACGGCAAAATCTACTCTCCCTCTCGGGCGGTTTACAGCCACGCCGGGTAATGGCCGCGCAGTTGTTTGGAGGAACGCGCGCAGTTTGGCGGGTACTGGTCAAGCTGCCGTCGCTACCGTCACTTGTTTGTAAGTGCTGTTTCTAACAATAGCAAACAGTTTTTTTTTTGTTTACGCATTGTGAGTTAACAAATATATGCTTTGCCTTCAGACTGTCGATCGCCATCGCAACTAATTTCAAAGAGAACATTTTCCTTTCTCGTTTCGCAGCGCGCCGCCAGAATGACACTAAGCACTCTGAAGTGCACTTGCTCAGAGTGCACTTCAGTTTGCCCGTGTGGCAGGGATATTTACGTGTGTATCTGTGTTTTAGAAAGAAATGAGATAGCATCGCCGATGTGCGTAGAGCTTTTGCATGTTCCATATGGGTGTCATCACTGCGCATGGTGGTCCTTAATGAATTTTCTTTGCTATCTGTTTCTAGTTAGGAGCTGCTTTTGCCGCGAACTTTACCCTTCTCATTACAAAAAGTGGCTAAGTTAAAACCATGCTCATCCTACCACGCCCTAAATTTAACAAGCACCGCCGTCAGCAGGATCTTGCTCTAACGTTAAAAGTCATGCTTTTCGCAATACTTCTTTTATAAAGCTAACAAATACCAACACGAAGTTGTAGCGTGTTCACTCAACACAAACTTTTATTCTTTTCGCGGTGTGTGTGCACGCGTGCGTGCGTGTGTGTGCGTCAGTGTGTGTGTGTGTGTGTGTGTGTGTGTGTGTGTGTGCGTGTGTGTGTGTGTGCGTGTGCGTGTGTGTGTGTGTGTGTGTGTGTGTGTGTGTGTGTGTGTGTGTGTGTGTGTGTGTGTGTGCGTGCGTGTGTGTCATGCTTTTCGCAATACTTCTTTTACAAAACTGACAAATACTAACACGAAGTTGTAGCGTGATCACACCACACGACCTTTTATCCTTTTCGCGGTGTTTATGTGTGTGTGTGTGTGAAACAAATAGAAAGGTGGGAGAAACCAGGAAGATAGCCGGGTGAGTTACCGGGTTGCTGCTCTGCACTGGGAAGGGAGAAAGGGGCTTCGGAAAGAGTGCAGATTGAGATAGTCAAAGAAACCAATCAGGCATTCTGTAAGTGTCCACTAAGTGTACTGCCTGTATCAGCGCGCGCTAAATACATAGAGCTTGAGAGTCGGCGATGAGGATTGGCGCCTGCCTTACCGGCTTCAAGCTCTATCGAATCAGTCCATGCTGAAATGGACAGTCCACCTAGTAGACACTTACAGAATACACCTCCTGGAACGTCGTTCGTGTTAGAGGCCAGTGCATCACACAAAGTGCCGTAAAGCTTGCACCGCATTCTGATGTAATGATGAGAACCGTCGATGCTGTATAATTATTTCTTCCGGAAGAGGATGGTCGTTCGCTTGGTTCAGCACGACGAGCAATGATGGTGTCTGTACGTTGTACTGCGGGCTATGGCACAGTATATGACACATTGTTTTCTCGTCTCCGCAGTCGTGATTAGAGGCACTCACAAAGTCTATCCATATGCGGGATTCTCGTTAGTTTCTGTGCAAAAAATAAATTGTTGCGTACCATGCCATTCAAGAAATGTGAAGTTTACTTCGCGGGCTTCATAGCAAAGGTATATATAAGAAAGTTAAATAACACATTACCAGTTATTAGGAGCAATTAGCCGGGCTCTGTCAAAAAATAATAGTCAAGAACACCTGACGCATCGGCACTAGTACTGTTCGTTTCGTTGGATCAACGAATGGCAAAAAGCGAAGAGGAAATAGTTACGTTAACTCAAAGGCCAGCCATACTCGGCAGTCATGAAAGAAAAAATAAACATGTCAGAAGCTCTGCTTCACTCAAACATCCCACCCGGCAGATACACTCGGCAATTCTATCAATCACAGCTAAAACTGAAGGACGAAAACTCTTGGTCCGCATACTTTCACTTCCTCTATAACTTTCCATCGGGAAAAACGTGAAGATCAATCGCGTTTCCACGAGAAAGCGGGATGTGATGGGAACGAGGAAGAGCAGAGGATGTCTTGCCCACGAAGGGTACGTCATGGTCGTCTTTCGTTGTTTGTCGCCGACGGGTTCAATTTGAAACGGCCTATTTAATCTCACTCAACCTGTGAGAAATCGAGATAGAACACGGCGCGGGACATGATTGAACGTGATTATCTGAACAGGTTCACGCAATGCCATAATTAGCTCTCGTCTGCTTCGCAGAGCTTGTCCTGGTCGGATGTATATTTGATGGCCACTCGGGCACTGTGAAAAGAGTCATCTTGCTTTCACACACTCGCCTGGTTCTTTAATACGAGGCAATTACATTATCTAGCCACCTAATGGCCTCGCACTACCACTCTGTTTGCAACGGCCCAATCTTCCGGCAGTGCTCGGCTTTCTACCGCCCATTCTATTGCTTCTTCGTTTAGTCTCCCCACTCTCCCTCGTTTTTTGTCATCTTACGTCTTTAAGTACTTTCCACCTCTCGTCGCTCTTGTTTAATGTGACTCGCTCTCAAAGTGATAGAATTAGGGCTTCTAATTTTATTGCCAAGAAGAGAGTCTGTGCTTCGTCTAAGTGGCAAAACTTTGTTTTCTCAGGCTCTCAATGTTATTCTCGTAAGCTAGACGTATTTGCAACGAACAAAAAATGAGTTAAAAATAAAAACAACAAAAACAATTTACTGAGAGAGCACCAGTCGTAAATACCACTTTTTTGTAACTGAAAGGAAAGAAGAAATGAAAAATGATGAGGCGTTTTTTTTTTTCGGGGAATGGAAGATGTTCCGCTGCGTGAACCTTAAGTTTAGTTTCATTCTGGATTCGGTGTCGTGCTAGATACCGTATTCTCGCGAGTTTAAGTCATGGCTTAGTTTTGTCATCTTGTTTCATTGTTAAATCCTACGCAGTTCGTCGAGAGACCCTGGGTTGTAGATTACACAACTCCTTGCATAGTTCAGTTGACAAAGGACATGACGTAATACCTCAGTGTTTGTCAAGTCACTGTCAAATCCATGCAAATGCTATACAGAATGCCACCGGCCAATCTAAATGGGATGGCTTAGGTTGTATTGTCATCCTTATTTCGAGAGCCAATGCAGTTTGTGATGTTCATGCTCTCACGCATGAGCTGACAGTCCACGAGTGAAATTCGAGAGACATTGCAAACACACACCTTCATGCTATGGATCCCAAACTTTCTTCCATACCTCTGTCCCGAGTGCCTTACTTATGACAAGGATTTCGAGCAACGAAGCAACTAAATGCCAGAGAATAACAAAATGCAAGCGTGCACGTGCAAATACACAAGTGTACATGCGCACATTGACAAATCTTCTGCCTGTCAGCGAAAAAACACAGCCGTAGTGACGACAGCAGTAGCGGAGGAATGCTCCGAAATGAAGCGGTACCCTGTGTAATTGCGTCTCGACACAAGCATCGTTCGACGCAGCTGCGACACTTTGCTGACTTTGGCGACGCCCCTCGCTTTCCTGTTTCATTGTTCATGTTTCGGTTCTCCTTCAGTTTTAATTCTCCGAGTCGTCCTTCACTTTCTGACCGAACTCCTTTCATTTCCTTCTTCTTTGTTTTCGTCCGACCATCGTATGAATTTTTCTTTTTCTCTTCGCCCTCTGTCTTTGCCGCGCGCTCACATTCTTGTCACTGCCGCGTTCCGCGTGATTATTCTCGGCGGGAAATTGAATTTGGCGCTCGTCGTTTCGAGACTATAATTAACAACGCATGCCGACGTTCCCTCAGTCGTGAAGCTTTGCGCAACCTCTCTCTTGTCCGCGTTGTTCCCCTATTGCGGCCAAGGTTAGGCCGAGCTTGAGCACAGAATATTTGTCGTTGTCATCTTCAATAGTAGTTTTATTTATTGTCGAGTCCCTTACGTAACACTGCTCTCTCCACTGTATCGACACACGCTCGTCATGCTCCCGCACACATCACGCTGCTCTTTCTCATCTTCATCGCTTCTTCTTACTGTAGTTTACTTGCTTACCATTGTCTTGGCACTGCAGTTACATTAGATTTCTTCCATTTGCCACTCATTCACCCTTGAAAAGCGCGCTACGTTAAATAGTACGTTTGTGCCTGCACAAGTTCTATGCAGCATATAGCTGCTATCAGACGCGAACTATACGCCCTGAAAGAAATTGCACAATACTAGTGCCACTCTTACTCTTCAATTTCATTACTTCAGGGTGCGAAATGAGCGTTATGACAAGAGGTGCTCCATGGTGAGTTTAACGATGCATTGACATTTCAGCATTTCAAAAAAAAAAAAAAAAAGCCGGGCAAACATTTTCTCGGCCCTTTCCTCCAATTCTGCGTTTGACCGCGTCATACAGTCACGGTAGGTTATGAATTTCGAAGTGCTGCTTGGTGTGTATGGCGTTTTGGATAATTTTCCGTGCTTTGCCTCACCATGTTATTATAAATATTCCGTTACGTGTAATAGTAGGGCCCCATAGGCTTAGGCCACGCAGAGGCAGAGAAGTTCTTCGTGGGCTACATTTGCACACGGAAAAGAGGTTTCTTCCTCAGCTACTTGTAACTTTTCAGAAGGGTAAGAAATTGTTTCAAATTCATAAATTTAATAAATATTGGGGAAAATCTCCCACTGTTGCGTTGATTTCGAACCTTTTGAATACAATAACGCGCAAACTTTCATAAAAGTATGTAGGTAACCGAAACTACCTATCCTGTGTATGTAGAGGGGTAAGTTTATAGACACAGAAAGACACACTCGCGAAAGGGGTAAAATTATTTATAATGCGTTGGCTAATCAATATGAAAATGTCGACAGAGTTCGAACTCATACCGCAATAACAGTATCTCCATAGCAGTCCCCCGAATAAGCACATCGCCAAATTTTTCCAACGCCACTATGGTCCTATGTAAAATTAAGATTATATAACGACGTCGGCCGTATAAAAAAATTATTACAGTGACGGCGACGGCATTGCGATGACTACTGTAGGACTACGACACGTCGATCGCATGATGACGTCTACTACTACACACTACGTTGACCGACATCTAATATATGAAAGAGCTGTATTCAAGAGAAGCACTGCGAATGGTATGAGCGCTAAATATTTACTTGCGGAAACCTGTTGTTTTTTTTCTGTTGTTTCCTCCGTGATGCATGCACAGACGCGCCCCACTCTGGCGATGTGCGTACTGCATGCTACAAAGCTGCGAAAGTCGGGTGACAGCTTATTGGTTAGGGCGACGGGCTCCCAATAACACATTTACGTCTGGTGGCATACAATCGATTCGCATTTGCGACGGAAGGTGGAAGTTTGTATGTCTTGGCAATGTAGAGAACGAGGACGAGAAGGCGCTGAGGGTCGGGAGAGCGCATGAGGACAATGATCGTGGTACACGCCATGATGTATTAGAACGAAAGGCTGGACGCGAAATACGTACACCGCTTTAAACGGCTTTCGAAATAGAAGAACGATCCTTATGTTCAAAGAAAGAGACTAATTTTCATGCGCATTTCCATATAGAGAGAAAAGAAGAGGGGGAAATGGGATGCGAAAGTTGGAAGGGTAACCTGAAGATGAACATCCAGTTTGCTCACATAAATTTTCACACGTCACGACACGCAGAAAACATGAAAACTGGTTTATCAGTATAGGTTATTAAAGGGAAAACGAGACATCCACTTGTTCGTAGCAATTGCTACAAAGGAAATCCATACGGGTTACTCGAAGGGAAAAGCGTCGCAGTTGAAGAAACATTCGTCCTGGTCCGCGGCTCGAACTGGGAACTCGAAGAAAAGGCAAGAGTTTGACGTAATAATTCTGCGGAAACCCGCAAGGCGGAGAGAAGTAACTATCAAAGGGAAAATTAGACATGAGTGTATTCCTTAACAGTTTAAGTGAGTCTATTCCTTGACAAGAAATGATCCAAGAGTTGCATGTTAAATATTTTTCGTTACCAACGCCTTATTACAGCAGTTTACAATAATATGAGTCACTACAGTGTTAGCTTTGTGCGCTGTCTGCTTAAACACTGCGTCACAACATGTCGCTATGAACGTTGTTGCTGCCGTACACTTCTCCGGTAACCCGCTAACCCGTATATCTCTCCGATAACCTCCAAACGGTAACAAGTTTGCGGACAAGCTTAAACTCTCGTCTCACCTGGAAGCGTACGACGGTGAATTGCATCAGAAAGAAGTTTCATAGTTTATTCAGCGTTTCTACACCCCTCCTTATAAGCGCCATGCAACCACTGACCGACACTTGTGCCGGAAGGCTAGGTCTAGGCTAGGCTAGCAAGGCTAGGCTAGGCTAATGAAAATGGAAGTTTAAGGTATTGCGCACCCAAAATTAGGGCACGCAGACGGTCCGGCCTACAAAGGAGCGCTAAAAATGTACAAAAGAACGCAAGTGGAGCGTGGAGCTCACGATACGCAAAAACGCTTGGGTGCACTATTTCCAAGTCTTCCCCCCTAACTTGTCACGACCACTCATGTGCCTGCTCATTTGAACTCGCCCGAATCTTTATTGCTTTCTTTGGTGGAACTTATTGCAATGTCTTACATGCAGTGTTCTTAGTATTGCGCACTTGCGCACTACACTTCGCTTGTGTGCGAGGCTCTATAATTTTCGTTCTTATTGGTAGAGACTTCAGAGATATAAACTGTTCTGGTAACAGGCCCTGTGGTGAACTTTTACATATCGCAATACATCTCACCCCAACCATGAATATAGTGCAGCAGGTTTCACCTGAGTAGTTTGCATATTTGTTTTTTTTTTTTTGCTATTGTTCATTTGTGCTTTGTTTCTCTTCCTTTTTTGAAAATTGCTTAGCCACTGAAGTCTATTCTTGATGATTGGCAAGCCGAATCTTTCTTTGTTCTATTTCCCCAAGGTATCATAATTTAAACACTGACAAAACAACAACAACGACGACGACGACGACGACGACGCGTCTCTTCAACACTACTTTACTGCTAAATATAACATAAAGTCATAGCATCTTTCAAAGAATCCTTATTTTTATCAAGGACGCTGTACAAAGTGGAGGAACTCAGGATGCCGACTCTTAATATTCTCACATTCGGGTTGCTTTCAACGTAACACCACTTTCCTTTTTCTTTGTTTTTCCCCCTTTCGTCGCTGCACGTCTTTAAATGTTCCTGGCTATTACCTTTAGCCGTACAACACTTAAGATCATCATTTTCAAAATGCCATGAAGCAGGCAAAACCAACGCAATTCTTCGCAGCCACATTACTTTCACGTCTCTGCGATTCAGCTCCAGTTCCCCAAATAAGTTTTGGGGCTCAATACGCGCCTTCTCCAACTATGGTTGGTGATCGGACGAGTACGTTCCCCAATGCCGCCAATTCTTCCTTCACCAAAAAGTGCCTCCAAGGGTGCGTAAATTCGGCGCGCAGAGAAACGAACGACCTCTGTGGAAGCTATTTTTCTTCTCTCGCGTCCCCTGGGTCCTGTTGCGCGTGAGTCGTACAATTCATGGAAGCAGCGACGGAGCCGTAAAGCAGAATCTGTGACCAACGAATAGAAGGAACACACAATTGTGCGCACCCACACAGCGGGTCGCTTTCTTGCTTTCCTGGTCAGCAAGTTCCTGTGCCGTTGCGTTCCCTATACTTGCTTTTTGAGTGCCAGAATGGCTTGGCGTGCACAACTTTAATCGAGCGTTTCGTATTCCCCAGAGCTCGCAGCATGCGCACAACTACTAAAGCCCCAAATGTTGGTGTGGTTGGAGCTAATAACACGCCGGCCATCCTTCTGTGTGCGTCGTTTTCCAACATCCCAAGTGTGCTTCAACAACTGCGTGCTTCTCCTCGTTTTGTTCTCTGTACCTCGTCTTTGTCAATCGCCGCATTGAATTCTTCTCGACGCGGCGACGCATTCGCGCCTTGATGGATCCCAATGTACGAATGGCCCGGTTGAATGATGATGCCCAGATTGTCGGACCGCAACTTATTTCGTTCCGGTTTTCCTTCCAGGTCATCGAAAACGGTTCAGTTCCGGTTCAGCTCCGGAAAAAAAAAGAACTCGTCATCTCGGCCATGCGAAAGTGGATGTCCAGCAATATTGTTGCAAGACAACCGCTACAACTTCTAAGAGGCGCATGCAATGCTTTATTGATCGTTCGGATACTTGTTTTGAGCTTGTTCTTTATTTAAACGTACGCTGTTATGTGTGTTGTAGGGGTTATTCCAATTAATGTATGCACTGTTCCGTTTACTTTGTTGAGCGCTTGTAGCCTCTGCCTTACAAGGGTATAGGCCATTGCTGATGATGATAGATACTTGTTTTGAGCTCGTTCGTTATTGAAACGTACGCTGTTCGGTACGCTGTATGCGTTATTCCGATGCATATATGCACTGTTCGCTTGACTTTGCTTAGTTCTTGTAGCCTGTGCAATACGAGGGGGATGAGCCATTGTATTTTTGCTTGCCTAGGATGGTATAAGCCATTGCTGAGGATGAAAGTTATTGTTTACGAACCGTAACGAGAAAAGGCCGACCACCTGGAGGCTAATAGCTTCGCTGTAAAATAACGGTTCCAACCGGTTCGAACCCGTTCAACTTTATTTGTAAGCCGAATAACTATTGAAAAAGTGCGCGTTAGTAGCATAGTCCCCAATGCAACATTTGAGCGTAGCTCGATAAGTGTTTTGATTTCATGATATATTGACGCAATGAATTTGAGACCGAAATCACCGCACCGACAGGTCCTGGGCCAGTGACGTCAACACTTTCGCAGAAGGAGGGGCTATGGGAACGCTGGCATAATGGGCGGCGTCGGAGCCAGCTGTGGAAGAAGACGACGAACACGTCAGCAGGGCCACGAGCGTGAGGGGCAGTATGGGAACGCTGACATGATGAGAGGCATCGGAGCCAACTGTAGTAGAAGACGACGACGAACGCGCGAGCGCGTTCGCTCTGTTATGCTAAGCGACATCAACGCTCAAGCCAGGGAAGGGCGCCTATGAGTTGCGCTCTAAAATAACATAAATTTATTTTGTACAGAAATTGACGTTGCTGCTAAAGTGCACTGAATGGTTATGTCTGTTGCTTATTAGACAGATTTAGAATGGCATTTGTTGCCTTATGTACGTTAAACGCAAGCACCTTTGCGGGACGTTACGGTGCGCGTCCCTTCAAGATATTTAGTTTACCGTGTGGGAACGCAGACGCAAGGAGTACATTAGAAAACAGGGCATCGTCTGGTGCATTGTGCCAAACGTATCCAAGCCGAGGCAATCCATTAGCAACCATCCTGTTGTTGCTATGCTGACGCGTCTCCTTTACGCCTGCGGACGCCGGAATCACCGAACTATCTAAAAAATCAGACACGCTGTGCGCTCATAACTAGCGCTTCAGGTTAGTTTAGAGGAAGCGAAAGCTCATTTCAATAGTTACTGGCGATGAACGACAGTGAGAGCGTAGCCATCACGAGAGTTCGCGGTGAAGCAGGAGCCATGGGTGCCGCCATGTTCCACAACGCTATTTCTCAGCGTCCGTAAACATTACGAACGTTAAACTCGCCAAATAACGTACGTTATCATAGCGCACGTAAACCACAGAAACCCAATGACGTTCGGAGCATGCTCAGTAAAGCCGACGCTATTTCTTTATTTACGAAATGCGTTTACATTTGGTTGCAAATGCTGAACTAAAACTGTCTATTGTACAGTCCGTACGTAGTTACGAAATAATTAAGCAGATCCAACATTAATGCGGGAGTCGGTATGAAGCGAAGAATTACTGAGGGCGAGAAAGAAGAATATATTCAGGACATATAAAGAATGCTCTAGGGGGAGAAAGGAGAAAAAGTGGAGAAGAGGAGAAAAAGTGGTAGAGGAAAAAAAGGAGAAGAGGAGAAAAAAGTGGTAGCTTCGCCCGAAAGGCGAAGCACCGATAGCAAAATCAAAGTAGTAGACAGATATATGAAGTACAGATAGTAGCTTTATCGGCCATATAGACGTGGAAACATTCGCTGGCTAAGGGAATTAACAAGTATGGTGTCAGCGCTCACAAGCAAACATTAACACATCGCACTCGATGAGGGCGGACACTCGCTGTGGAAGCGCTGGTGTGAGCAAGCACGGCAGCAGTAGCGAGCGAATTTAACTTCGTGCGATATATCGCTTCAATGCAATAGCGGAGAGAACACAGTGCACACGAGGGTATGAGCCATCTGCAGATGATTTTCAAGGCACGGCGTGCGCGACCGCGCGAGGCCGTGCAAAGTACGCACTTGTTGGTGTAATCGAGGCCGCCCCCCTTTACCCCGCGCTGCCTGCTCGCTTTACTCATATGGCGCGCGCCAACGAGCCGCCATCGTCAGTTCCCCTTGCACCCGGTCGCAAAATACGCGCTTGCTGCCGCAGCACAACGCCGCCCACCGCTCTCTTCCCTCCTTCCCAACCATCCCCACGACCTTTCTCACGACGGAATACGGCGCGTATGCTTTCTCCGCTTTCTTCCCTCGCGTGCGCCAGGTTGAGCCGCGATCGTCGCCTTCATTGGCGTGCTTTTACTAGGAAATACAACATGCGACGCGCGATGACGGTATTATCGACCTTGGGCTTTATATGGAACATCACGGCGACTGTAAAAATTCGCTTAGAGGGTCCACATAGTTGTTATCGCAATAGGGCACTGAGGAGTAATGACGAGGACAAGAAGAAGGATGCGATTACATACACCTTCGTGTTCGAACAGCCCATTCACAGCCTTGAATCGAGGCCTGTGGTAACTAGATATTCTAACCAAGCATTGATGACCTGTTTGATTCATATATCTGGTCATTGGGCCAGTAACACTCTTTCACTGAATGGCCTGTTTCTAATTGGCGCTAACGAAGAGATATATGCCTGCCGTTCACAGTCATAGTTGGTACAGGCAACATGCATGCGTTCTATAGTGTTTCAGACACTTCGCACACCTCACATTCAGGCGAGACCACGCGTCGGGTCCAATGCAAACAATGTCGCGTTAACACAATACCTTGTCTGGCCCATGGCGGAATATGCTTAAAATTAATGTATGGCGTTTTACGTGCCAAACCCACGATCTGATTACGAGGCACGTCGTAGTGGGGGTCTCTGGAGATTTGGAACACCTTTGGTTCTTTAACGTGCACCTAAATTGAAGTACACGGGTATTCTAGCATTTCGCCCCCATCGAAATGCGGCCACCGTGGCCGGGATCCGACCCCGCGACCTCGTGCGTGGCAGCCCAACGTTATAGCCACTGAGCAACCACGGTGGGTCGACGGAATACGGTGACAACCGTACTAACGATGCTGCTACTTTCAAAATCACGGTAAGATGGTGTGTGTTTACAAATGTGGTATAGCATTGTTGAGCCACAACTGCATGGACGAAAAGCTCCAGAAAAGGTGACCAGCCTGAACTAAAAAGCGTTATTTCTTTCCTTTGAGTATCGCTCCAAAGTGCAAAAAGTAAAGAAAAGTAACGTTCCGTTTCAGTTCCAGTTCGAGCAAGAACATTTTCTTTCCGGTGTTAGGTTCGACATTTATCATGTCCCTTCATTATATCTTAAGACAGTACCGCGATTCGTTTCAAAACGCAGATAATACTTGCCCTCGAAAAGCGTCATCTGCATATGATTCACAAATTCTTGTGACAGTTTGCGCAGTCGACACACTTTCTTTCCTGTCGCTTCCATGGGCTGCTGTGCTTCATATGCAACCTGACCACGTTTGCGCTAACTTGACATTAACCGTCAGGTGAGAATACAAAACTTTCTTAGGTGCGAACCTCAGCAACATAGAGCTGTTTTTAGCTCAAATGCAAAGCCACATTAACATGTTATACAGAGCTCTGGGTATAAAAAGGGAAAGCAGAACGCTGCTTTCCGGAGCGGCGAACTGGAAGTGGTGAAACATCTCCAAGTCTTAACTTAACTTTTGAGACGGCGCTAATGTGCACTGGGAGAGGCGTTATTGCGGTATGCGCTGGGCTTGCAAACTAGCACGCATTGTGCATATCTCAAGTAAAAAGCGCAGAGTGTTTGTACATCTCGAAACAAAGAAGGCCACCGAAATTCTGGCGCTAGAATAGTTTACGCACCTGATTCTTTCAAGCGACCGTAGTTTCAGTAACTCCTTTGTGCCCCTGCATGACGAGGCGCACATTTACGGCAACAGAACGCAGCTGGAAGGTGCTTCAACGTCATGCTTCCGTCTTCACCGCCGTTAAATCGATATGCACGCACATTCACGTTTTTAGTGCCACAAGAATCCCAAGGATAATCAGAGAGGCCAACAGCTGTACAGTTTCCCTAAGCATATATGTCGGCACCGCTTTACAGGGATGCCATGTAAGGGACTGGCCAAATCACGAGTTTCAGAATTCACGCACCAACTATGGCTCAACTCAAGCCTACTGAAATGCTAAAAAGTACAACGTAGTTCTCAACAGGCTGTGCTGTAAAGCTTTGTTTCGACTATGCTCCGTAAGACGACCTCATATACTTATTGGGAAGTACGAATATATTAAACTACCCTCTTTGTCAAGAAACGCATCCTAGTCAACAGATATCATAGAGTCGTGTGCCAGAAGAAGACGCCTCGGGCTTTGCAATGTGCCAAATTCTTCACCACAATAACCATGCACAACGCATCTTTACCATCTGCTAAGCATAATAACGCACACCCCGCCCCTCCGCGCGCCTAGTCCCCTCGCACTCCCTTTCTCAATTTATGCCTGTAGTTTACACCATAGTGCTAATGAGATGACATCCCTTAATTAAAGACATACAAATTACCTAAGCGAGAAGTGGAAACAATGTGCCAAGCATGGAAACAATGTGCCAATGTTTAAACAAGTAAAACGCAATTAGCCTGTACCCGCTGCCTTCGTGTTTCTTTTGCTCTCAGTTACATTACCTCTCGTTCCTTCTCACTTTTGTACGGCGTGGTTATGAACTGTTCCTTACAGTGGAATCAGTGCTCATAGCAAGTTGAAACTGAGAGATATGAGGAAAATTAATACCCTTCTTAGCAGTCTTTAATTCTGACTTCCGTTCTTGTCGGCAGTTCTTATCTTCAGTCATTAGCCTCTCCTTCCGCCGGAAAGGGGGTAACGGCGCCGCAAAATATACTCCCCTCGTTCACGGGAGGCGGCTAATTTCAAGTCAAATCCCCTTTGATTAAGTAAAGGGCAGCCACATGAGAAAATGCGCCGACGACGTTAATCCTTTTCTCCCTGTTCAACGGGATTTATAACGAACGTCGGAGTTTCTCTAGTTTTATCACAAGTACCTCATAGTTCAACCTTTCTTTTTTCTCTTTCTTTGCTAATATTTGTTATCTGTTCACTCGTTATATTATTGATCGCGGAGCTCCGAAGCAATGGGTCATGTTTTATAACTGATACCAACATTTTTTTTTTTATTTCCTGTCAGGCCACCAATAACGGCTAATAGTTGAAATGGTGGAAGTTTGTCACCACGTGAAAAAAAAAAAAAGAAAGCACAGCACAATATTGCGTTGATTGCCTGCCTCCTGTGGTGTGGTCTTGAACTGCCTTCATAATTTGCCCTTATGCTGATTCCACGGCATATTTTTTTGCCCAGTCGCGCTATGTACCAGCACTACCCATGCTGAGAACGTGAGAAAGATAACGTGATAAAAACGAAAAGGCATGTAATTAGGCATGAAGGAATAAAATGGAAATATGAAAAGCATACAGTGAGGTACATACAAACGTTGGGATAGAGGCGGAGGCGCCTCATCGGTAGTCATGGCTTCAGTCATACCTCACGCACCCTGAGACAGATCTCGCCGATGAAACTCACCGCGACATGTTGTTCAACGTTTAAATTTGAACTTATGCATGTTGTAACCAACCTGACGGCATCTGAGTATAGATATGACTACCAAACAATTCATTAAACAAGTTGCTCTCGCAGAATCTGCGTAAAGCATGTCTCCGTTTTTTCTATAATTTAATTTCCAAGTTTTTCTGCCTGTCAAGCCACTCGTGAAAAAAAAAAGGACTTGTGCATTGTGTTCTATAAAATGCACCCCTTTTATATTTATGTATTATATGTATGTATGTATGTATGTATGTATGTATGTATGTATGTATGTATGTATGTATGTATGTATGTATGTATGTATGTATGTATGTATGTATGTATGTATGTATGTATGTATGTATGTATGTATGTATGTATGTATGTATGTATGTATTTATGTATTATATTTATGGTGGAAACCCTGAGAACGCATATCAGACATTTGGCACGGGCCCCCTATCACCACCTTGCAACACTACCTTCAGACAGGCACCAAGCATCATTCTCAAAAACTATCGTCAAGTACAACGATAAACTTCCCTCGGGCTTCACCGCTGCATCTAAACCATCGATACCCCCTTGGTGCCTTGTCAGCCCCACAGTCCATCTCAGCGTTCCAGGAATCGGGAAAAAGTCTGAGCTGTCGTCGCCTGTGCTGAAACAACTGTCTCTGCTTCTTCTGCACGAGAGGTACGCAGACAGTGCACATATTTATACTGACGGTTCCACAAACACGCAGTGTTCGTCCGGTGCTGTAGTCGTCCCAGAAAGAGGTATTACCATCAGCTTTAGGACTGACCACCCAACGACATCTACATCTGCGGAACTAGCTGCTCTTCGAGCTGCACTTTGTTTTGTCAATCGGGAACCACCTCGACAATGGTCAATTTTCAGCGACTCAAAGGCAGCCCTACAATCTGTACTATCAGCTCTGCGTCGCGGGCCATTCGAACAGCTCGTATTCGATATTAGATGCCTACTCCATACATCACATGAGAAAGGACATCACGTGACGTTTCAGTGGCTGCCAAGTCACTGCGGCGTCATCGGAAATGAAGATGCCGATAAAGCCGCTCGGACAGATCTTGAAGACATACAGGAAGAGGCCATACCACTTTCACTGTCCGACGCAGCCAGCAGACTTCAAGTGCTTGCACGGGAGATCACGCTCTCTCTATGGTGCACACCAAGCAGCCAGACCAACCACAGCAATCATCAACACGACCTGCCCTCCTTGATGCATCTGTGTATGCCAACTGGACTCCGCCGAAGTGAGGCCACCCTGCTTTATCGCTTATGGCTAGGGGTGGCCTTCACGAAATCTTACTCGTTTCGCATTGGAATGGCCGACAACGCTCTCTGCAATGCCTGTCTTTGCGAGGAGACGCTGGAACACATTCTGTGCGACTGTCCTGAATATAATGTTCAGAGACAGTCCATGGCGTCCGTTCTAGCGCACCTTGACAATAGACCATTGTCAGTTGCAACCATTTTCACATATCGCCGACTGAAGACATCGCAGGTGAAGGCGACGAAGGGACTACTTCGGTTTATGAAGGATACGGGCTTGGACAAGCGGCTGTGACAGTGATGTCACGTACCGCACAAGAGTGACAGACTGTAACCAACGATGTGTGTGCCGTGTTATGTGCCCTCTATCTCTTCTCCCCATCTTTCATCCCCCCCATCCCGCTCCCATGTGTAGGGTAGCAAACTGGTTAGGCTAAACTGGTTAACCTCCCTGCCTTCCTTCTCCACTTTTTCCTTCCTTCCTTCCTTCACTTTTACCCCGACAGCACGAAACGAAGAGGAAAGGAGCAGCTGATATTATGAATACAGTTTTCTTTAGTAGAAAGAGGCAAATCTCTCTCGAAATAACGTGCAGCCCTTCCCCATTACGTCTTCGCTCGTAACGCTTGCGTTGTTTCAGGACGACAAAACATCAGTGAATGAATGCACCTATCCAGTGGAATTTAATTTATTGCGTCAAACTTCTTAATACTCCGGGAAATGGTGCTTTTTCAGACGAAAATGTTTTTTGACGGGCAAGCACATTTTGAGAGTCAAATATAGCTGTGGCTCACCAAAGTTCTGAACGCTTACGATGGCAACGGCCAAAGGCTCATTGAAGACCTCAAGGCGATCTATCTCAAGACGGAGAGAGGGCGGTTTCCGATACCGGACGAGTACGGGGGACCGGAAAATCCGGCATTGGATGAACCGTTCACCATCACGGAATTATTAACAGCCATAGACGAGAGTAATAAGAGGAGCGCACCCGGAACGGACGCCATTACATACAAGCTGCTCAATAACATGAGTGATGCGGCGGCACACGGGCTCCTGGGTCACATCAACAGAACCTGGGAAAGCTCGAGGCTGCCCGTAGAATGGAAAGAGGCCGAGGTAAGGTTCATACCTAAACCCGGCAAACCTCTGACGATCGAGAACATGCGCCCTATCTCGCTCACGTCCTGTGTGGGCAAGGTCATGGAACGCATGGTTCTCAGAAGACTTCAAGCACACCTGGACGAGACAAATCAGATGCCAGCGACCATGTATGGATTCCGCCAGCACCTGAGCACCCAAGACGTCCTGATCCAATTACACGAATTAGTGATTAAAAGAGCAACGAGGCACGCGCCCCGGGGTATACTGGCTTTGGACCTGAAAGGGGCCTTCGACAACGTGTCCCACGCCAGCATGCTCGAGAACCTGCGCAAGACGGGTTGTGGCCGCAAGACCTACGGCTATATTAAAGATTTCCTGACCAATAGAACAGCAACTATCCGGATAGGAAATGAACGGTCAGAGCCTGTGGAGCTCGGAGACAGGGGTACCCCACAGGGGTCTGTCCTGTCGCCTCTGCTTTTCAACCTAGCACTCCTGCCCCTGCCCGAACTACTGAATCAGATCGAGGGCGTGGACCACGCGTTCTATGCCGACGATATAACGGTGTGGACGAACCGCGCGGGGTCCGACGCCTGGGTGGAGGAAGCCCTGCAGAGAGCGGCAACGACCGTCCACGAGTATGCCACGACCTGCGGCATGAGCTGCGCTCCACAGAAATCGGAGCTGCTCATGGTACAGCCCGGAAGACCGAAGAAAGAGCCGCCGCCAAACATAATCATCACCATCGACGGCACAGTGATCAAACCAACGCAGCAGATCCGGATACTGGGCCTTCTGTTGCGCAGCGACGGCAAGGCGCACGCAGCCGTCAACAAAATCAAGACCACATCGGAGCAAGTCCTGAGCATGATCCGGAGAGTCACCAACCGGAACAGAGGAATCAAAGAAGAAGACGCACTGCGCCTGGTGCAGGCATTCGTCGTGTCACGCGTAACGTACTCCGCCCCGTACCTCCAGCTTGCGAAGGTGAACCGCGAGACGCTGAACACGACGATAAGGAAAGCAGTGAAACTCGCGATGGGCATCCCAGTCTACTCGTCAACGCAGAAGCTGCTGGAAATGGGTGCCCACAACACGGTGGAAGAGCTGGTGGAAGCACACCTATCCCACCAGAGAGTAAGGCTGAGCCGTACAGAGCACGGTCGGGCCGTCCTACGCAAGATAGGATGGCAAATTGAACAGCAACCGACAACGGAGCCACTCCCCACAACGTGGAGAGACATTATTAAGACCAAGCCTCTCCCCCGGAACATGCAGCCGGGGAGGAACGACGAGAGACGCTCTGCGCGGGCCAAGGCAATGGCTCGACAGCTGGAAAAGGACCCAGAGGTTCTCTACGCGGACGCCTCGCTTCCCAAGCACGGAACCAGAGCAACGGCGGTCGTCACCACCATCGATAAACTGGTCACAGGCGCGTCGATACGGACGACAAATATAGCCGAAGCAGAAGAAGTGGCCGTGGCCCTCGCACTCGCACAACCGGGAATGAGGACCGTGGTCACAGACTCCCAGACCGCCTACGCAAGCTACCGCAAGGGGAACATCTCTCCCGCGGCACTAGCGATCCTCACCAAATGCAAATCACCGGGACGGGCCGTTGAGCTCGTGTGGGTCCCGGCTCACTCGCAAGTGGAAGGCAACGCACTCGCCGACCACTATGCCCGAGAACTGTCAATCCGGGCCGAGGACGAGCCAGAGCTACCGCACCCCGTGACAAGCTACAAAGAAATCACGCAAATGTACAGAAGCGGCAGATGTAGGCTTCCCCGTCCGCATCCGCAACTCAGCCGACAGCAGCAAACGATCCTGCGACGCACGCAAGCGGGGTCGCTAGCGCATCCCGTGCTCTTGCACAAGATGTTCCCAACAGAGCATGACACTTCATGCCCTTTTTGCAGACGGTCAAAAGGCACTCTAGCACACATCATTGCAGAGTGCACTAAGCTCAAGAACCCCCCACCATCCCTACCCCCCACCCTCCCCAGCCCCAACCCCCCCGAGCGATGGGAGACCTTGTTGTCCAGCCCCGACCTACCGACCCAGCTCGCGCTGGCGGCTAGGGGCCAGGAACTGCTGGACGCATATGGGACCTGCGAATAAGGTTCCACCCCATCTGGTGCCAGCGCGCACCAACCGCCACTAAGCGCTCAGTTCAAAAGTTGATTCTCTCTCTCTCTCGGATGACATCATGGTCAGTGACCGCGTCTGAGTAAATGAGGGCGTTGGAAACAACTTGGTTGCTAATGAAGGGCGATAAAATGTAGAAAACGCGATAAGGAAGTTTTCTTGTCGTTTTCGCTGTGTTGAGGGAGATGGGAAGGGCGATGGACATCGGGCGCTATGAAATGGACGGCACCATTGCAATGGGGCGAGAACTCAGGCCAAGACGTGCGACATCATGCGAACAATTGGGCTCAGCATGCACGTTCCGCAGTGGCCAGGAACGGGAACCCATTTTAACGAGACCCAGCTGTAAAATCAATGAAAACGTGGATCACGATCACAAGTGCTATGCATGGTAAGCTCGCCAGACGTGACCTCATTGAAAAGTGTGCGTGACTGGTCGAACACATGTCCTACCAAATAGGCCCTAAAAGTAGAGCAAAGTATGCTTGTGTCTTGTGTATTTCACTCACGTCAGCTTTCTTTTTGTTTCGTTTGTCCTTTCATTTGCTTGCAGCAAAATTTTATTGAATGAATTTCTGGGTTTTAGCCGGCTTGCAGCTGGGTATGATAGCCGGTGTCCATCAAACTTTGCTTTTTACCGGTAAAAATGTGAGGGAGCTCTTTTTTTATTTGTTTACTTCAACTTATCAACTAGAACAGTAATAGACATATATAAATGTGTGCAAAGATCAATCCTAACGGAATAGATGGCACGCGAAGGTTAATGTTTGGGTTTATACATAGACAAATTTCTGCTGTTGGGAACTATAATAACTAAACACCCTAAACACCCTATTGATGTCAGGGCAAATTGACAACTGAAAGAGGAACATGCCAGAATCCTCGGATGCTGATTAAATACTAATTCAGTAAAGCAGTTTATATAATGTCCAGCGAAAGCATGATCCGTTGATTTTCTTGTGCGGAACCTGCTTTCTGTTCTTTTTTTTTCTGATCTATAATGAACAGCATTATTAAATTATTGCTGATTTGTGCCTGAAGTCAGCATACTGCTGCCTGACTCTGGTATACGCTGTGGTCTCACGTTACGCCCACCGCGCGCACGCTCTGATATCGCGCGCGCCGGACGACCCCCGTGGGTTCGAGCACTCCGGGCCGCCATACATATAGGGCGCCGAGTCCGCGCCGAGTCCGGCCCCGTCCGTGTGCCGACGCACCACTGCGACGGCTCGCTCACCCACTCCTAGCGAAAGGGGAAGGTGAGAACGCGCGCTAAGCAGGGGACACCCTAGGCAAAGCTCTCCTGAAAGAACGAACAACATTTAATAGGCGGTGATTCGATGGAAATTCAAGTTTAAACAAGACGTATGAATCCAAATCTAATTGCGACACAAGACATAGCCAAATGGTATCCGGTGGGCGCTAACGGTGCACCACGACAGAGACAACAAACAACAAAGAGCCGAGCAGTAAGAGGCCGCTCATTCTTCGGCCAGCACTGCAATCACGCGCCTCGCAGCAGAGAAAATGGGAACAGAAAGAAAGAGAAGGATAGACGGGGGCACCATCGGAAGGCGCTGCCTCACGACATCGAGAACACGGAAGAGTGCGCGCACCCTCCGAGGCCGGGACCTCGACGAGTCGAAGTAGCCATCGGCCGGCGGCGGGCAAAGAGGCCGCCGCCGGCAGAGAGGAACATGTGCGCACCTTCCGACGTCCCGGTGTGGTCTCCTCCGGCCCCGTCTTGCGCGCGCGTACTCAGAGCGCACGCAAGCAGGGCCCGAATCCCGCCAAAAAGTTGGCCAATGGGAAAGCCCGTTGACCTTGCCGTGGGTGGGTGGGATGACAGCCGAGCGACAGTGGTTTATGACCCATGCCATCCTGTCCTGGTAGGGAGGAGAGGGACACGGAGCCCCCGGAAATGTTATGCAACGACTCCACACAACCGGTGTGAGCGCCCGAAATGCCACAACGTACAGGCATTGTTTTATACGGGACAGTCTATCCAGTTTTTCACTTCGTGTATAAGTAGATACCTTAAATTTATTGTGCAGTCAGTAAAGACAAAATGTCGGGTGCGAATACGTTGCGAAGAATGCAACGATCAGCCCAATCAGCGGCTGTTGTCTGCTGTTATTTTCCATCGATCATTGTTGCGCGCCCAATGTTGTCATAATGTTCACCCGAGAAATGTTGCTCCGAAAAAATAGCGGATTCGCAGCAAGGATCAGATGTTGGAATACCATACCCAGCCCTACTGCTTCTTGCGGCGCCTAACCCAGAAGACGCCGCGGGAGGGCAACACTTTAAACAAGATGCAGACTCAACCAGGCTAGATCAAGAAGCTTCAAAAGATTTGGCACATGTCCGCATGTTGGCGATGCACCCAAGTTACACATTTAATTGTTATTAGCTTTAATTTTAGGGACGTTATCGTAAGGATAGCATCACCGTCATCATCTTTGAGGAAAGCATAGCGAAACTCTAGATGAAGCGAAATAAGACACCCGCATTGTACCTCAACATCGCAAGCTTACACATTCAAAAGCCACCCTTTTCTATACAGACAGGACATTCCATGTGGAAGCAATTTGCGTGAGGCACATGACGCACTTACAGTAGCCGTTGATGATAGTCAACTGAAGTGCTGCACAACATACGGCCTGCAACCGGCGGGCACATTTTTCGTGACCCACGACCGAGTTGACAATTCTGTGGTTTTCTGGAGCTGCAATCAGAGAATGGTCATGCGATAAGAACGGTAATATTGTCGTCAAACGCAATGCACGACATAAGCCATTGATGGCCTTAGGCACATTGAAACAAAAAGGGTCGTCAAAGCGTATATAGTATCTCCTATTGGTAGGAGATAAAGAAAGCTATTGGCCATAGAACATATTTATTTTATTTTATATTTGCTTCAATACCTTAAAGGCCCAATGCGGGCATTACATAGGGGGGAGGATTCATCAAAGAGAACTTATAAATATACAACACAGATTATAAACGGCTGAAGACAGAAATAAACAAGTTAAGAAGCCAGGTACAAGTTAATAAGGAAAAATAATGCCTAGGAACAGGAACTGGAAAATTGCACATGTAGCAAATCCCACAAAACAAACACAACTATACCAACGCTGAAGCTGCATTTTTGGCCCAGTGGCCCTAATTGAATCCGACAAGCGTTTCCCAGCAGATTTTGATTGAATGATTGCGCGCTAGCGCGTGCGAACACATACTATTTACTACCGTGTTAGCCTTACTTTTCGATCTTGGCAAATATTGGGTCACATTGTGGCGCATCGTGAGTAAGTGTCATTCAAGGGCTTTTAGTAAAATTGGCAGCAACCGCGGTGTTCTAGGCTTACTACTGTGCTGATACAAATTACAGGCGGCTCTTGATATGAACATGTTAAGGACATGTACAGTAAAGTGACGAAGACTTGCCTAGCCGACCTTTCGACATGCTTCCAGCCCTTCTCCGATCGCCAATAGACTGCAGACACAGCCACTTCACGTGCACTAAAATTGTGAAAGCCTCAACCTTTTCTACCCCTTGCATACATAAACATGAAATGCAAACTTCGTCTTTCTCGATTATTTATAGCAAAATATTGCTATGTGTGCTATGGCTTTGTGTGCCGCCCCCGTCTCCTTCGCCGATCGCTCCACTATCGTGCTATTTACAGTCATCGCCCACAGTCCCCACGACATCATCCTCGGCTTAGACTTCCTCTCCGCACATTCTGCTCTCATCGATTGTTCCGCGAGTACTCTCCGCCTTGACCTGCCAGTTCTGGATCCCGCTGAATCACACCCCAGTCACCTCAGTTCCGTCGACTTCGTTCGCTTGCCGCCTTCGGCACCGACTTACGTTGACTTAATGTCATCCCCACCAATGCCACCGGTGTCTTCTCACGTTTGTGAGAAGACAGTTCGTTTGATGACTCAATTATGTTAGTTGACCTTCGTTCTTGGAGTGCCGACGTTACAGTACAACATTTCGTGACGATAGGTACGAATGACACCAGCCGGACTGCCTACCCTGAAAGAAAAAAACCACCATGTCCTACTTACGTTCAGTTCAGTTTATTACCATGGTTACATGGTTCAGTTTATTCCAGTTCAGTTTATTACCATGGTTACATGGTTTATTACCATGTCCTCCCAGGTGTATTACATAAGAGGTGGGATTACAAAATAATGATGTGAAAACATTTGTCATGTGATTCAGGATGACAGATGATCGGTTATGGGTCTTAAAAATCACTCGCGCTAGGGATCGCGGTGATGTCGTAGGAAAGGCCATGCGTCCCTTGTGGCTCCCAGATAACTTCATTTTAGCCCTTGTGTGTATTGAGTTGTGCAGCCCTGATCTACATCCGTCTCCCTTTCTGTACGCCACTCATAAAAAAATAAAAGAAATCATCAACTTTATTTGTGCTATGCCAACTAGATCATTTTTCACTGCCAATTTTATTACTTGCTTTTTCGACACCAGAATGGCACATGTGCAGCGTAGACAACTCAGTACATCCTAATGAAATGCTAGGGCATTCATCCAGTGAGACCCGTAGGTAACGCACACCTTCCAGAAGTGCTTGCATTTAAACTTGACGGAAGCATCAACTGGTGAGTGGTGGACATATGCAAAAGACGTCTAGGGTATTGGTAAAAAAAAAGCAGGGATCAGATTGATACGACCGGATCGGTTACAGGCACAGGTAGCGGTACACGGTAGATAGAGAAGCGTTGAGGAAGAGAAAAAATTAAGCAGATGTGTGCGAAAATGCTAGAATGAAAAGCCTGTGTAGCCTATCTTGTTAACTAAAGCAGGCTAGGTGACTATTTTACACCACGCCATTTGAAAGGAGATGCCAATAAATCATTATGACCAGCGTCGTCGTCGTCATCGTCGTCATCGTCGTCGTCGTCGTCGTCGTCCTCCTCCTCCTCCTCATTTGCCTTTGCTAACATTAACTGATTATAGTAGACATTCGCTTGACCTCGGTTACCTTGTTTGCTAGTTATTCTTTTAGACATACTAAATGTTTTGATACTTTCCACCATAACCTTTTGTTTACCAAACTCCAGTCTATTGGAACAACTGGTCGAGCACTACATCTGTTAAAACGCTGCCTATTTAATCGGGAATGAGCAGCTTGTGCATGTGAGGATTTTTCTGTAAGCAAAATTATTAACCAAGGAGTGCCCTAGTGCTCTATTTTAGGTGCGCTGTTGTTTTCTATCTATTTGATTGATTTACCTGACTATTTAGACAACACCTATACTATATCCAAATACGACTGTTGCCCTCTCAGATAAATCATTACTTTCAATAATAATGAAACTAAAGAATGACCTGTATAAAATTACTGAATTGTATAATGCTAATTTTCTAATCTTGAACCCTAGAAAATGCAGTTCTTATTAATTAGGTCATCGCCGTGATCATTTACCTTGCTCTCCGACATTAACCCAGAATGGATATGACATTCCTGCCTCCCATTGTGCGTCTTTTCTCGGCATTAGATTAAATTTTCACCTTAAGTTTTCTAATCACTTTGCGTTCATTAAGAAAAAAACTGCCTTTGGCATAACAGCCCTACTCAAATCACGTGTATTCTTTTCTGACGAAGCACTACTATCATTAAACTTCGCTTTCGTTCACAGTAATATTATTTATGCTATTGCTTCCTGCGGCAATACTGATCGCTGTCATCTGTCCCTTATTCAGCACATACAAAATGAAGCCATTCACATCATAACCCGAAATCATTTTTCCTATATTGAATCGACAGAATTACCTATGAACCGGATTCTAGAAGTTACATTTTCTTTCAACTATCACTTACTGATCACATTCTTCCAATTATTAAAAAACAAGTTGTTTAAGAGGTCATAAGTTCTGAACTTATTGTTAATTGCAGTAATACAAGGTTTGCATCACAAGGTAATTTTCTTTTACCTGTATGTCATACTACAATTACACAAAAATGGCATACTTATTGCTGGACTTGAACTTTGGAACAATTTACCATACACCGTTAAATTATCCTCTACCTTATGTTCATTGCAGTACCAACTAAAGAAACGTTTGCTCTCTAAATAACTTTGTTTTGATGTTATTTTGATAACTTAATTGTTGTATGAAACTTTGGTTGTACACTTTTTTCTCTTATATATAGCGTGATCTTGTGTTCGCACTAGATTTTTATTATTTGCTTAATCTATTTTTATGTTTTCTTTTCTGGATTATGTTTTATTATTTTAACAGTAGATAAATAGAATAGACAAATAGGCCGTTTTGCAGTGTCTGAATATGGGACCCGTGTTTGCATATTATTTATTATAACAAAATGTATGGACGAGTAGCAAACGGAAACTTAAATTGAATTGCATGAAGCCACACAATGCGTGCACACGCTGCACATGTATATATGTATGCAAAATTAGGAGCCGACAGTGTACACTTAACTTTCAGTGTTATTCTTACTATTACTTTTTTGCCGACAAATTCCTTCTATTTCTTGCTCAGACAAAAAATGAAGCGGGACAGTTTGTTACGTTATAATTTTCAGCCTGGACAGAATAAGCACATCAATATTGTTTACTTTCAATTTGAAATGCCTACCGTTTGATACAAAGAAAACAGGGTCACTTTTCTACAGCGCATTCTTGCATTCAATGTTTACTGGTTTCTGCTGTAGTTTTCCGTTGAGAAATGTCTGCCTCCTTTGCTCGGCCACTGCGCCACGCATGCACGGATACATACAAACACGCGCAAGGAAAGCATACAAAAACCGGCAACGTCTATGATCGCCCTGCACATATCCGTGCCCAAACCCCCTTGAGCCTAGCGACAGTACGATGGCTCAGGCGCTATAGGCTCAAGTGCATTTCCCCATGCCCGCTAGTTTTCACCTGTCACACCTTTCTTCTCTGTTAGCCATTTCTTTGGATTTGATGTCCTCCTTTTGTTCTGCACATGATCGGAAGGGCGTACATGCACAACTTTTACGCATAAAACGCACGACGCCGTTGTTTGCAGCCAACTCTGCAGCATAACTCTGCAGCAAATTATGAGGCACGCCGTAGTGGCAGACTCCGCATTAACTTCGACTACCTATCCTGGGGTACATTAACTTCCATCGGATGCACTGTACACGGGCGTTTTCTCATTTCGTCCGCGTCAAAATGTTGCCGCCGCGGCCGGGGTTTGATCTCGTGCCCGCGGAGTTAACCACGCAGCGCCGGAGCTATCACGCCACAAAGGCGGGGAATGTACATACAACCGTGAGCAAAAGTATATGGACCATAGAGCCGCCAAAAAAAAAAAACATATTTTTTTTTTTTTGTACTTAAGACGCCTACACGGAAACAGGCGAGTGCGCTAGAAGGTTGTAATGCCAAATTTGGACTGCAGACTTTCATTACAAGTTGCATTCACAGAAAGAGGAGAAAAGGAGTTTTATCGCGCAATCCCTGGTCCGTATACTTTTGGTCACAGGTGTACCTATGGTTATGTCATTTGGTGTATGCTCTCTGGCGAAGAAATAATAAAGCTATTAACATTGGCGACAAGAAGGCAGTACAACCTGACACAACGTCGCACAATATTTACGTAGAGCGCCCAGAGGAGAGCACTGAGAAGAATGAGCTGTTTGTGGAGATAGTGTAGACTAACAAGGTGCCTGAGCGTGAGCTGTCATAAGGAAAGAAGACGAAGAAGTGTCACGTGGCGCACGGGCCGCGTGTTTCAAAGTGTTGGCTGGCTTTAGAACAAGAGAAGTATGCGTGCGAACTTTGCTTAATGGTTAGAGCACCGGGCTGCTCTGCTCGATGAGCGAGGGTCAATTTTACTATCGGTGACACATTATTGTCGTTTTATTAAAACCGAGGTGAGACTGGATCCTATATACCGGCCCACCTACGTGCCTGCCGCAAAGTGACAAGAACGAGGAAAAGATTGCTTCGCATTAAAAGCGTCAGAAAACGCCTTCTTACACGTCCATATTTTAGTAGGAGGTTCTTGCTGCATAGTTGGTTCATACTGGAAGGAAGGCTAAAACTGCGGAAAAAGACGAGTATACAAGAGGAAAGAACACACAATAATTCATGTTTTCCCTGATGTTTATTCGGTGCAAGCAGTCTTATACAATTAGAACGCAGAATTCTCTCTTATGTTATCTGCAGAATGTGCTGAACGAGAAGAAATGGGGTTAACCGAGGGGCCCGATTTTAATTAATCATATCACAAGAAGCCAACAAAGACACCAAGGACAACACAGAGGAAATTACTTGTACTTGTTAATTGAAATAAAGAAATTATAAATTCATAGAATTGAAAGTCGATCAAAAAACAACTTGCCGCTGGCGGGGAACGATCCCACGTCTTTCGCATTACGCGATCGATGCTCTACCAAATGTGCTATCGCGGCTCCGTTTCCCCATACACATTCCGGGCTATTTATGTGTTGCAACTAGAGCTAACCCTGCACAATGTGCGAGTGACGATGAGCTCACGTGCCTGGGTTCTTGCTTGAAATGGCGTATATATGCTTTGAACACTAAGAATAAATAGTTGGCAGCTGCGCTCGTGGTGTATTGTGTGTTCCCTCCACTTGCCCTCGTTTTTTCGCGCAGTTTTAACCTTCCTTCAATTATACATCCGGTTGGAGCCATTTTGTTGAAATGTTATACAGTCCCATACGCACACACGCAAGTCCTCCATACGTCTGTTCGCAAAGGAAACTTCCAAATGATTAAACGAAACCCCACCAGGCTTACTAAAGCCAGTGAAGATTTCCATCGCAACAACGTTCGTAGGCTGCTTACTTGTGTTGGGAAGGCATGTTCAATCATCGGTGTGGCTTGGCGATGCCGCCTTCTATTGACAAACGTTCACGTTCCTCCTTTCCGGTGGGTCGATTTTGCTTGCCCAATCGGCAGCTCTCGGCTGAATACATCGCGACAGGTTTAGTTGCGTTTGTTTGCAGATGTATATAACGTTTTTTTTTTTTTCTTGATCGCGTCTTGCGTGTCTCATTGGTTCAGTCAAATGATTCCTAGTTTAGGATATTTAAGTTTCTTGTTTTCACTGTTACTTAAAAAATAAAGTTGAATGATGAGATAAACGTTGTACATGGAGGCGTTCAGATTCGCCTTCTTTGTTTTCTTTTTATGGTATAGAATATTGGGGTCTTTATTTCCGAGACAAAGAGCAGACACCGCAGGATTCCACTTGACACAATGCTTACGGTCCCTTGTCCGTGACGGGGCAGTCTCCTCTCAGCAGCACTTACATCGTGTATCAAAAAAAGAGTGCGGAGATTATATTAAGTGCTAGTTCTCAACAGTAATATAGAGCAACTTATTTCGGGGATGGAATTCTCAGCATGTTTCGCTTTGTGTATCGCGTGCGTTGCTTTGTAGCAAGTGGTTGTACCCGCCGTTGGTACTCACTGGCTAGGGCGTGGCGCTTTTAAAAAAGCACGAGGTCACATGTTCGATCCCTGGTGCGGAATACAATGAACTATCGTGTACCGTGCTTGCGGGCACTTTAAAGAACCCCAATAGTCAAAATTATTCCGGAGTCGTCCACTGCGGCGCTCCCCATTACCAATGCCAGCCTTTTAGAGCCGAGAAACCTGGGGGACATTATAAGTATGCACTGTTATGATAAATGTCGTTTTCCGCATTTATGGTTCTTGCTTGCTCCTGTTTTGATTATTGGGCTTTCAAATGCGCTTTTTCTTCTCTCTCTCTCTCTGTCACTATATATATATATATATATATATATATATATATATATATATATATATATATGTGTGTGTGTGTGTGTGTGTGTGTGTGTGTGTGTGTGAACGAGAAGAAAGAGGGTTAACCCGATCTTTATTAGTCATATCATGAGAAGCCAACAAACAAGGACACCAAGGACAACATAGGGGAAATTACTTATACTTAGTAAATGTGTTAAAGAAATAAATTAATGGGAATGAAAGCGGGGGAAAAAAAACAACTTGCCGCAGGTGGGGAGCGATCCCACGTCTTCGCATTAAGCGTGCGATGCTCTAACGAAGTGAGCTATCGCGGCGCTGCTTTCCCGCCCACTTTCTTGGGTATTTCTGTTTTACAACACGAACTAACCTTGGGAGTGCTAGCCAGCATTCCAGTACTAATTGCAAAACATAAATAGCCAAGAAATTGGATGGGAAAATAGCGCCGCGGTAGCTCAATTGGTTAGAGCATCGCATGCGTAATGGAAAGACGTGGGATCGGTCCCCGCCTGCGGCAAATTTTTTTCATCCACTGTCTGTGCCATTAAATAATCATTCGTTTAAATCAATTAGTAAGCCTAAGTAACTTACGCTATGTTGTCCTTGATGTCTTTGGTTGCTGGCTTCCCATATATATGTATATGTATATATATATATATATATATATTTATATATATAGCACGACAGAATAAACACAACGAACGTGGAAAGACGTTCTTTTTTACTATCAAACAGTTTAGCTGGCGAACCTGCCTTCGTTAGTTACAACTAACAAGACATCAGTAGCATGTTTAAACGTTTCGAAAATATTGCTCGACATGTGCAAGAATTTTCGGCTTTGAATTGATACGGCTTGATATAGGGTGTTTACTTTTTTGAGCTGCACCAATTTTTTTAAGGACTGCCTATGGCACATAGCCCAATTCTGCCCCTCAATCTAAATTACTCAATGAGGCGGCCATTACTCCTGAGAGAAATCAAAATGTTCAATTAAACTATTAACACATTAACGCTAATTAATTAGCCTATTCATTGCTTTACGCCACATATTTCAATGCACAAATTATAGCTGCTGAGTTCACACGGCGTTTCCGCTTGAAACGAATTCTCTGGACAGCGTCGGTTCCGAGATACTAATTTTCAAAGCCTCCATTGAAATCCATTGGTGTTTCAGTTAATTTAGTGCTTCAGTGCATAAAACAGTGGTTTCGTAAGAAAGTGACGTACCCCATTCCGTCCATAGGGAAGTATTGTATAATCTCATTACTTAACAAGAATAATTCCTCAACATTGATTAGCTTCAGACCACTAAATAGCTTCTCATAAGCATCACCCAGGAGGCTATTGTCACACCTCAGCTTTCTTCTCAG
Organism: Dermacentor andersoni; assembly: GCF_023375885.2. Taxonomy (NCBI): domain Eukaryota; kingdom Metazoa; phylum Arthropoda; class Arachnida; order Ixodida; family Ixodidae; genus Dermacentor; species Dermacentor andersoni. The sequence goes on along the minus strand of NC_092815.1, from coordinate 62,681,048 downwards.
GCGTATTTCGTTCCTTTCTAAAAAAAAAAGAAATCGCGTGAGATACCTCTTTTCCACCTGCGCCGCTTCGCATAAGTGTTTCCTATAATTATCTGACTGTGCAGCAACTTTTAATTTAAACATTCGCACTTGTAGGTAGAAAACAACCCAACGAATTCCATTTCCCCTCGATGAAGCAAACTGGTCCGAACTGGTCGATGCAATTTCTTCCGTTATTTCTTCGGGGAGTTCGCGACAACGTCCTTCGCTCGAGAAACCCCGGTGGCTGTGCGGCAATACACTACAGCAGCATCGGAGACAGTGACATGCACCGAGCGCAATTTCGTTCGAGCAGCATTTCCTCGCAATCTCATTCTCAAGCTCTCGCTTCGAGTTTCGTGCCGCGACCTACATTAAGGCTGTGCACGGGCGTGGTATCCCAACTTCTAGTGGACCCGATTTTCCATCCTTCGTCTTCTTCGGTCTTCGTGCAGTAGTGCTCGTGCTGTGCCTAAGAAGGGCGACAGAACGCGATGTTAGAAATACTTGCCGGTGGCCTGGTCGATAGGCACTTTGCATTGCAAAGCAGCGGCTCTCCTCGGGCAGCTGACATTCCACGATGCTGCAGCAGAGGGGTCCTATATGTAGAATCGTCTGATTGTTTCCTGTATTATATTTTGGCTTGCGCGTTGTCCTATTCCTGCCGCCTAATTCTGTTTTCGTAACTGGTTTTCGCCTGCCATCATAGTCGTCGGAACATTACTGAATAGACCGTACAGGAGGTCCAGGAGGAGATATTTAACAAAGCCAAATCCTTCATGCTTCTTTTCTATTGATAAAGCATAGAGTTTGATACAAGGATTACCCGAGAAGAATCTGGCACTAAAATTGTTTCGGCACCGTGAGGAATCATGGGTAATGTATGGATTTTTTTTACCATGTGACAGGAATTTGTTGTGTGTTCTAGAATATCTAGAATCATCTGATGGTTTCCTATATTTCATTTTGTGTTGTACATTGCGCTATTCTTGCAACGTAATTTTTATTTCGTATCGTTTTTTTGCCTGCCTTTATAGGCGTCAGAGCATTAATGAAGAGATCGTGCACAAGATCCAGGGAGAGGTAGTTCATCATCATCATCATCATCATCATCATCATCATCATCATCATCATCAGCCTGGTTATGCCCACTGCAGGGCAAAGGCCTCTGCCATACTTCTCCAACTACCCCAGTCATGTACTAATTGTGGCCATGTTGTCCCTGCAAACTTCTTAATCTCCTCCGCCCACCTAACTTTCTGCCGCCCTCTGCTACGCTTTCCTTCCCTTGGAATCCATTCCGTAACTCTTAATGACCATCGGTTATCTTCCCTCCTCATAACGCGTCCTGCCCATGCCCATTTCCTTTTCTTGATTTCAACTAAGATATCATTAACTCGCGTTTGTTCCCTCACCCAATCTGCTCTTTTCTTGTCCCTTAACGTTATACCAATCATTCTTCTTTCCATAGCTCGTTGCGTCGTCCTCAATTTAAGTAGAACCCTTTTCGTAAGCCTCCAGGCTTCTGCCCCGTACGTGAGTACTGGTAAGACACAGCTGTTATAGACTTTTCTCTTGAGGGATAATGGCAACCTGCTGTTCATGATCTGAGAATGCCTGCCAAACGCACCCCAGCCCATTCTTATTCTTCTGATTATTTCAGTCTCATGATCCGGATCCGCAGTCACTACGTGTCCTAAGTAGATGTATTCCCTTACCACTTCCAGTGCCTCACTACCTATTGTAAACTGCTGTTCTCTTCCGAGACTGTTAAACATTACTTTAGTTTTCTGCAGATTCATTTTTAGACCCACCCTTCGGCTTTGCCTCTCCAGGTCAGTGAGCATGCATTGCAGTTGGTCCCCTGAGTTACTAAGCAAGGCAATATCATCAGCGAATCGCAAGTTACTAAGGTATTCTCCATTAACTCTTATCCCCAATTCTTCCCAATCCAGGTCTCTGAATACCTCCTGTAAACACGCTGTGAATAGCATCGGAGAGATCGTATCTCCCTGCCTGACGCCTTTCTTTATTGGGATTTTGTTGCTTTCTTTATGGAGGACTACGGTGGCTGTGGAGGCGCTATAGATATCTTTCAGTATTTTTACATACGGCTCGTCTACACCCTGATTACGCAATGCCTCCATGACTGCTGAGGTTTCGACTGAATCAAACGCTTTCTCGTAATCAATGAAAGCTATATATAAAGGTTGGTTATATTCCGCACATTTTTCTATCACCTGATTGATAGTGTGAATATGGCTTATTGTTGAGTAGCCTTTACGGAATCCTGCCTGGTCCTTTGGTTGACGGAAGTCTAAGGTGTTCCTGATTCTATTTGCAATTACCTTAGTAGATACATTGTCGGCAACGGACAGTAAACTGATCGGTCTATAATTTTTCAAGTCTTTGGCGTCCCCTTTCTTATGGATTAGGATTATGTTAGCGTTTTTCCAAGATTCCGGTACGCTCGAAGTCATGAGGCATTGCGTATACAGGGTGGCCAGTTTCTCTAGAACAATCTGCCCACCATCCTTCAACAAATCTGCTGTTACCTGATCCTCCCCCGCTGCCTTCCCCCTTTGCATAGCTCCTAAGGCTTTCTTTACTTCTTCCGGTGTTACCAGTGGGATTTCGAATTCCTCTAGACTATTCTCTCTTCCATTATCGTCGTGGGTGCCACTGGTACTGCGTAAATCTCTATAGAACTCCTCAGCCACTTCAACTACCTCATCCATAATAGTAATGATATTGCCGGCTTTGTCTATTAACGCATACATCTGATTCTTACCATTTCCTAGTTTCTTCTTCACTGCTTTTAGGCTTCCTCCGTTCCTGAGAGCATGTTCAATTCTATCCATATTATACTTCCTTATGTCAGCTGTCTTACGCTTGTTGATTAACTTCGAAAGTTCTGCCAGTTCTATTCTAGCTGTAGGGTTAGAGGCTTTCATACATTGGCGTTTCTTGATCAGATCTTTCGTCTCCTGCGATAGCTTACTGGTATCCTGTCTAACGGAGTTACCACCGACTTCTATTGCACACTCCTTAATGATGCCCACAAGATTGTCGTTCATTGCTTCAACACTAAGGTCCTCCTCCTGAGTTAAAGCCGAATACCTGTTCTGTAGCTTGATCTGGAATTCCTCTATTTTCCCTCTTACCGCTAACTCATTGATCGGTTTCTTGCGTACCAGTTTCTTCCGTTCCCTCCTCAGGTCTAGGCTAATTCGAGTTCTTACCATCCTATGGTCACTGCAGCGTACCTTGCCCAGCACGTCCACATCTTGTATGATGCCAGGGTTAGCGCAGAGTATGAAGTCTATTTCATTTCTAGTCTCGCCGTTCGGGCTCCTCCACGTCCACTTTCGGCTATCTCGCTTGCGGAAGAAGGTATTCATTATCCGTATATTATTCTGTTCCGCAAACTGTACTAATAACTCTCCCCTGCTAATCCTAGTGCCTATGCCATATTCCCCCACTGCCTTGTCTCCAGCCTGCTTCTTGCCTACCTTGGCATTGAAGTCGCCCATCAGTATACTGTATTTTGTTTTGACTTTACCCAACGCCGATTCCACGTCTTCATAGAAGCTTTCGACTTCCTGGTCATCATGACTGGATGTAGGGGCGTAGACCTGTACAACCTTCATTCTGTACCTCTTATTAAGTTTCACAACAAGACCTGCCACTCTCTCGTTAATGCTATAGAATTCCTGTATGTTACCAGCTATGTTCTTATTAATCAGGAATCCGACTCCTAGTTCTCGTCTCTCCGCTAAGACCCGGTAGCACAGGACGTGCCCGCTTTTTAGCACTGTATATGCTTCTTTTGGCCTCCTAACTTCACTGAGCCCTATTATATCCCATTTACTGCCCTCTAATTCCTCCAATAGAACTGCTAGACTCGCCTCACTAGATCACGTTCTAGCGTTAAACGTTGCCAGGTAAATATTCCAATGGCGGTCTGTCCGGAGCCAGGGATTCTTAGCACCCTCTGCAGCGTCGCAGGTCTGACCGCCGCCGTGGTCAGTTGCTTCGCAGCTGCTGGGGACTGAGGGCCGGGGTTTTTAAACCCTGGCCCTCAGAGGTATTTAAAGAGGTATTTAAGGAAGCCCAATTCTTCATAATTCTTACTTTTAATAAACCCTATAGTTTTAAAGAAAGATTACCCGAGGAGATCCTGGCACTGAAATTGTTTCGGCATTATGAGGAGTTATGGGTAATGTCTGGATTTTTTTGCGATGTGACATCAATTCGTTATATTAAAATAATTAAATTATGAGGTTTTACGTGCCAAAATCCCGATCTGATTATGAGGCACGCCGTAGTAGGGGACGCCGGAAACTCGGACCACCTGGGTGTCTTTAACATGCGCCTAAATCTAAGTACACGGGTGTTTTCGCATTTCGCCCCCATCGAAGTGCGGCCGCCGTGGCCGGGGCTCCAGCCGGTGACCTCGTGCTTGGCAGAACAACACCGTAGCCGCTAAGAAACTACGGCGGGTCATGAATTCGTTGCGTGATCTAGAATATCTAGAATCATCTGATTGTTTCCTATATTTTATTTTCGCTTGCACGTTGTCCTATTCCTGCAGCATAATTATGTTTCTGCAAATGGTTTTTGCCTGCCTTCATTCTCGTCAGAACGTTACTGAAGAGATCGCACACGAGCTCCAGGAACAAGTATTTAATAAAGCCAAATCCTTCATGACTTTTTCTATTATAAAGCATATAGTTTCATACAAAGATTGCCCGAGGAGAATCTGACATTGCAATTGTTTTGGCACCATGAGGAATAATGGGCAATATCTGGATTTTTGTTTACGATTTGACAGGAATTTGTTGTGGGTCCTAGAATATCTAGAATCATCTGATTGCTTCTTATGTTTTATTTTGGCTTGCGTGTTATCATATTCCAACCGCCTAATTCTCTTTTCGTGGCTGGTTTTTGCCTGCTTTCATTGACGTCAGACCATTACTGAAGAGATCGTACACGAGGTCCAGGAAGAGGTCTTTAACAAAGCCAGATACAACACGCTTTTTTTCTATTAATAAAGCATAGAGTTTCATACAAAGATTACGCGAGGAAAATCTGGCATTGCAATTGTTTCGTTAATATGAGGAATAATGGGCAATGTCACGATATTTTTACGATTTGACGGAATTCGCTGACAAAGCACACCAGAGGTTTTCTTATTTCTTTTTGGTGTTCAATAGCAATGTCTTCTGGCAACTAAAATTTCGATTAGACATTATAAGGGCCCTACACTCTCAATCTCAATCATTATCTCATTAAAGTTCCTCTTTCTCTCTCACTCTAAGTCTTACGTTCGCAATGAATGACACATTTTAGCTGGCACGTCACTTACGTCACGTCACGTGACGTAAGCGACACGTCACGTGATGGTACGTCACGTGACGTGTCATCACTTGAAGTGATGACACGTGCGCCTGTTCCTCGCCTGTTCCAGCCTGTTCCTCGCTTCCATCACGTGACGTGGCATATCACGTCACGTTGGCACGTCACGTGATATTTTGGTAATTTACACTTGCCGTAAACGCCTGCCTATTCTTGATATACTAAGCAATTATTTTTGGGAGGTTGCGCAAGCCATCGAACTGGAGAAAATATAAGACGGACATTCTCATTTGTTGGAGTGAAATATATTTTCAGTGATAAATGAACTTAAGAAATAGTATAAAAATTCACAAGGTCACATCTTAGCCAGATGGATAAAGCTTATGCAAATACTTAGAATCCAAGATTTTACTAATGAAGTAAGTGCGCATATATATATATATATATATATATATATATATATATATATATATATATATATATAGATATGCTTGGATATATACTCGAACAAGAGCTCTTCAGATTCCGTAGTTTATTTAGGGAGTTATTTTCAGAAATAAACCACAATTCCTTTTATCTAATACTATATGCCCCAAGCTGTCTTTCTCACTTTATCAGCCACTGTTTCACGACAGGAATTTTAAGCAGCTATAATTGGTGACAGGCAAATAATGAAGGGATGCTTCCTCCCACAAACCTACACTGCGTGTGAACCCATTCCGCCATGCTCATCGAAAAAATTATTCCGCTATGAATGGAACGGGCACGAAGAGGTGTTCTTCCGGTTTAATAACAAGGAAGTAACCATGGTAACGCAATACGCGGAGGAGCAGCCAAGGTGGCAGATATATTAACAAAAAATACAGCTCAAGTGCTCGTATGATAAATTTTAAACTGCATCTTTTTTATCTTTTTATTTCGTTTCTTCGTTTTAGAAACGCTCTCGTGAACCTTGTTTCCCCTGAGTCCGCAAGAAGATGCGCACGGCACGTGGGATGAACTATCGTGAGCAATATGAGTGGGAACACATGAGCGCGTCTCCGACAGCCTCGAAGCCTGCTATGGGCAATATGTGGTGGCCGCCGTCGGAAACAAAGTGGAAAGGAGGACGCTGTTCTCATAACTGTTGGCACTCCCACCAAGCGTTTCTTTATACAAAGCGTGGAACTTCACATCGACAGCACCAATTTCGCCTACTCTGTCTTCTGCTAAAGTCCACTGAAGAAATAAACTTGCGTTACTGCTCGCATATATAACACTGGATTCCAACCTCCTTGTGCGACAAAAGGAAATCCTTTTTTTTCTAACGAATACTTATTGTGGTGTGTGTCCGTACTGTAATTCCGCATGTTATTCATGTTTAACCGAATCAATCGCTCTCTTGCAAGCTTCGCTAAAATTAGCAATAAAGATGTTAAGATATATCGGGGGGAAATGCGAATATGCTCGGTATTAGATGCTGACATGCATTTAAGGGAATCCGAGGAGGTCAAACCTAATCCAAACTTCCAATGGGGCATCCAGCGCAGGCCACAGTGCAACTTTTTGCAGCTGAAATACGACTTACCCCTATTGCCCCCCACCTCTCACACACGCCAACTCCTTCCATCAACATAATTCGCAGTCAACGTCGCGCATGCCTGCCAATATTTCGAAGAGGAATCAGTTTAAAGCTACCGCTCTGTCTTGCTATTTTCGACATCTTCCCGCGTAGGTTAAACCTAGTATGCACCTGTACATATCGCCTGATTTTTAAAGAAAGATTTGGTGTTTTTTTTTCATTGCCCATTTTGATCTTCTATTATTTGTCGTAAAGCAAACAATACAGTATGAAAATCGGAAAACAGAAATGCTTCTCACGGCGCTCGCAAAAGGGACGAGCGTCATTCACAAGTGGTAAGCAAGCTAAACAAAGAGCAGTTGACTTAAGTATTTCTGAGAAGTGATAAGCATTGAGGGTATTGTTGACCGGCGCAGTTTGAATTAGGTAAAAATAATAATTAATTGAATTCATGGGTGTTCGTGCCAAAACCGTGATCTGTTTATGATGAATACCCTAGCGGGGCACTCCGGAATAATTTCGAGCTCCTGAGGTTCTTTAACCTGCACCCAATGCAGGGATGTATGTGCATTTCTCCTCATATGAAATACGGCCACTGGGGCCAGAATTTAATCCCGCGACCTCATGCTGATCAGCGTAATGCCAATGCCACTAAGCAAGAACGATGGCTGAGTAAAAAAAAAATGACAAGTTCACTTAGATGGCCAGCCTAGTAGCCTTCTCTCCTTGTACATGCAGGTAACAGCACCATAAAAGCATTGCGTCAAGATGAAGCAAACAACAATAAAATACACTGAGGACAGTCCATCTAAACTGTAAACCCTTTTCGTTTCTCCCGTATGAACTTGAACCATAAAACTATGAGTTAAAGTAAAATAATAAAAAAAATGTTTGCAAAGCTCATCTCCCACGATTCCACGTTGTTTCGCATAAGAACAAGTTATGTTCTTCCCACCTACACGCACGCTACAGCATACGCGTTCGCACGACAGCAGCATACATAGGACGGACCGACGTAAGAGGTCGCAAGGAGGAAATGCTCGAAGTGCAAAGCCTGAGAGATAACGGCTCTTTAGAATAAAGGTATTATTATTTCTATTTTATTTTCCATACATGCGTCCACTCTAGCACGTGGAAATCAATTATCGAGGCGCACGGTTGTCGTACTCGTCGTTGCACGGGCTGAAAATATCCTGGACAGTTCCCGTACGCACGCCATCAAGCGCTAGAACCGCGACGTAAATTGTGTTCTATGCCAGATAAGGCGAAACGTTCGTCTTTTTTCTTTGTATTTCCTTGCCAAGCCCCGAGGGGCCGCTTCGAAAAGAAATCTTTCAAAGTGCTGAGCGCAGGGATGTCATTCGACAGGCTCGTCCTTTTGCATCGAAAGAGCCGGCACCCGAAGTACGTGAACGTCCTTTTATTTTACAATTGGCATTTACCGTTTGAGTCTCGTTTTCTTCGCTTTATTCCTTTTATTTCGCATACCGAGCTGTATATTCAGTCAGCAAAGACGCTGAAGAAGAGAAAGAGTGATAATATTGGTTGCCGCAAAGGTTACACTCCGTACTTTTCATGACATAGAATTAGCGCTATGTAAGAGCCTGTCGTCGGCTATTTCTTGTGGCAATAAATTCTGTTTCTTTGGAATCATTGCCGAAGTCAAGTTTGAAAACAATGTCAACGATAACGTGATCGCTCTGGAAGCGTTTGTGTGGCAATACGTATCAAGAAAGATAGTATTGTCACGTATTAATGACTACGGAGAACACGCAGCAAACTGTAAATCAAGCAACTAACTTTTGCAGCGAAGCTTTCTATGGCTGGGGCTCTCCTGTAAAATCGTGGCGGCAAACAGAAAACGCATTGCGGCAAAGCTAACTTCCTCCCCAATGCTCCTAAGCTCTCAATCTAATGTAGGTATATTAAAAAAAGTTGTACTGAAATTGGCGCTAGGACGGCTCTATCATTACGCCAAGTTTAATTTACTTGTCGTAATTGGTTAGTCCAGAGTGAAGTTGTAAACGTTACAAAATTCTTGCCTCCTGTCAATACATGGACATCTACGGAGGGAGTATGATAAAAGAAAACGGCTATAGCTCTTGTTTTATCAAAAGTACCCCAAAATAAATTGTATGAAAATTTGCCGCTTAGACTACCGTAACATTACGCCGATTTTCATTTACTTTTCCTGTTACGCAGTTCCCAGTGAAGTTGTAAATATTGAGGATTTCGCATCTGCTGTCAATACATGTGCTTCTGCGAGAGGGAAACGGTGAGCCTCATGTTTGCCCCCTAGAATAAAACTCCACTCTTTCCAAGTTTCATTCAGCTTATTAAATAGGAAGTGTGCTCAATCGCAAATTACAAACAAACGCGTTTTGTTTCGTGTGCACCTCTGAAGTGCGCCCCGGTCAAGGCGTATCGTCGCCCCCGTCGAGGCTCAGTTTAACAGCCACCTGCGTTTAAACGGCGATCCGTCGCAGCTGCGTCGACAGGATCCGCGTCTTTAGAGCGGCGTCGTAAAAGCCCTTCGGTGGTAGCTCCGTGTATCTGTGACGTAGTGCGTGACGTAGTGCGTGACGTCGTGCTCGCCAAATATTTCTTTGTATTTCGAATAAATGGCATATACATAACTTTATGTATAGTTACATACCAACAAAACGACATACCAACGTATTTATACCACCATAGCACCTTCGCTTGTCAACCACCTTCAGAGGGTAGAATGGCTCCTCAATTTTCTTTTATTCGTCAAACCTGTGCCTCAAAGCACTCAATTGCACTCAAAGTACAATAATAGCGGCGAGCACAGTCGGCGATTGTAGAAATCTGATCCGCGGGTGAAGCGCGTCGGATTTTATATAGGACTCATTACATGACTCGTTGAAGGTTCCAGCGTAATCGCTGGTGCCCGCGTGCCTTCCAGAAAGTACTACACAATTCTTGTCGCGCATGCAATCAACTTGCACAAGGTTCCGTGACAACAGACAGCGGATAGAGCCATGGATAACATTCGAAAAACTTCCGATACATGCAGGCGCGTCCTCCGCCGAGCGATAAGGTTTAACATTTGTCAGCCGGCGAAAATTGGTCACCGCCTAAAGATAAGCAAGTACACTTGTCAGTATAGCCCATAGATACTGTGCTTCTGACACGTGCACCATGGAATCAACCTACAGCAACGCTACTGCAATAGCTTATTTTTCATTTCGAGACTGGCCGCCTTAAAACATATCCAAAAAATAAAATAAAACAATAAAGAATATAACTCCGCCTTGTGCAGAAAGTCCGGAAAGGCTCAGCGATCACTAAGGTCTTGAATGCGGATGAAGTAAGCATGCCGCTAACTGCGGAGGCCAGACCGTCCCAGCAAGGGCTCGCGGATATGTCCTGTGCCTGGGCAACTCCTGAACAGGATTACACATCGGTGTCTTCTGACAGGGTCGTTCAGTCAGGGCAGCTGGCGTCCTCCTTGACGAAACCTTTTCAGTTGAAGGTGACAAAAGGACTGAGGGCTGCCCCAGCCCATATACCCTTCTCACGGAAGCTTCATCCTGCCTTATGAGGCTCGGGATATGGGAGCTCAGCGGCCCGCTTGAGTTCATGGCTGCTACTTCTCGATGCTACTAGTCACTTTGTCATATCACATTCTTTGAACAGACGGATAGAGAGATTGCGAAAGCGGAGTCAGCATCAACAAGCCCAGTGCGTCGCCTCTTCCCTCAGGCAGTCCCGTATACGGTAAGCGTACTCTGCGGCCCGAAAAAAATAAGGTAAACATAAATGAGTAGGACAGGGCAGAATCCGAGTCGAGTCAAGCAACAATGAAAGTGAAATACTCAAGGTGAGGGAGAATTGGATGCATGGACGAAAGGTTGAGATTCAGAAGAAGACGCTGAAGAGTGAAGCAGGAGGATTTCTGTTTACTCTTTGCCTAGATTCGGCCTCGTTGAGGTGCGAGCTGCTCTTGTTGCCCATGTGTTTCGCTTTTTTTTTTCTCTTCCCAGCGACTTTTACACTGAATGGCAAGGCTGCATGTGCATGGACACACATGAAAGGCGACTTCAGGCAATGACTTTCAGTGCTCAGACCGGCTGTTACGACGTTTATAAATATATTGTTTTCTTGAATTTTCTTTTGCGGATCCTATCAAGTTTTCTCAACATTTGCCTGCTTTATATTTTAATTCTTGAGTGAATCCCCCTTTGTTGTTATTGACCCCTTAGTCGTTTTTCTGTTTTGTCCAACCTAACTTTACGTGCTGACTACAAACTGTCCGAGATTTAAGTCGGCGACCGACTCTTCTTTTTTCGAACTATGTTGTTTTCGTGCTCTCAACTTTCTTGAGGCTTTGTATTATATTGAATTGTTCATCGTAGTTCTCACATGTATTTTTTTTCAATGGGTGTTTCTTACATATTCTTTCGCGCGTAATATAATAGAACTTCTTGAACCCAGGCCCCCAGAAATGATTCGCAAGAAAATTACGATATGGATATTTGTCATTCCAAACGCCTACCAAAGGGCAGCGATAATATCCAGACCGCCGAAAGAATATTCCACTGGCATTACGCCTTCCCTCGAAATGATATATTGGATTTTTAAAGTGAATCTTTCCCTGCTGACCATCCCGCGGTTGGCATGGCTGTTGTTGCCATTCGCGGAGTCCCACTGGGACAAAAGGGGTAAATAATCATTTAATGCAGTATGCAGCAATTGTTCTGTATACTTGTTCTGCATACACCTGCCATCACCATTGTCCCTCGACAAGCAATATGCATTGACTTCGTCTTGGTATCATCGTTCCGCAAACGTCCCACATTATGCACCCACCTGATTTGGTGTTTTCGGCATGGCTTGCGAGCGATGTAGTGCATAAATATTAAAATTGCTTGAGATTAATGATGTGGTCTTTCTAGTACATAAGAATAAACGTTGCATGAGGTTACATACTACATAGGATGAAAGTAAGCATAAAAATATGCGTGGTTGTTCTTCCACAGGAATTAGTAAGCGCAGCTTTATTGAAGCTTCACTTCACATGGATTCCGAGATAGGTGTGCGACCCGCATATATTTCTTGTTTTATACTTTTTGATGTTAAGCTAGGGTTGATAGTTTAGGTGGTTGTTGAGACTGAGGGTACGGAGTTGACGGCGAGATCAAGTTTAGGTTCGTAGTGTTTTTCTGGATTTTGCAAACAAAATTTTTTGCAATGTTTTCTTGATGCTACAGGAAATGCAGACTTCACAGATACCTTTACCTTAAATGCAAGCATGAGTACGCTATAGCTGTTGTAGCACACTACTACATGCCACAGTGGTCCGGTCACAAAGGACGATGACGACACGCCCAGCACGCTGACGGTGCGCGAGCGTTGGAATCGGCGCAATCAGGCCTCCGCCTGATGGCGCGGGCTCGACTAAAAATGTAATTTGTTTACACCAGGAACCAGCGTCTCTCTGGTGTCCATAAATTATACATAGCTTATATTGTAGCACTCTTCAATGAAGCACACTAAACACACTGGTTTATTGTGGGCGAACTTGTGCCCGCAAACTCAATATTAAGCGTTCACACACTTTAAAAGAAGAGTTCACAGCAGCCTATTCCACAGTCAACCGCGTCTCTCCGCCGAACGCACTTTTCACGCGCCCCGAAGGCCAAGAGCCACGCCGTGGCTTCTCATTGGACGGCAGACTCGGGTGCTGCCGTGAGCGCGTGCACGGGAGACACGCGCTGTATCGCCATGCGCGAGGCGTTGCTGGCGCTCTTCTAATGGCGATGCGACGAGTAATGGGTTTTAGCGATGAGACGCTTGGAAAGGTGCCTCACGAGAGTGCTCGTACCTGGCATGCGGAGAACTCTCTGCGGCAATATTACATTATAATAAATTATATTATATTATATTATATTATATTATATTATATTATATTATATTATATTATATTATATTATACAGGCTCAACCGTGCGTTGAGCCTATCGCGTACAGGAACGACGATCCTTCCTTTCCGAGTGCTAACGGCAAAGGTGCTGACGCACTGTGAAGCCGATGCCTAGAGCCACGGCCGCTGACTTCGCCATGGTCCACGCGCACGGTTCTTAAGAGGAAGCTTTAGCTCGGGTGCTCCTACCTGAATACATACAAAAGGAGAATTCGTTTTCCTCGGCAACCACTGCACCAAATTTGACGAGGTTTGTTGCATTAAAAAAAAAAAAAACTTGAGATCAAGTGACTGTCGGCTTGGAATTTTGGAGTTAGGTCGTCAATTCTTTATTAAAAACTGGCAAAAAATGAAAATTTTCAAAAACCTAAACTATCACGTTTACAACTCTGTAACTCAACAACGAAAAATGATAATACAATTCTGTGAATTGCATCTAATAGTACATCAAAAGAGGACAAAATTTATATGTTATGTATGAATATAAGAACATGTAATACAGAAATACAGCTTTTGCAGAACCCTTGTAACCAACGTAACAAATATGCGTAAGATTTAAAATGACAAATCGAATTTGTCCTCCTTGAATGATCTAATGGATTCCGTTTACTGAACCGCGATATCTGTTCTTGATGCAGAGCTATGAATTTGTAAACTTCGTGCTTCTATGTTTTTGTTAACTGCCGAATATTTGAAAATATATTGAAGAAAATTCAAACACTAAATGCAAATTCCGCTTCCAACAGTCACTAGAATTTAACTTTCTCTTTCAAATGCAAAAAATTTAATTAAAATCGGTCCAGAGGTTATCTCAGAAAAACGTTTTTGCGTTTTACATGTATTTGAATAGGCCGCGTCGCAGTTGGGCCCGAACTAAAGCTTCCTCTTAAGCACGAAGCGCGGTTGAGAGCGCTGTAGTATGGCAGCGCATGAGCGCAGTCACTTGGCTTTATTTCATATTTCGCGGGTTTTCTTTAAACGCCGGGAAAAATGGCCACGCAGCGTGCGCCTTGGCAGAAAAAAATTGGATCGGTTGTTTTCGAATGTCCCCTACAACGTAACGAGACGCACTTGGCCCTAAAGTGAATATTAAAAAAAAACCCTTCAGTTATCTTAGCTAATTAACTAATGAGTCGCAAAATAAGGACCCCTTAAGAAGCGCCACATGACGGCAAACCACATGTAGTTGGTTTCATTCAGTTGCGGCTAGCCACTCTCTGTTTAATCCTTGGTTGAAGTTACGGGAAGAGAGAGAGAGAGAAATAGAAGATAGGAAAGGCAGGGAGGCTAACCGGATGCACCTCCGGTTTGCACCCTGCACTGGGGGAGGGGGTATGGGGATGAAGAGAGAGAGAGAGATAGAGCACAGTTTCGCGCACAGTGGAACGTTCGCACCGAGTCCACACACGGTTCCCAAGACCTGTAGACTTGAAGTATTTCAAGAGCACTTTCGTGGCTTTCTGTGACATCGATGCCTACGGCCAAGGTCCAAGGATCTTCATAACGGAATATGGTATAGAAAGTTACGGGAAACATACTGTATATACCTGGACGAAAGCGAAACAGAACGACCGTCTGCTTTTCGTTTGCTACTAGCACCAAAGTGAATGGTGCGAGGGAGAATTTAATGTTGATTGTGAATACATAAAACCTACAGGAAAGCAAAATATTGTGAAGCCAATCAAATAAAATAGTACACACGTTTGTAATTACCTAGCAAGTGTATACGTTGCTGTCCTGAAGGCACGCACTTGTCAGTTGTAGTTCGCTAGTGAAAAACTTGATGGAGGATTAGTTTCTAGGACATTATTCAACATCACTGTAACTCGACAGGTGGCTCAGAAATAAAAAAATGACTCCCCATCCCGGCCTTGGGAACGTATATGTCCAGCGAAGCTGTTGAAAACCACCACTACAACTGCTTAGGGGGCTATGTAATGCTTTATTGCTCAATTACTCCTCTCACATATAAATCAGCCTCAGGAGTATGCGAACGTGCGAACTTCACCGGGACTGTTATTACACGGGAATACGACCAACAGCAGCACGCTGCCACTGATCGTATTGCTGTTTGTTCTTCCTTTTCCGCTTCTTGTACTGACCATTCACGAAGCTCCTCGGGAGTCCAAACTATGCGTTGCCTACCTATGGCGATGCTGCAACAACAACGTAATAAGTTGCTAGGCTGGTTCATTGATGTATGAAAGGCAAGTGACGACACTCCCCACTCCGCAAGCTGCCCCGGCGATGGCAGCTTGCACGGCAGTAATCTTTACTGGGAAACGTATTTATTTATTTTATTTATTTATACATACTGCAGCGTCAATGAGGCTATTACAGGAGGGGGATGAACAACAAACATAAAAACATTTATAAAAGCTTGCGTGAATTGTTTCAGTGGCAGTGAACGGATGTCGCCCGGTGATGAATTCCAGACGGCAATTGTTCATGAAAAAAAAAAAAAAAACTGTGTTTAAAGGAATCAGTCCGGGCAAAAAAGGTTGAGATATTTAGAGCATGGGGACTACTCATACATGAGGGTTTTAAAAAAGTCAAAGGGTTATCTAGAGAGGAGAGGCGAGAAGAATTGATTAACGTGTGAAGGAATTTCGGGCATTCAAGTTTGCGACGCTCTGGAAGAAGAGAGAGGCCAAGCAGGGGAAGAGAGTTAGACGGCGAAAATTCCTTGTGTATACAACGCAGCCATATTCGAGGATGGGGCGAATGAGGGTTTTATATGTAAGAAGTTTAGTTACTTGTGGAACAAGACGCAGCGTACGATGTAAGTAATCTACTCTTTTATGGCCTTGTTACAGGCGACATCAACGTCTTGCGACCATGACAAATTGTGTATTAGTAAGATACCTAAATATTTGAAATCGGAGGTCCTATTTAAAGTAATATTGTTAAAGGCATAGGCAAAGAAGGAAGGGGATGAGCGTCGTGTAAAGGACGTGGAGGCAGTTTTGGAAAAGTTGATATTCATTTAGCACGCTTTGGACCAGTTACAGAAGTCAGCCAAATAATTGTTAAGGAAAACATAATCAGTACGTAGCATATTTAATGGTATGATATAAAACGAAATCATCAGCAAAAGGGCGCATTTTAATGCAGGCAGCGCTATGTGCTCCCCATTCTTAGAGGAGCACCTTATCATCAATTTGTGGTTCGGATGCTTGTTTTGTGTTTTTTTTCTTTTATGAAACGAATGCTGTGCTGTGTGTTGTATGCGTGACAGCAAAGAATGTATGCGCTTTTCGCTTCAATCGCTGAAGGTTCCTTTCACCTCTGCGAGGGCGAGGCCTCGAAAAATCCCGATGGAAGCTAACAGCTTCGCTGTAAAAAAAAGAACGGAACCGACGTGCACTCTATTTTTCCAGGCAACAGCCGCAGCTGGAGAGCTTTAGCGGCAGCGTGTTCGCACGTAAATCCTTTCGCAAACACTGCAATTGTGTTTCGGAAGTTCATATTTCTTTCAAACATTACAGTGAATGGCTCAGCACGGAGTTTCGGAAATGTGTCAGCCGCACGCGGACGTTCACTAGTTCGTTCGCTAGTGCGCAAACCATGTGGGTTAGATTTAACACATGAGCTCTTTGTTGGCTGCAGAAGGTTAAACATTTGAACGTCTTGCCATGGCCTTCCCTCACTTCCCCTTTATGTCGCCTTTCTCTATTTCTACTTTCTGTAAAGTTCGTGAAATTTCGCGAATCTCGAGTTGTCTCGTCGAACTCTTCCTGCTCGAAATCCTATTTCTCGAAATCGGCAGACAGCGAATATTTCGGGCTCCTCAATTTCACCTATTTTCTCACCCGGGGTACCTCGTCGCACTGTCGTTACGACGCTGTTGTGATTCCGCTGCCGCCGTGCCGCCTTCGTCATGCTTCAGTCGTCAGGTCGTTTTCTCGCCGTCTACCAAAACATGTCAACAATAATTTGGTTCGCCATCGTCAAACACCGTTGCCGACGTCCAGTAGTACACTTCGGATGTATTGCGTAGACTGTCCGTTTCATTTCTGTAGTCCAAATGAGCTAGGAACTTACCTTTACAATCATCTTCGATGGTCCCCGCAACGCATCTTTATTTCACCTTTATTTTTTCAAAGTGCTTTCGCTACTTTTCATCAAAGTTAAATTTCTGAGCAAATAAGTTATCCAGTTTTATTTTTTCTTCATGTTCCCACTGCGTTGACAAAGACCTGCGGTTTCGGAGCCTGAGCTTCGTAACGTTGTCATCTGCTGGATTTTAGGAGCGTTTTTCAATGGCTGTAACTACAGCGAGACTAGACAGGGTGTATCCGCTTTCGCGCCCGTAACATGCCTATATCGACATGCCTTTCACCTTGACACTAGTTGTGGGGAATCGCAGAGTTGAAAAACTCAACAGCCCGACTGCGATGGTGTCTCTAGATGACTTGGCATAGGCCTGTGAGTGTTTGCGCCCCTCAGGCGCACATGCTTGGAGCCGTTATTTTTCCTGGCATTGTATTCAGGGCAGGCTTCAAGTCTGTGTAGCTTGCTTTCTGCACCTTCGACGATAGCTACACGGTGCACGGGCAGCTTGCTTCTTGAAGTCAAGTGGGCACAAATCGAAAATGACACAAACATTTCTGCGAGTCTGACGCACATGTTGGAATCTCTGTGAAGGGAAGCGTTCCTGAAGCAGTTCATCATATGCTGCACACCTAAATGCGTGCAATTGTCTGTATTTTCATCATTTCCAATATGTAATCCATGTAATGTTTCAAATTCATGGGGGGGGCAATATCTATGTATCTCACTGGCGGAAACGCCAGTGGGATAGACAGACAGACAGACAGACAGACAGACAGACAGACAGACAGACAGACAGACAGACAGACAGACGGACGGACGGACGGACGGACGGACGGACGGACGGACGGACAGACAGACAGACAGACAGACAGACAGACAGACAGACAGACAGACAGACAGACGGACGGACGGACGGACGGACGGACGGACGGACGGACGGACGGACGGACGGACGGACAGACAGACAGACAGACAGACAGACAGACAGACAGACAGACGGACGGACGGACGGACGGACGGACGGACGGACGGACGGACGGACGGACGGACGGACGGACGGACAGACAGACAGACAGACAGACAGACAGACAGACAGACAGACAGACAGACGGACGGACGGACGGACGGACGGACGGACGGACGGACGGACGGACGGACGGACGGACGGACGGACGGACGGACGGACGGACGGACGGACGGACGGACGGACGGACGGACGGACGGACGGACGGACGGACGGACGGACAGACAGACAGACAGACAGACAGACAGACAGACAGACAGACAGACAGACAGACAGACAGACAGACAGACAGACAGACAGACAGACAGACAGACAGACAGACAGACAGACAGACAGACAGACAGACAGACAGACAGACAGACAGACAGACAGACAGACAGACAGACAGACAGACAGACAGACAGACAGACAGACAGACAGACAGACAGACAGACAGACAGACAGACAGACAGACAGACAGACAGACAGACAGACAGACAGACAGACAGACAGACAGACAGACAGACAGACAGACAGACAGACAGACAGACAGACAGACAGACAGACAGACAGACAGACAGACAGACAGACAGACAGACAGACAGACAGACAGACAGACAGACAGACAGACAGACAGACAGACAGACAGACAGACAGACAGACAGACAGACAGACAGACAGACAGACAGACAGACAGACAGACAGACAGACAGACAGACAGACAGACAGACAGACAGACAGACAGACAGACAGACAGACAGACAGACAGACAGACAGACAGACAGACGGACGGACGGACGGACGGACGGACGGACGGACGGACGGACGGACGGACGGACGGACGGACGGACGGACGGACGGACGGACGGACGGACGGACGGACGGACGGACGGACGGACGGACGGACGGACAGACAGACAGACAGACAGACAGACAGACAGACAGACAGACAGACAGACAGACAGACAGACAGACAGACAGACAGACAGACAGACAGACAGACAGACAGACAGACAGACAGACAGACAGACAGACAGACAGACAGACAGACAGACAGACAGACAGACAGACAGACAGACAGACAGACAGACAGACAGACAGACAGACAGACAGACAGACAGACAGACAGACAGACAGACAGACAGACGGACGGACGGACGGACGGACGGACGGACGGACGGACGGACAAACAGATATTGCCCGCATTCTAACCTAGGGCTATATAGATTGTTTCGAAACAGCTGTATACATTGCTTCTATCCGCCCTGACACGTTCGATACGAAGCGGGAATCGATGTCCTTCCCGTAGAGCCAGGCCATTTACAATATCCTACTAACTTATTTTCCCACATCACATAGTGACACTGATTGCATGATGAATGCAACGAAGCTAGCGCAAAGTGAGTGGTTCACCTGAGGGTCCCTATGCATCCTATCCGTTTGATTTCTCCTGTTGGCATTCGTAACCGGGGATAGCTGGTGCACATAAGCCAGCAGGCTGGCCGTGTAGCGGTACATTTCTCGTAATGGTTGCAACAGGACACAACTTTCTGAAATATATAATAGATTCTCACTAAATGTAAGGGACATTTATTTTTTTCTTTTGTGTCTTTTTATTTATTGCTATGTTGTTCATTAATTGAGAAGATAAACAAAATAGTACATAGCGCAGTACCCACCGGGTAGCATTCCATACGGCTGTTTTCAATTACCACGATTGAAATATCGCATAAAATAGTCTTAACAAAGCTGACTAGCATAGCGTAAAGGGAACAAATATATATAAGAATAAAATAAAACATTGTACAATCTTATAGGTAGTAAGTAAGTGTGTATGTCTTGCCGTCACAATTGTTTTCCTCACTCTTAGTGGGCTCTGAAGACCTATATATCTAACATCGGCATAGTAACTGTTATTAACCCTTAGCATTATTTATTAGTACCATTTCAACGTAAATGTTTGTTAGGGCAAAGCTGCGCAAAATATTGCTTTGTCTCACGAACACATTCGTTTTGCATGTTAGTACTTCCCACCCCCCCACACACCCACCCACACACACACCCCCACACCCCCCACACACACGCACACACGCACGCACACGCACACACACACCCCCCTCCACACACACATACAAACACACACGCACACACACATCCGCGCGCGTTTTTTGTTAGCTAAGTAAAATGTACAAATTGCTTCTTCACTGATGTGTACACCACAGCTATCGCTAAGTAGAGGATCACTTCTAGTGATGTAGTAATCAAAAGCAAGCTGGCGATGTTATAGTAAAGTCTTGCCGAGGCTGCTTTGCCAAGGCACCACTAAACCATAGTAACCTTTGGAAACAGACGCGCCTGCATGAGGCGCGTTACCCTGATTTATTTTTCCCTCAGAGCATCCTTTACATAAAATTGTTTGTCTGACGTCGAGGATGTGTAAGCTTTGCGCCGTCCCCCTGACTGCGAGATAGTTTGTGTCGTCAACATATTCAAGTGCAGCAGTCGTTGCCTACCTCCCTCAGCGATGAAAGTTTAGGGGTTGAGTACAAAAAAAGCAGCTAACGCTGACAGCGGGTTTGCGCAACTAAGCATAACTTTACTCTTTCAGCGCAGCCATTTACATCTTAATCAAAAACGGCTGAAATAGCAAACTTGGTTTCTCTTCCCGGCAGGGCATAAAACCAAAGCTGCTGTTTCCCGAAAGTGAAATTATTACGCCTACTAAGTTTCGTTATTTTGGCGAGAAGGGCAATGCACAAGTATCAAATCAGATATCTTGCGAGGCATCTTTCTACATAGCAACTTGAGTAAGAAGAAGAGTCTGAGCACGAGAGAAAAGATAGGCTTTCCGGACAATGCGCACCCGTTTTTCGTAAGAAGGCAGAAAGGCCTCTAGACTGCACTCATTGCGCAAGTTGATGATGATCTCCAAAGCTACATTTGGCTTCTCTGTTGCACGATGCATTGTGCTTAACGCAGTTCACGCTTCGCGACTGCTTTAACAGCAAGCTCGCCTTGAAAACAGCAAGTTTCTTTCGTTTTCTTCTTCTTTTTTTTTTTTTGCTCAGCACCGGAATGGCCTTCCACCATTGTAACTCGTCACAATTAAATTTTGGTGCTGTCGAATACGCGACACGTCGTCAAAAAGTGGGGTGTTAAGTCTAGATGGCTTGTGATTGTAAATGGCACCGACACATAGGTCTCATATATTCCAAGGTACAGCGCTACCTGCTGTATCTAAAACGAGCGTTGAAAAACGGAACAAAAGACTGCAAACGTACAGCTCACAAATCTTTAGTTAATCCTGTGCTCGATTATTCCGTGATTGTTTGGTCTCTCCACTGTGCGTAAGACTTAGCTAAGCTTAAATATGTGCATAAAAAGCAATACAGCGTATTTAAAATTGCTATGACGCGCTGTTCTCACCTCGACACCATAAAAACATACACAAAGCTTACCACTTCGCTCAGTGCTCCGTGTCGAAGCATCCGTGTCGAAGCAAGCAATCGTCGTTCAAATCCACTTAACATTGTTCCATTTAGGTCAACTTCGAATAGCTTTAAATATCCTATTTTCTCCCTTCTCAGTAGAAAGGTGGAATAGCTTACAGGGCTCGTTGCACAAACTGTCATGTGATGAATCCGCAAAGGAAGTAACTCCTTAGTAACTCCTTCAATATCCCTGCTTAGAGAAAGCAGTGTCTACGTGTAATAAAGAAGGGCCATAAAACTTACCCATCAATACGCGAGAGAGTGAAAATGGAAGGCTTGGATGGCTTTGGAATGTATTGGCGTAACACAGCAAGTGACATGGGCCGTTTCTAACACCGAATCCTACTACTGGTGTGTTGGCCTTTTTTCCTTCTATTGGAATATCGTAATATGAGAACATAGGAGTATCCAATAAATTTCGTATTATTTTATCCCTCTGCTTGCCATTGCTTCACTGATTACGTGGTCCTTATGTTGTTACTCTGCCCAGATAAATGAGTAATTTGTGTGCGTAGGCGCCCTTCCTGCCTCTTCAATCCTAAAGGTTTCCCATGCTCCAATATTTTAACCTATAGGACATTCGCACGTTGATGGTGTTCACTGGCGTGCCTTAACACAAGGCAAACTATGATTCTTCGAAGTAAACTTGTGTTTCTTTCAACTTTTTATCTTCTTTTATGTGCAGTCTGGGCGCCACTGGTCAAGTTGTTTTGAGAAATGTTTCAGCTTAGACGGCTGCTTTCCTATGAATTACACTAAGACTCGCTGCCTTTCACTAACATCAAAAAGTATTGCATGCAAGGTTGTGTGTTTATTGTAAAACAAAGTTTTGACAATATTATATATTTATTAGTTAGACTGTTACCTTTCGCGCCAAGAAAAAAGATAGAAACATTATGCAAAGAAGAGGATTTCCTTAATTATTCGTGGACAGGTTTGCCCGGCGGCACGCCTAGCATGCTACTCTAATTGGGTATGATGGAAAATGAAATGATGCGCACAGTGCACAACGCAGATACATACCATACATAAAACACACGAAACTCAACAAAGTAAAGTAGCTCTTTGAGACCAATATTTCTTAGTAGGTTTGTAAGTGTCTTTGTTCCGCGACAGTACATGAGCCAAGTGCGTGCCGTAGCTCAAGGGACGACTTGCTTTGATGAATATTCACCGTGGACATTAGGGCCGTTCTTTGTATGTAAACAGCCAAAAGTGTAGATTACGTAAACCTGTAAACCTTTGAGTTTCTTAACGGCATAACGTACATTGAACAATATAGCCTCTATTTCTTTCGCGTACGTTTGAACAGGGGCGCTATAACGTAAAACTATTCCAAACTTTTCTATTCCAATTCTGCTATCAGCCCTCCACGATTGGTCAAAAACTTTTTTCGACCACCCCCACTTCACCTCTCTGTCACGCGACGTCACGAAAACCGCGATACCTCCCCATCTGATATGATGTGTACACACTGATTATGCATAATTTGACAGAAAAAAGAAAAACAGTTATTTCTTATTCGACCCTTTTCGCCATTAGCCCTCGGCTATTGGTAAAACGTTTTCGGGCTGCACTCACTTCACCTGCCTGTCACGCGACGTCACAAAACCGCAAGAACTCACCGCGTCAAAGTGACGTGTACGCGATAAAGATGCATTAATATGCCGAACAAAACTGAATTTTCTTCGGAATAACCGCAGGCTGCCCCGTTCCGAAAGGAATAGAAGATGGCTGCCGCCGATCGCTCAGACGCTGGCTACTCGCACCTGCCGGAGAGCATGGCTGTATTTGCGTAGAATAAAACTTCTTTCGTGGCCGTGTAGCGTTTTCGAACACTTTCGGCACGTTTGCCCCCTCATTCTGCCAACTCTTCTTTGCTGAGGGTCCGCTTTAGCGTCATTCTTGAGCTTCCGTTGCATGCCGCCGCGATTTTCGACCAGCCACCGGAAGCTAAGTAAGGGAAAGCCGACCAATCGTAGACGCCGGCACCACCCTCTTCGTCTGGTTATCGACTTTCAGTGCAGTGGCTCGGCCCCATCGAATCCCTCTCCACTTGAGCGTTCTCCTCGCCTCTTGACAGCCAATTAGATACGACAAGCTGCTCAGTGTATGCAATGGTATTCGTTTTTCAAGCAAGCAAAAATGACCTCCTATGTACGAGGAGAGCGTTTGATTGGTCTATTCAGACAACCCTACGGGTGACCGCCCGGTGCTTGCGTTGGCGGTTACGCAAATTTGACGTCAGGAGATTGGAATAGAAACATATTGGAATAGTTTTACGTTATAGGGCCCCAGGTTTATGAACTTATCCATATAGTATATGGCCACAAGCAGATTGCGGACAAAACGTAATTATTAATCTCTGCCTCTCGCAATCCTTTACATCACTTAGCTGACCATCTGGCACCTTAGATTACCCATAGATTTCACGTGACTGTACCGCGACAAGTGGTCGTACATTGCAAAGTTAACATGGTGGAGGCCAACTTATGAGGTTTAACATCCCGAAGTAACACGAACAAAGGAGCGGAGGAGAGCTTCGTAGGGCGCTCTGGTTTTCTTTCTTCCTTTGTTATTGCGGGAAAAGGGGGGGGGGGGACGCATCAGGTGTACTGAAACGTGAACCTAAATCGAGAACAGGAGTAATTTTTCATTTCAGCTCCTGATTGTCTCAGTCTATGCTTCCTATTCTAAGATTCATTAAATGAAAGCGAGGGGAAAGGCCGTTCCTGCTGAAATGCATTCCATCCCCTTCAGGGGAGTCTCAAACTAGTGACCGTGCACTCAACAGCAGAATGCCATTGCACACTGATCTACCAAGGCAAGCCATTGTAGGAACACTCTATAATAGCGGAAAGAAACTCCCCACAGTGTGAAATGGCCCTGTAGGGCACGCTAAGGCATGGCTCGTAGAAAAGCTGAAATGATCAACTAAGCACCCAATTATAACTTGGATTAAGGACGTACATATATATGCACCCATTTTGATGAAATGGAATGTCGTCATGGGCTTTTACAAGCCTGTTACGTATATTAGATTGTGGGGTGAGAGTGGAACGCAACGAACGTTGCGTACAATGAATATCACATCACTGCAAGGCCATAGCGCAAAACCGTATATAAGCGTAATACGCCACTCAGGTATCCATGTGGCATGCCTTCGCTTTGTCTCTGGCAGTTCGCGAAAGTGGAAACAGACGAGGCGTAGCTCTTTTAAATTATTTACAGACAGGCAGACAGACAGACAGACAGACAGACAGACAGACAGACAGACAGACAGACAGACAGACAGACAGACAGACAGACAGACAGACAGATAGATAGATAGATAGATAGATAGTATCGGGCACCGATCCTATCTATCTCTGTTGACTCAGCGACATGGTCGGCGCACGGGAGTTACACTGGCCATGTACAAATATATACTAATAGCTCAACAACCATTCCGGGTTAGTCAGGAGTCGTGCTTTTTCCAGCGAGAGGCACCACCAGCAGTTCCAAGGCGTGCCAAACGATGACATAGACGGCTACAGAAATTTCAACTGCTCGCTCTGCCCTTCGCTTCCTTAGCCACAAACAGCCTTAAAAATGGTCAATATTCAGGGACTCGAAGGCAGAGCTGCAGTCTTTGCTATCAGCCCTGTAGTGCAGGCCACACGAGCAACTGGTGCTTGAGATCAAACAGCCCTTTCATGCTTTAGCCGGTAGAAGGCACCACATCACATTAATGTTGTTTCCATGTCGCTGCGGTTTCCTAGGTAACGAACACGTTGATAACGATTCTCGGTGAGATTTCGAAAAATGAAAAGGGGAATCGATGCTTCTGTCAAGGTCCGATGCCACAAGACAACTTCGTGTACTTGCACGAGGCATCACATTCTCCGTGTTCAATACCCCAAGTTGTCGAAAGAACCGACGGCACCATACCTACACTCTTAGCTCTGCCTTCTTGTTCTCACTATACACTGCCGACGCGAGACTTCTCTACTTTGTCGGTTATGGCTAGGAGTGGCCTTTTTGGAGTCTTTATTTTCAGATTGGAATGGCCGGCAACGCCATGTGTGGGGACTGTGGCCGCGACGAGACCTTGTAACACGTCATGTTGCGTGTCTGTCCTCGCTGAAGTGTACAGAGACGATCACAAGCATGTGCGCTATAGCTCGCTTTGATAACAGACCGTTATCTGAGCAAGCAAGTTCTGACGGTCCACCTCATAAGCCATTGCAACAGAGGGCGACATAGGGGCGGCTAGAGTTTTTCAGAAGAAGAGATCTGCACAAATGGCTCAAGCCATTTGGCTCAAGCCATTTGTGCAGACGCATATACAGACACATATTTTAAAGGGTAGTGCGCGCGGCAGCCACATTTTCATGGCGGTGATGTACACTAACGCTCGTGTACTTATATTTAGGTCTCCCTGGCAGTCGCAATTTTTCATGCGCTCTCCGCTTAATAGCGTCCCTCACAACACATTGTGCACTTTGAAGACGCCGAACCCCAAAATTTTGTTTTTAGGGATATTGCGTATAACTCATACGGCAATTGGTGCGTCGTGATGAAACCACCATGATTGCTGGCCGCAGAAATATGACAAGCTCATGAGATCGGACAGCGCGAATTTACGAAGGTAAGCGCCATTAGCCACTGACTTGAGCAAATAATAATTATTAAAACGGTCGCATGTTTTGAACGGTTGCTATGAAGCAAGTCTTATCGTGAACCTGCACCTTTGTTAAAGGTACAAGAACACACAAGAGCTCCCAGCGTGAGAGCTTTCGACTGCCTTGTCCGAGGCCGTACACACTGGGCCCGTCATATCTCTTGGCCGCCAGTATCTCTTCGCCAACGGGAAAGATACGCTCTCTCAGCCGTTCTCTTCTTCTCATGTCATTGATACACATTTTTTAACACACAAAAATCCATACATAAGCTTTTCCCATGTCCCTCACACAACTCTGCTCTTTTCAGAGTTTCGCGTGTTCGATAATGCATTGGCAGAGGGCACTTCGTAAAAAGCGAGCTTATAATAGGTGCTGAAAACGTTGTCCTCGCGCCCTGCTGGGCAAGGGAGACATCGATACACCCTAGGTGAGCTTAACGCTATATCTTGCTGGAAAATTCTTAAAAGACACGTGGACCAGGTAATTTTCAGTGGCTCGAGTTTCACAGCACAGCGCTTCAATGGTTGTCGGTCGTTAACCTTTATATGATAAAATCTGCAGGCTGTGCTTTTTTTTTTTGGTACTCTTTATTTTACATGCACCAAGCCTTTACGAGATCACTCGAAATTTGTTTTGCTGTTCGGTTCTCTGCGTCTTTTATTTCTTCCTTTAGTTTTCGTATGGCTCTGAAAAAAATATATAGGTATAAAGAGCACGAGACCAGCAAAAAAAAATGCGTAATTGGTGTTAAAGAAAAGGTTGTTAATAAGAAAGCCAGGAAAGAAAAATATTAGAGGGTAAGTTAAAACGGTAGTCACTAACACTCGCAAAGCTAACCTTGATGTTCAACGGCATAGCCCAAAGTGCAAAGAGACAACCGAATGCCGGTTGCGGAAACCCATTTAGAGTGTTTCTTCTGTTTCACTCTTTTCCCGGGCTGCCACGAACTTTCATTTTCCCATCCACGGGCCTGCAGCATCGTCTTTCACATCAGAATCGCCTCGCCACGTCGTCCGTCCTCGCTGTAAACACTGCATTTCCGTTTTGTTTTCCGCCTCTTAACCAACACCTCTGTGCCGCCAGAGTTCCAAAACGGGAAAACCGGGGGCCGCGTCGAGACGTTAACGCGCAGAGAAAACAGCAGCCGGCGAGGCCGCAATTCGTGTAAAGGGGGCCCAGCAATTATTGCGCATTTTGCCGAGCCGACTTTCTTCTAGTTTTTATTTTTTTTCTACTGTTCAGAAAAAAAAATACCGGGTTCGTTTTACGCCGTGTGCTTGTTCCAGCCGCCAGCATCAGTCGCTGTGGTTGCCTTGTGATGTGCTTTCTGCTTCTGCCGTGTCGTTTTATTAAATTGTAGGCGCGGAATGAATCATGCCTTCTAAGAAGAAGGTCAAGTCAGTTACTAAACAAAGGCCAACAAATGCTTGTAACCAAGTAAACTAAGATTCTGGTAAGGGCCGTTATTAAATGGCCTCGGCATCTGCATTTACTACCCGAAGGAGGTAGTGCATACGGCTATAGTGCAGATAGGCAGTTTACGAACCATAGATAGCAATGGAACCAGTTTAATGACATTTGCTACCCAATTAGTTAGTGGAGACTGTTTTGTTTACAACTGGAGTTATCGTTGTCAAGAAATAATTAAGTCACTTCTGTTCCAAAAGCGTATAACAAACACGTATGCGAAAAAAAAAATGAAAGGACTGCATTGCCACAAAGTTTACTAATATTTGTAACATGAAACAATGACACTTAATGGTGATGACGGGAAGATTACTTTGCCTGTAAAAACACTGCGCTGAAAGGTACAAACGACAAAGGGAAAGAACGCATCACGCAATACAATGACATATACTATACGCGTCATGTTTCTAAGAATGACTTTATGAGTATATATAGGCAAACCTAAACGAAGTTACGTGCCTATATTTCTATAAAATGCAGCCTGTGCAATAATGCCCCACAACCTCCAACACAATGATAAAAAATATAGTCCATCTAGACATCGCATTAAAACCACCACTGCAGAGCATGATAGGCAACGGGTGAGATTAGGCAGAACCTTTATATGAAATCTAAGTAACCTTAATAAAGGAAGTATTTACTAAGTTTGAATTGTCGAAAGTAGAAAACAGTCAGTAAAAAGCGAGTAATTGGTGGTAAGTTGAGTAAATGTACTCGTTTCTAGATTTTTACTTCTAGGAATGTGTATCGTCGGTGCGAGCGATGAGGCCATATTTTGTTAAACACGTGTTCTTCTCCGCTCAGCAAAGTAAACAACCAGCGACTGAGAAGAAATCCAAGTGCTAAGGACCCTCCTCTTGGAGTTTAAACTAGGCAATTCTTTGTTTTCCTTTTATGGCCGCTTTCGATCCCATGCAGGAGTAAATATTCGTCCTCAATCTGTCGTAGTTTTTCCACCATCACTTCAGAATCTATATCTCATTGTCATGCCTTCATCGTTATACTACCTTCGTCATCTCATCAGCGTAATTTCTTCTTCTTCATTCCTTCGTAGTCACCTCGTCGTCATCAGACAGTTAATTGCTATCCTGTACCCATTCTCATATCGTCATTGTCGTGCCATTGTAGGCATGCCATCATTACTCCAGTTTCGTCATCCGGTTGTCATCATACGGTCATCTTCACGCCATCTATGTCACACGCTTGTCGTAACCGCATTGTTTTAATGTTGTCGTCAAGCTGTCATCGTTTAACCGCCGTAATCCCGTAAGAATCGATATCTCATCGTCGGGCCATCTTCGTTATACTACATATGCCATTCCATCTTAATTCCTTCATCATTCCATCGTCGTCAGTGCGTAGGCGTCACACAATTGTCGTCGTGCCGCCATGCTCCCGCACGACCTCGGCAAGTGAGTGCGAAAGGCACAGGACGACATCAAAGTATATCGCATCAAGGTGAAGCAACGAAACTCCCAGAATGACCATATCACATATTAAATAGACGTAACTTCAGAATTACGGTGTGTCATAATATCGCTCAAATACTAATCGCATTACCGTCAACAGTAACCTTCGGATTAGTTTTGGCATAATTTTCTGTCACCAAGCTCAAGAGGTGTTTCAGGGCCTCTTTAACTTTCCACGGTGCACTCTGGGACGCCATCGTTTTAATTGACAATCTATTTTTATAAGAACTACGCATGCAAAACAATCTCTACGAATACAAAGTGGTGCCTTATTTTGGTGGTGCACTTGCGCTAAAACATCGACTGCGTATCGGCAAGAGGAAATTTAAATACACAGTGCATTTGGGTCTGACACTCATTTAGCGTATTTGCTGAATTGAGAGTTTTGGCCTCAAGAGTTATCAATGAAATGCTACATAAACGGTATTAGGTGATACGATGCGTCTATAGCAAAACATCAAAATCTAATTTGAATCTGATTTCTCAAGCTATGCTGTTTAACTTCTCATATGTGGCCTACTTGCGCCACAACACACCGTCTGCGTAAGCTTGGGAAAATGAATCAATCTATTCCTACAAGCGAGTTCGCTTACACGCGCCATCAACAGCTACTGCCTTATGTCCGGGTGCCTTGGCTATATGCGCGTAGCGAAAAACTGGCGCTGTAGCACTCGCACGTCAGTCGTCGTTCTTCGTTTTTTTTTTTTTGCAACCTAGGTGGTCGCTTTCTTTCTTTTTTTTTTAGCCATTTGAAAAGAAATAGCGCAAGCAAGGCTACCTTTACAATTACGTGTGTTCCCTGATTGTACTAATCAACCGGCCCGACACGACTGCTTTGAGCCTTCTGCTAAGCACGGAAAAATGCGGCAGCAGCGTGTGCGTAACAGCTGGGCCTCGGAGAACGCCAACCGAAGCGCTGAGCTTAAAGCGCGCACCTAAACTGCTGGCTCCACGTAAGCGAGGTGTTGCAATGAGGCCCAGCACCGTGCACGAATTTGTGAGGACAGCTAGAAAGGTATTGCGAGTGGCAGGGAACTAATGCACATCTACTATTAATCCTTTACGTAAGCACTGCTTTGCGCCGAAAACAGTCTCCATAACTGCGGTCTAGAAGGGATGCTGGAACGGCGATGCACGCTAGTGAGGCAATCATAAGGAGTACGCAGTCGATGAAATTGAGCAACATACTTTAGGATAGGCGCATTTTTTTATTCATTATTATATCAATGCCAAAACGCTTTTTTCCGGCGTTACTAATGACGACATATCTTGTGGGCGTTATGTATTAACCAACTGCCTCCTTTTACGTCAGTATTGTCTAATAATTTTCTGTCATTGACTTTGCAGTTAAATCAGTAGAATGTGATTTTGATAGTCGATTCGAAAGTCCTATAACTAAGAGTGCGCGAGTAGTTTCAGGCGTTTTTAGCATTACTAAGTATGGACAGCTGGGCTAGTTGGTTGTGATTGGCATTATGAAACATCGTTCCAGCGCACAATTGAGCACGGACGAAAAGAGAAGGACAACACTGACGCCGGACTTCAACCGAATTTTATTCACGGAAAACAGGGTTTTGTGTACACAGGGGGAGAGGGGGGGGCACTGCTAGTGCGCAGGACCACCCAAAAATATTCCCTTGGTCCAGGCGACAATCATCACAGGCGTCGAAACCAAAAGAATTGCTTTAGCTTTTTAGCATTGCTGATTTCCTGCGGAGCTACCACAACTGGCTCTGCAACTCATCAGCTGAACTAAATAGGCTACGAGATTGTTTCGCTCATCATATACCAGGTGTTTATTCTTAAGCTGCGCGAAATTTTAACATATTTCCTATGGCAGAGAGCAGAATTCCAACATTTGAAAAGATTAGATGACGCGGACAGTACTTTTATGACAAACCAAAATGCACTTTCGACTAAATAACAAACATTCACTAATTAACGTTTTGATTAAATACTTTACGAGACATGCTTCAATTTACTAATTCTAGCTGGTGAGTTCGCAAAGCGTATTCAATTAAACAAATTCTCAGGGTGACACCAGTTTCGACATATTAATTTTCATATTGTGTGACAAAATACATTTCAGTTCCAATTACGTAAGTGCTTCAATGCATCAAACAACATTTTCTGAAAAAATTGGTGCATTTTTACCGCAAGTTCGACGGCGCATAACTCGAAACAGGATCATCCTCAGACTTCGTTCCAAGTCGACGTGCTTCGCACATTCACTAGTTACAATTATTGAATTGCGATATGCGCTTCAAATTAATTAGCAAAGAATCTTTTGTGAATTTTCACAATTATTTAATTGCGCATTTGAATGCTCATGGTAGTATTGACCATCTCATCGAGCACTTTAGTTCAAAAGTTGAAATTATGTTATGATTGCTTGGTAGCCACCCTTCAATAAACCCAATTGACAAAATAAAGTTGTTTCCTCTCCTCCTCCTCCTCCTCTTGCTACAGGTACTCTTTCTTTAATTTGGTGCTTCTAAAAAGAAAGACACGAAATATTCTTTGTTTTAACCGTAGCTGCACGTGAGTTCAAGATATTTTCCAGAGCTATGTGGTACGTGATTTGTTTAAGCACTCAGAATCACAGTGTTTTTAATATATTTGCTTGTTGTTTTCTTGTTGTTTTTTTTCGCTCTAAAAAAAAAGCAGGCTCAGTAGCGCAGTATCAGTGACTGCGCCATGGAGCTCCAATGCTGCAGATAATGCAAATGTGTAAGGGGAACTTCATTTTTTGTATGCATGCACGTTTCCGAAATAGGCAATTTGGCCTAGTAAAACTACCTTTCACGCTGCCCATCTTATACAGCATTTGGAAACGTAACAACTCTCAGCATTTCAGAAGCGCCTAATCTTACACAATAGTTTCTGGCATTGCCTGACTTTCCTAAATGGCCGCACCATGAGAAGGTCTAATGTTATTTCCTTATTTAAAAGCTGAGTGGCCTTCTGGCACTTAGTCAGGGGGCCGTGTATATGTTGCACCTAAATATTGCTTCCTGTTGTTTGTTCAGTTCCCAAGAACACCTTTCATTTTGTCTCTTATAAAAAGTGCCTAATAGTCTAGCGAAGCTACAAGAATAAGGGCCATCTCGCATGAAGGGAATTTAGCCTTTCCGCGGTTAATCATGCTATGCTGTCGCTCATCTCATCTCAAGTAGCTGGGAATGCTCCTGATATTATTCGCTCTCACGCACAAGCAAGGCCTTCTTGCGTCTCATATGCTTACATCACTTAAACGCACAGGTTTTCGCAAACTTGCGCTAAGGCAACTGCACTTAGGTAAATTGCGCACCATTTACTGTAACGATATTTGTCCGTGCCTAGCTAAATGCAGCACACATCGCCAGCATATAGTACGGCATATCTACTACATGCCTTACTTGCAGTGTTAATGAATCTGCTACTTGCCTAAAAATCCTCAACTCTGCTCTCGAAACGCGTCGACTCCGTGGTAGCTCCTGGAAGCGCACTTTTATAACAGAGAGACAGAAAGAAAGAAATAGAGAGCAAGGCAAGAAGAGTAGACAGGAGATGGGCTGGCTACCCTGTGCTGGGGTAAAGTTTATAGTGAATATAGGTGAATGTAGAATTCCCCTTGTACCTGAGATTGCCATGTGGTGTCTTTCACTGAAACCCCTAGTTCTCAAAAAGCGTAGCAACCTGTTGAGCGCCTTCTGCACTGAGGACGCTCTCGACCAGCGTCCGACGGGTCAGAACTGACAAAGGACGATTATTTAGTCCCTCTACAATGGTTGAAAGTTCTCTTCTAAGCGCGCTGAACTGCGGACAATCACAAAGAAGATGCACAATTGTCTCCTCACGACCGAAGTGGTCGCATGTTCGGTTGTCAGCCATTCGGCTGTGAAATGAGTTGGTGTTTGTGAATTCCACACAACAGACTGGCACAGAAGCGTTTCTTCAGCTTGCGATAAACCTGGAGGAAGATGGACCTCTAGGTAAGGATCCAAACAAGGAAGACGAGGGTTTGTGATCTCCGGTAAGTTCCAGCAGTTGGCGTGCTATAGCGAGTGAAGCCTTATAGCTACATCCCTTCGTGATAGTAGTATTGCTATGCATTGGATAACATAGAGGGCAGATCAGCAGCCTTATCCACACGGTTATTATCAAAAATGCCGCAATAGCACAGTATCCATAATATGCGATGTGTTCTTTGTCGACCACATGGTGATACAGAAGTCATATTACCGTGACTAAATACTCAACATGACCGTGATAAAACGGCAACATAAGACACTATGGAGGTTTCTTGGAGCCAGAGAACACGGAGTATCCTGTGATGGTTCTTGAATTGTGACACCCAGAGCAGCATGATGGGTGGGGAGTTCTGCAGCCATGGATGACATCAAATGATATGCCTTGAATTTATTAGTGATGAATCTTGCGTGAATAAGCACGGCGCCTGTTGAGCTTGCAGAGGAAACCAAATCATCTGTATAGACGTGAAGGCGCCCGCTTTGCTTCTGATGCAGGACTAGTAGGGCAGTCTTTTGCAGGGATAGAGATGATAACTCGGTTTTCCCTTTGATGCAAGACATGGTCAGGAGGACCTGAAGAGGGTGTAGACGGTACAGCGGCAGAGATTGTCTTGCTGTAGGAGTGAAGGTAGACAGTAGAGTTGCATCATGAGAAGCAATAATACGGCTCAATGCAGAACGTGTCCTAGCGGCAGGAGGGGAGGCGAGGTAGTGGGAAGGAAGGTGGGCAAAGGGTCCGACGTGCATCTTCAAAGCAACAATTCGAATATATGTTGTGATTTGGCATTTATGTGCCAGTATTACTGTCGCTGCCGAAGATGCACACGCTGTAATGCCAAGACATATTTTGAGAGCCTAAACTTACAGCAACAGGTGAACATGGATGTTAATTTTACGGATCCTTCCTAGTACGGGTAAGAGGTAGCGCAAGAAAGCCATAGCAGTACAGTGTAAAGCTGAAGCATAGCTCCTACAGATGCCTTTCACGACTTTACCGCAAGAAATCTTAGGACATGGGGGATCATCACGAATTTCTTTTGCCAATAGGAGAAATGTGATCTTCAGGAGAGGTCGCGACATGTTATTACTTCCAGGAAGTGGTGGATTTTCTGATAACAGCACAAGAATCGACATTTGGACAAGCTGGAACTGGTTGAACATCTTTCTGAGGCAGCGTTTCGTTGTTAGCACTGCCCCATCAAGATAAGGACTGGTAATATCGATGAATAATAAATCGATTAATTGGTTAAACGTATCCCGCAATGGAATTACATTTTATCGATGTCAACCTTTCATTTAATCGACTTAATTGATTAGAGTTGTCCGATTAATTGTTTTCGAGAATTTGACAGGAGTTGCGTAAAAATTTTGAAATGCGCACGAACAGTCACTGTGCGGCTGTGGTACAGCGACTGTCGACTACTTTTCCGAGTCCCGTATAATACCGTATAATACCACACATACCACTGCGCAGCCCGAAGCCGGAGGTTCTAAATGCCCTCGCGATTCAAGGCATACTATAGCAACCCAGTCATTGATCGTCGTTCCATTCCGGGTCCACTAAAGGCGTGGCACAGTATGGGAGCCGCTTTGGAGTATTTGTTTGACGCAGCGGTGGAGTTCAAGTCGATCCTAGCAAATATATAGCGTCCGAGCATTTGTTCTCCCATCCTGGTTGTGTAACCATTCAAAGAAGGTGTGTTTCACCCAAATATCCCAGCCGATTGGCATTCCTTCGCTCTGTAGAAAAAATAATGTGGTTTAATATCCTAAACCAGTAATTTCCTTTTCCCCTGTGTTTATTGCAGTTTCTTGCATATTTCACTTGTACTTCGCTGGTCACTTCTGCCATTTTTCTGCTTTCTTGTTTAGCTCTACTTTATAGGGATATAATAGTGCCATGTATCTTACTTAATACGGCACTAAGTGCCATTTTGTACCATATATTGTCTATCTTTTTGAAAGCTACTAGTGCTAGCTATATTTAGTTTTTAACAAGTTGAAGATTATACTTTAGCAAACGTTTATACACTTGTGTTTCAAGCTTAGTTCCACCTCTCTAACAATAATATAGGGTCCTGCAAAAGTATACAAATGTGTTTCAACCTCTTTAAAAGTTTCAGACAACAAATTTTGTTTAATCAATTAAGCGATAAAATACCATGCATCAAAATTGATTGATCGATTAAAGGCTAAAATGACAAACGTTGAATCGCTATTCAAGTAAAAAAATTATCGACGATCCCTAATCAAGATGTTTTCTTGATAACAGATTCGATGTCCGCTAATTCTAACCACGTAGGCACTCCTTGTCTTGCACGTGAATGCAACCAGTTAGCACTTTTCATATTACAGCTCCACTCCTTGTTCTTCGAAGGTATTCCGAAGTTACTGCAGCCACGTTTTGGAGCCTGACACGCACGTAGCGACGCGTCACCCCAGATGCCCAGATACAGATATTGTCTGCATATATGGTGACATGAACAGTCGGAGGAAGTGAGTCAACATGCCCAATGAGCGCAGGGTTGAAGAGTGTGGGGCTCAGCACTCTGGCGCACCACGACAAGTACCATGAGGTGACGTATCACTGTTCTTGTTTATACAAAAAAAAACATCTGTCCTTCATATATATGTATATCCGTCGGAAGACGCGACCTCCTAACCCAACATCCCCCACGACTTCTATACCAGCTTCGTGAGTAACATCATCCTGTCTTCCTTTCACGTCCAAGAACATCGCCACGGGTAATCTCTTTTAAGCTTTGATGCCCGAACGGTCCTCTACAGCTAACGTTATAGACCTTGTTCCATCTGCACTTTTATAACGTGTCTGCATGAGGTAGGTATATATAGACGAAATTAATTCCTCCACACTTAGAGATGAGCGTGGCACTGAGGAGGAATTCGTTAAGGCGTCAGAGAAGCATTCCGGGAAAGTCGTAGTAGTAGTGCCGATTCGAGGAGACTGAGCGCTGTACTGCTTCCAGGCAAAATTTATTTCCTACTATCGTGATGGAATAATTATATTAACATCTCAGTGAGGTAATGCCTCTATAATTCTTCTGGCCCTGATGGTATGAGGTATGACAAATAAATAAATAAATAAATAAATAAGATATACTGCGGCATATTTCGGCATGAAACGGTGTGCATGAAAGGAGGCAGTGACAGAACAACTCATTAACACGTGTCTTATACAGAAGCCATTCAAAATTGCCTGAACTGTAAGAGTGCTGAATATAATCTGTGAAACCACCTTCGCAGGTCGTGTGTTAGCTAATTCCTTTCGCAAAGATGAGTCCCGAGCCTGTCTATTGTGATATGTTTTAGGATATTGCTGTGAAGAAGAATGTCTGAAAAAAGCTCGATAAGAAAGGACTATAAGCAAAAATAATAAGCAAGCATTGTGAGAGTGTGGACCAGCCATGCTTCTTTAAATTCTTTAGACCGAAGGCCTTGGTCACGTGGATTAGAAACAGAATACCATGCGCTTTGAACGATGTAATCATATATTTGGACAAAAACTACATTGCCTCTGAGACTGTTACCAATGAGTGATGACCTAATTAAAAGCTATCTCTTCAAAGTTATTTTCGGCTTTCCATCATGGTACTGGTAAACAATGAGTCTCTCGATGGTATTCAGGCTTAGATAAAGTTTGCCGCGCACTTAGCACTGCACCCTCAAGCAAACCGTCTCAGGGGAGGCTCCATCCCGGGCGCTCAACGGTGGAGACGGGCCTGGCACCCACTCTGTGACAAGCACCTATCAGGGGCCTTGCACCCTTGTCTTTTTATTGTATTCAGAGCTGAATAACCTTACGGAATCGGAAATCCCGCGTTTCAACCTTTGTTGATTTTCACAGTGAGCTGAGCTCAAGATTATAAACAACCTCCGCCACACTGGTGCCGACAACTGTGTTGATCGGAGTGTGCGTTGGGTGTAGGCATCCAATGCAGTTGAATTGTACAATCAGCCTAAAATTCAGGAGTAGCTAAGGCACAGGTTTGAGCACTTATAGATTGGCATCCCGTCTAAGTGGGCAGAAAGGAAGCCTTCTCGTAGCGTCATTAGATAAAAGCTGAAACGTTATGGCGAAATTATTTCAGGTAATATGTAATCAGGATCGGCTACTAGTCCAACTGCTCGTAAGTTGGCAGCTTTATTGTGCACGCTGCAAAAATTCGGGTGAATGCGTGCTGGCTTCCTGTGGCAGCGACTTTAGTACTACGAAAAACACACATGCAGCAGTAAATTTCTGTGATATTTTGACTGGAATTACGACTTTGTGATTTCTAATTTCTGCTTCAAGAAGAGCGAAACAAAATTACTTGTTATTACTTAAATTCTAACTTTCAAAAGTGAGCCCAGTAAATTTTGGATATATTTATTTATTTAGGACTAGATAATTTAGGTTGTAGACTATGATGAGCGTGTATTGAGAGAAATAGTACCGGCCGATCAACAAAACTTCCATCGCCTAGCGCTTGGTAGGTGTCATGACTATCAAGGCTATAGCTTGTGTAGCTGTGAAACGGATGCAAGGCTAGGCCGGGAACGTCGCCTGTTAACATTGGAGGTTTTTTCAAGAATCCGAAGTTCTCACTAATAAAGACGTTTAAGAAATAAGCGAGAGTGCGAGTCTTGGCACACTTTACTACAAATTTAAGCGCGTATTAGAGTAATGTTACATTTCACCGGCTTACGGAGCCACGTTCCTCAAGTTGCTTCCTTACATCTTTGGTGATGTTGGTGGTGCATAGTTCAGCTCTCTGGATTTAGTTCAACGTATTTAGAACACCTCGTACCCCCATCTCCCCCCTCACACACACGTCTTAATATATTAGGACACCCGACTTAGCGCTTGTCGCTACTTGCAAAGCATTTCTCCGGAGCCGACTAAGGCGCTTACATCAGCTAGCTGATAATTTATTTTCAAAACGAGTCTACCATAAGGACTCGGACTATCGTAAAGCACAAATTGTGGCGCTAAATGCTGCTTTATTCTAGCCCCGGATGAAAACATATTTATACAAGAAAGTAAGTGTCGTCAAATATTTACAAAATATGGCCCTTGTTTTTTCTTGGTCAACGCCATGCAGGGCATTAATGAAGGTTTGGTAGAGCTGTCGTTCTGCAGCACACACCATCTGTCAATTTTGTATCATCGATGGAGTGCCAGCCAAAATCTGAGGAGCGTGGAGCACTACGAACACTCACAAACTTGATCTAACAATCAACAGTCGGCTACTACAAATCACAAAACTTAATTATAAAAATTTGTTTGGCTGCTTGGACCACTCAAAGCTTTCTTTTATATCTAGTTCCTCTATCAACATGGAAGGCTATTTCACAGAGGATGGACAAACGTCTAAAAACATAATAAAAACACGCAGAACCAAATGTTACGTGTCACGATAAATACAAACAGAAACGAAGACGTCTTTGGGCCCGGCCAGAGAACATATACTCTTCAGTCGTGGCAATATCAGTCCTCTTCGGCGACTGGGCGTTCACTTCAAGGAAGCGCGCCTACGACAACGGCGCGTTCGAAGATAAGCTGTCGAAGCAATCTCGCGACAACGGCAGCAGCACTGTCCGTTCCATCTGCTCGGTTCTCGCGGAGGTCTCGACGGCACTGGAGCCACGACGAGTTCTATAGCGCCACAGAAAGGAAGCACAGAATTCGCACCCAATCGCCAGGCTCTCCTTTCGCTCTTTCTTTCCTCTTCTAGCGGGAAGCAGGCGAGATGGGGAGAGACGCACTCGTTCGGCCGCCAAAGTATCGGAAATCTTGATCCCGACGCATTTTGTCTCTTCGCCGGAGGCTCGGATACCGCCACGCCCAGTGCGTCGATCTTTGCGTCTTTTGTCTCGGGTTGTCTTTCGGTCTAGTCAGCCCAGAGAGGGCTCGCCATACGCGGCAGCTCTGGTGGTACCCTCACGCTGGCCTGGCACCGCTTCGAAACTTGCCCGTCAACGGAGTAAGGAATTGGTCGCCTGCTATGGCTGGGTTTGAATGTCTCTATATGGGCATTTATTCTGACCAGCCTGCCTAAGTGAGTAACTGGACTGTTGGATGAGTTCTGTGCATCCGTGGGTAAACCCGGTGTTGAGAAGAACGACCCTCCTACAGTCAATAAACTGCCAAGCGTACCTCTTTGATGTTGATCCGGATTTTGAGAAGTAACAAAAATGTGCAGTTTTACCTCACAACGTATGTGCAACAAGACAAAAAGCCGTAAGCGCATTTCAGTTGCGCTCTTTCTCGACGTGAAAGGCGCGTATGACAACGTTGCACGTGATGACGCCATCGTCAACTCTTCGGAGACTATAAGAATTGGTGACCGCATGCTTCGTTGTTTTTTCGGCTACATAACTAGCCGGTCATTTTTTAGACATTTCTTTTCACTGCGCCGCGAAAAAACGAGGACACACAGAAGAAAGACACACCCCACCACGAGCGCAGACTGCCAAATGTTTATATCTGGTAAGCAAGCAACATACATACATTTCATTCAGGAACATGTAAACGTGTCCGCATTGTCACTCTAACACGTGCGCATAAACGTAAAAACACAAAAATTATCTGGTGGGTAACTATGTAGACCAACACTGCGACAAGCGATCACCAAAATAACCATGAGCCATTCCTATGGTATCACCAAAGAGGAAGACATAACAAGAGAAAGAAGTGTGCACAGGGAAAAAAAAAGCGCAGTTAAAAGAAACGCCTGAACATGTGCACGAACTAGCCCGCCAGAACCACCTACTAAAGTCGTTTTTATACGAACAGAAGTTGGACCCACAGCGGAACATGACACGTACTACGGCGTGCCTCAGGGAAGAGTATTGAGTTCCACGTTGTGCAATGTGGCACTCATTAGACTAGCTGTAGTTTTAGGAAAAAGTAATCTACCTCTCGACATACGCAGATGATAATTGCCGTTGGACCTCTGAGGTTACTGGACTTCAGGTGCGCGGGCGATTACAGCGGGCTGCAACTTTGACATCAACATGCCTTCAAACACAAGGCCTCACTGTATCGACCGAGAAATGTTCGTTGATAGCATTCCCACTTAAACTTTTGACGCCATACCCAGTCTCCATTAAATGACGCACTATCACCTATGGAAAGACCCATCGATTATTGGGAGTAATCGACGGGAATATTTCCTGGAGCCGTCATTGCGCGTACTTGGAGAAAAAACTGGTTGATTTTTCGTGTAGTGAGGTCCAGGTACGGGAAAACACAGGGCACATGCTTCAGTTGCACAGAGCTCTATTTCTAGGATTTCAGCGCTACAGCCTTCCAGTAATGTCCAGTACGTGCAGGTAGAATGTTCGCTCATTGGAGAGCTTACAGGTCCAAGCACTGCTCGCGTGTTTAGGACTTTTTCGCAGCGCGTAACCACCTCAAACAATCGAACTCGCCAAAGACTATCCCATCCAAACATATGTTGATGTGGATTGTCTCAAGGCGCATATTCGTTATCTTTCCCACGTCCATGATCTGCATTTGACGTTCTTGCCCTCCCGGAGACCTCGTGCCACGTTTTCTGAAGTTATCATCACCCATGTCTTCCATCAACGTACACACCAGCAGCAAGGTCTTCATTTCCATTGTGGTGTCTCCAAAAGCCTCAGATACGCCTAGGTATTCCTGTTGTAAAGAAGGTCAGTCACCCAAAAATATCACCAAACAGAGGACGCTGCTATTAATAAATGACACGTACGGGGGCCAAATACACATCAATAACGATGGTTTGGTGTCAGCTACCAGCTGTTCAGGTGCCGTTGTCATCCCGGCTACGTAAACTGCAATCAAATTCAAACTGTCGCACATGACGGTGGCAGAGCTTACTGCCCCGTATGCTGGTTTAAAATACCTCCTGCAGGAGGCACCTCAGAAATGGGCCACCTTATGCGACTCTAAGGCAGCACTTCAGAGTTTGTATTTTGCCATATATCACAGGGCACATTAGCAGCTGGCGTATAAGATAAGAGAGGATCGCCATCAAGCTATCGCTAAAGGCGCCGATGCAGCCACTTGGTCCGCCCATATCCCGACCCCTTATCCAGAACCGACGCTAGAAGAAATTAAGCTTCATTACGTGGCTAAAGCTATGACCCACATATATTGGTCTTCTCCCTACCCTCTAAAGTGTCATCTTGATACACTTGATTCATCCCTAAAGCTATAAGTGCCATCAAAAGGTTTCCGTTCTCGGGTAACCGTGTTGCGTTGCCTCTGGCTAGGGGTGGCATTTACAAAGGCCTACTCGTTGCTCATTGGAACGCGGGATAAGCCCAGCTGCGACTCTTGTGCAACTACAGAAACGACTAAACACATCTTACGTCTCGGTCTCCAAAACAACGCTGAATGTGAACCACTCCGGTCGGCATTGAACCAGTTAGACCATAGACCATATTTGTAAATGAAGGCCCTTCGACCGTGGCCGTACGCATCGATGGCACAGAAAGCCAGGAAAGAGTTATTGCAGTACCTCAACTCTACAGGTCTTGGCGACCGCTTGTACGCTCCGTGCGTTCCTAGAGGAGGTGCCATAACGTGTAACGAAGAGGAAACAAAGGTATCGAGGCAACGCGGCGCACATGTCACATCGCTTGACCCGTGGTACGATACGATGCGCTTGCTGATGATTATTATTATCATCATCAGCATCAGCACCATCATCAAATATTTGCATCCTCTCTGAAACGAGGCGGTGACAAATACTTACCTAGCCTGCTTGAGTTGACCAGGCCCAGCTAAATGCAACATGCAACTGCTACATGGAACTGCTGCATAACGGAAAACTTGGTGGAATACAATGCAACTGTAAAGCGAAATTTGTGCACGTATCGCAGCTACGCGGCACGCATGTCCAGTTGCGACAAGTGGCACGGTATGATGGTAACGATGATCATGATTATTATTTATTAGCATCCCCTGTGAAGCGGGGCAGTGACAAACTGGCCTTCAGACCTATGCAACTGCTGCATGGCGTGCCACATGGTGTAATATTACGCAAATGCAATTCAATTTGCACATTCGTCGCCACTACGCGGCGCGCCACTCACATCGCGTTACGAGTGGCATGATACGATCTTAATGATGATGGAGGGAATTTATTGGCATCCCCTTTGAAACGGAGCGAAGACAAATAGTTCCCTAGCCCGCTTGATTTGATAAGATATACTTAACATGTTTTTCATTCTAGCATTTATTATATGCATATCCTCAGCATTCTTTCTGTTCCTCCAACGTTCTCTATCTGCCTTGTACCGCTATCTAAGCACTGCTAAATGGCATGCCACCTGTTGTAATAATGTCCAACTGCAATGCGAAGCGTGCACGTATCGACACTACGCGGCGAGCACCTCACATTGTGGGACAAGTGGCACGATGTGATGCAAATGATGATGATCATAATAGTGATGATGCTTTATTGGTATTCCCTTAGAATCGGGGCGGTGACAAACAGCTATATATAGCCTGTTTGACTCATTCAGGCATCTCGTACAAGTTTTTTATTCTAAGATATTTTATACACATCCTTAAACTTGTTTTTCTTCCTCAATACTTCTCTATCTACATCGCACTAGCAAAACCTCGAAAGTGGGTGGGGTTTCTTTTGCAACTCCAAGGCAGCCCTTCAGAGTCTGCAGTAAGCCTTACTATGCAAGACTCATGAACAGTTGGTGTTTGAGAGCAAAGAGGTTCTCCATCAAGCCTTCATAAACGGACATAACATCATCTTCTGATGCCTTCCAGGGCACTGTGGCATCCTCGGAAATGACCTTGCTGATGATGCCGCCCGGTCAGCCCGTAAGGAAGCCGACATTTCCTATGCCCTTATCAACGGCAGACGCCGCGAGGGGTCTTCGTTTACTTGCTCAAAAAGAGACTGAAACCTTGTGGAACAACCCGACTTTCTCTGATTGCCGCTCCATCGGCTGGATGCTACATAGAAGCTGCAGATCCCTCCGAACTTCTTCCGCCATGATGCAACTTTGTCCCCTCTGGTTAGGGGTGGCTTTTACTAAAGCCTGCTCCCTCTTTATTGGAATGTCCGGCACACCGATTTGTGACTCGTGCAAATGTGAAGACACGTTCAAGCTTGTGTTTTTTTTTTTTTTGTAATCTCTATGACATAGAACGCGACGTTCTTCGGGGGGTGTTAAACCGTTTACACAGCAGACTATTTTCAGATAAAGATTCTCGGACCATGGCCTCACACGTCGCAGGCTTGCAAATGGACGCGGGCACTGCTACGTTTCATGAAATTGCCTGGCCTCAGTGACCGGTAATAGGCGTGAAGTGTTGGACAACCGCACGTATTCACACTGATAGTACCTTCTGCCCTCCCTCCCTCTCTTTATTTTCTTCCCTTAAACCCCTTCCCCTTGTAGGGTAGCGAAGCGGACGTGCGTCTTGTTGATCTCCTTACATTTTCTTCTTTCTTTTCTTCCTCCCCTTCCCCCTTGTGCCGCTACCTTAGCAACTGCTACATGGCGTGTCACATGTTGTAATATTATGCTATTGCAAGGGCAAAGTGTCCCTAAGCGCGCACGTATCACGCATTCAGCATAAAGAACAACATTCGTTTCAATAAAGAACAAGCATAAAACAAGCATCCGAACCACATAATTGATGATAAGGCGCTCCTGAAAACAATGCGAAGCACGTAGCGCTCCCCGCATGCGTTTCCGGGTAAAGATTACACTTGCGCAAGCTGCCGCAGCGACAGCATTTTGCGACGTTAGGAGTGACGTCCCTAGCGTTTCGTGTATAAAATAACCAGCCTATCAACTGATTTCAATGTTGTTGCAGCACCGCTATGGGCAATGGTGTTCTGTCAAAATTACCATCCCTCCCATTACTATCATTACTGAAACGCCATAAAGCTTTTGCATACCCCACTCAGCAATTATAGTGGTGGTTTTCAACAGCTTCGCTGGACTTCCCCTTTGCAGGGCCGGGATGGCGAGTCACTTTTTATTACAAAGCATTCGAGGAATATAGAGGCGACTTGTGAGGACCTCAGCTAAAAGCGTTTCCATTGACCTGGCGGAAAATCTTTCTTATAAAATATTAGGGCAGAACTCCTCTCATGATGGCTGTCGAAAGTAATGCAAGTAGTACTCGAGAAATGCAGCGACAGACTGTAATAATGAAATCAGGCTTATTTAACATGTGTAGTGGCAATTCCGAGACTCTTCGATTCATGCTATGGGCTACATACCCCGATATCGTCCCACTTTGCTATGGCACTCGCGTGTCAAAGTCGCCCATGAGCACGCAGGCATGATGACGACTGTGTGACACTAACGCAGCGACAGCGGAATGGGGAAAAAGGAATGATATCGATAGAACGACAAAGGCGTATACCAAAGACAGCATAACGACAATGACATCTCGATTCTTAAATTATGATGATATTAAACGACGACAAGGTGATGTCGACGACATCAGAGAAATGAACTGACGACGGTGGTGTGACGATGACTGTCTGACGACAACCGGATGAAGAAGCAATAATGACGACAATCGCTCCACCAAGACGGCGTGGCGACAACGGTATGGCAACGAATGCATGACATCGTCTGTGTGAGGACGGCGACGCAATGACAACGATGGCATGGCAACGATGGTAAATCCCGATTGAATGAATACAGAAATATTACGATGAACGAGGAATGATGTTGATTGATCGACTAAATAATGTGACGACGATGGCATTACGACAATGGGATGATGATACTGATATGATGACGATGGTGAAACGCCAGCTTG
Source organism: Dermacentor andersoni (assembly GCF_023375885.2). Classification (NCBI taxonomy): domain Eukaryota; kingdom Metazoa; phylum Arthropoda; class Arachnida; order Ixodida; family Ixodidae; genus Dermacentor; species Dermacentor andersoni. The sequence continues at coordinate 62,636,199 of NC_092815.1, read as the reverse complement.
ACGGAGACGGCATGACGACCACGGTATGAGGACAAATGCGTGACGACGACTGTATGACGAAGGCGCGCTCACAATGATGGCAAGGCAACGGCATGAGGACAATGCGATGAGGACCAGTGTATCATGACAATTGTGTGACGGTGACTTTATCACGAATTTTGTGTGACGACGATGGCTTGCTGACAACGGCATGACGCCCAGCTTTTCGTTATTTTTTTAGGACTTTCAACCATTCTGACGAAGAAAAAAGAGCATTATTGAATACGATTCTAGGCTACAAACGACATAAAAGTGCTCATTCACGCTGCTACAAAGCTTCTGGTACAAAGCGGAGATGCAGGTGCAGATCCCGTGATCAAAGGCGCCAGTTTGTAATGTCAGCAGGATTCCACTGTTCCCGTATATTCTCTCGCGTATATTCCCCGGTTTCACCCATGTATTCACCCGGTTTACCTGTCTGTCACGCATCGTCATGAAAACCACCGGAACTCCCTATCTGAAATGACGTGTTCACAGTGATTATGCATCATCAGACCTAACGAAAGAAAAACATTTATTTCTGATTCCACACCTCTTTTGCCATTAGACCTCCGCTATTAACGCAATAGTGCTAGTGGCCCCGCGTCGCAGAAAAGCGAGTGTCGGCGCGTGGCGCCCAGCGAAGGACGTCGTTTCGTCAAAAGCGCCTCCCAACCACCCATACCCAGGCCCTCCATGAGGCGCAAGGGAGTTACTGAAGCAGTTGTATTTCCCAAGCTAAAATATGTAGAAAAATCGCAGCACAACCTACACACCACCTACAGACATGATATCGTCGGATTGTAAGGTGAATATAGGAGAAAACAAAAAATATGTTACGCGAAAACTCAAACAAACCTTTTTTCCAGCGTTTATACCAGTCATAGACGGGCCACGGCGTCCGCGATTTGCGCGTGCCAGCGCGCGAGTATCTTGGAGGCCATGGAGTGATTCGCCCGTTTCCTTGCAACACTTCGAGAAGGCGCTCGCCTCCGCCGCATCGCGGACCACGCAAGAGGGCATGTCTCTACCAGAAAGCCTGCCTTCGTGCATCTCGTGCATAGCATTCGCCGCGAGCGTTTCCAGGTAAACATTACGGCCACAGACGCTGTAGTTGCCGAAAAGCGTGATAAGTAGTCAGGAATCTCTGAATACTATCGCGTTCCACTCTCCAAATTTGCGTCCTCCACATTTTCGTCGAAAGTTTCTGGTCTGCGCCCACTTTATTTTTCTGTCACGCGACGTCACAAAACAGCGAAACCGCACCACGTCAGAGACACGTACGTGTACGCATTAGGGATACGTTATTTTGCCGAATAAAGCTGAACTTGTCTCGGAAAAGCCGGAAGCTGCCACTTCCGAAAGGAATGGAATAATTCTGCCTATTAATCGCTTTGGCACTGGCCACTCCGAGCTGCCGGGGAAAACTGATTTATTTATGTAGATTAAAAATGTTTACGAGGCAGTACAACAGTCTCGAGCCCTTTTGCCACTTATACGACATTATTCTGTCAACTCTTCTTCTCTGGGGAACTGCTTTAGCAGAATTTTTGAGTTTCCGTTGCAAGTCACTGTGATTTTCGATAAACCGCCGCAAGCTAGGTGGGCCAATCCCAAACGCCGACACCATACTCTTCATCTGATTATATACATTCACAGCTCTAGATTGGCCCCACCGATACCCTTTCCACTTCTGCGTGCTCCTCTCCTCTTGTCAGCCAATTAGATAAGGAAAACCTCTCAAGGTAGGCGATCCCATTCGCTTTTAACGCGATAGCGTTAAAGGCACCGTGACGCAGAAAATCTGGCGTCGGCGTCCCGCGTCCAGTGTCGACCATCTTGTGAGCGTGAAATTAATCCGAAGCACGCATACAAAACCACGCAGGCCCTCCGTGTAGCGCAGATACGTTACTGTACTAATTGAATTTGTCATAGTAAAATACGTCAGAAGGGAGGAAAGAAAACTAGAGGTGAAAGACAGAGAGGTTGACAGAGACAGAGAAGTGCAAATCGTAAAGTACGACTTATACACAACCTACAGACATGATAGCGTGGGATCGTAATTTTAATGTGCGAGAAACCATCGCACCAGCGACCGAGGTAAGACACCTTCAGCTCCTGGAAGGTGCTCGATCAGCGGCAGCAGCTCAGGGTCAGCGCACTGGTGCTCAGCCATCTTTATGGCGTCGATAACGCCGACAAATGGCAAGTCATGGTCAGGGTCCCAGGACGCCGTAGGGAGTGGTGCGCGTGACAAGCAGTCGGCGTCACTGTGCTTCCTTCCAGATCGGTAGACAACTGTAATGTCGTACTCTTGTAAGCGCAGGCTACAACGGGCTAGTCTGCCTGGAGGATCTTTGAGGTTGGCAAGCCAGCGCAGGGCATGGTGATCACTGGCAGCCTTAAAGGGTCTACCGTACAAGTAAGGTCGGAATTTATCAATTGCCCACACAACCGCTAAGCATTCTTTTTCAGTGGTTGAGTAGTTTTTCTCAGCCTTGGTGAGACTGCGGCTTGCATAAGCAATGGGGCGTTCCACACCAGCTTGTCACTGCAATATCTGTTACGCGGAAACTAAAACACAAACCCATTTTACAGCGTCTATTCCATCCATATAGCGGCGCCCCTGGTTCCTTGCAACACCATCCTGGTGGCGCTCGCTTCTGCGCATCCGCGGCCCACTCAAGAAGCCGTGTTTCTACCAGAAAGCTCACTTTTCTTCAAGCAGAGTGCACATTCAAAACAACGGAAAAACAAAACTATGCTGAATAAACTAGTCGCGTGCGTTGGACGAACCAACAGGCTTAGTGTCAAATAGCTAACAAACACCAGTGAATGAAAGAAACAGATTTGAGGAGGCTAGTGCAGGCTTTCATGCTCAGCCGTTTAGTATATTCTCTCCCCTATCTCAAACATCAGGCAACGGAAAAGAACAGGGTTGAATGCCTCGTAGGACAGTCATACTAGGGAGCTCCTAATCTACCTACGTATACATCAACAGACAGGCTGCTAATGTTTGGCATACACAAAACGCTTCCCGAGTAATCGAGGCACACAGAATAGCACAGTACGAGAGACTAACAAAAACAGGCTCGGGAAGACACGTTCTAAGGACCTTGGATATCAGGCAATAATGCAAAGGGACGGATCCCGTGCATATGCCTAGAGATATACGCAAGTATCTGAGAATAGATCTAATCCCGAAAAACATGCATCCCGAACACCACGCAGAAAGGAGGAAGGCGAGAGCAAAAGGTCTCCACCAGGAATATTCATACCATAAGGAGGCAGTCTGTATGGACGTTGCAAAGCTCCGTGATCCCGACGCCTTTTCGATGGGCGTCGTGGGCACGGACCTAAAACCAATCTCCGCCGCCTCTGTGCGAAGCAAAAAGGCACACGAGGTGGAGGAAGCGGCCGTGGTCTAGTGGTTAGGGCATCCAACTCGGCTGTGGTAGGTGGCTCGTTCGAAACCCACCGCCGGGGACCCAACCGGTCAAGAAAACGGGTACAGATGTGACCCTGGCCAGGCGCCCGGCTTTCCTTCTAGGGTGGGCGTCTGGGAGAGGCCTCACAAACGCCGCCTTGGGCTGTAGCCTCTTATAGTCACAGGTTTGTTCTGTGGTGCTTTTCCCACCTTCGGGTGGGCGTACGTTCGTGCCCTCGTATCGTAGAGCGCCGTGATTCAAATGATTTCCCTAGGCTTTTAAAGCACTGAAGCCAACACAATCTTCAGCGACTCTAAGACATCCATTTGAAACATTGCAAAAGGGTCGGTCGACAAACCCGCCAAACAAATCCTAAAACCGCAAAATTTCAACGCCAGACTGATTAGAATCATATGGGTTTCGGCCGCTTCGCATCCTGGGAACAAGGCGGCCCACAACTTAGCCCGACGTATCATCGACCGGGCAGTGGGCCAGCCGGCCCTTGACCGGCTCGCCCACTTGACCGGTCCTTGACCGGCCAGAGATACCTTGACCACCTACCATGAGATTACATTATATTATAGAAACAACAGAAGGACGCTCCCGCCGCCAGACAAAAGCCTTAATAAAGCTAAACAAGTGGCATGGCGGAAGCCACAAACTAACACCTTCCCCAACCCCTATATATACTGCAAGGCCTACCCAGAAGTCTACACCCCCGAATGTAAGCTCTGCGGGGTCACAAAAGCAGATTTAAAGCACATTTTATTCGAATGCGACAATTTGAAACCGAAAAGAGAATGGCAACTCTCTAACGAGCAAGACTGAGAGGATGCGGTGTCCAGCTCGGACGCGGCAGTTCAACTGCAGGACGTCAGCTGGGCTTTGGAAGTCGCCGACAAACAGGGCCTCACGACCATAACAGGTGGCACTGGAGGAACTGATCGGATGGCCACCTCAGGCACCCTAGACACCCACTAAAGTCAACCAAATCCTTTCTGTTGACGAAATAGTTGTTACCACCACCACGTCCGTCGTGCATGGCGTTCTCCGCCAGCGTTTCCCGGTAAACATTACGGTCGCATGAGCTGCATTTGCCGGGAAACGTGAGACGCAGTCGGGGAACTTTGAATGCTATCGTGTTCCACTCACAAAGGCGAAGTTTAAGCGTCTTCCAAATTTTTAACGCATACGAAAGTGACCTCCTATAGACGAGGAGAGCGTATGCTTGGGCGGTTCAAACAACATTTTGGGTCAAAGCGCAACGGTTGCGTCGGCGGTTACGTACATTTGACGGAAGGAGAATAAGATACAAACTGAAATAGTTTTACGTTATATGACTCCTTTCATGAACGCGCTGAAGGAAACGCACGTGGTGTCTTGGGCATATTTGCGCCAGACCTGATTTAGATCAAGTCAAGCATAGGCTTGAAGTTGAGCTGGATTTCTAATTACAGGGGTTAGGGCACCATCCGAGGAGCGTCAGCGCAACGCTAAGCCTCGCTATCACGTTCAGTGCTTTGCGCTTCGGGTGAAACTGCCCAATTTGTGACGGCCGGTGTCGTCTTCGCTTTGTCGCGTTGTCGCATGATCAAAGGCGCCCTTCTTTCGTAAATGGCACCTTCCATATTAGGTCCTTACCATGTTAGACTGCTTGTTGTAAGCATATTGCTTAACAACATCGCCTTATTCATGAAGAGTTGCCTTGTTCAAGTGCTCCTACCATGCCGTGTTAAATACAATCAAATGTTTCTAAAATTATAGCCACGCATTGAGTGAATAAATTACTACATAAGGAGGAATTAACATAAGAGGAGAATTATTAAGAATTCCTCCTCAGAAGACGGAACATGTTATTCTCGCCTGTACAGATATATGAGTTATCAATATAATCAAATGATAAAGCATAAATTGCTAGACAAAGAAAATACCTATACTCGGGGGCAACACGAAAGCATGCGAAAGACCCTGTGTCACACCCGACTTTCTCTTTTGAACGATCGTTCTGTCCCTATAGAGATAGAACTATGCTATGATAGAACTATGATAGGACTATGATGAAAATTGATATAGAGATATAATTATGTGCTCTTATCACGACCGTTATTCTTCAAATCGTGGAGTTATGCATTGCAAGCGCTTCGGGCATCGCCTTTTGCATACGTACTCCTTTGTGCCTTTTGTATCCTGCCCCGTGATCCTAGTCATCTTTCTTCCCCTCTAGCTTTTACTCACACGTCTTGTCTTACCGTGTCCTCTTTTGCTCTCCGAACGCCTCTCACGAGGCAGAAATTTCCTATTACCTGCCTCCCTCTAGACAATTACTCGCGGACGCGTTCCAGAGTTTTCGTAATCTCGCTCGGGCCTAAAAGACTGGCAGAGGAGAAGGGCTACGAGTAAGACAAAAGGGAAGCAGCCTTTCCCGGTTTTCGTATAGTTCTCAAATAGCGCGTGGAATTTTCCAATTTCATAGGAATGCTCCAGAGGACGCTTCTGTTCGCTTTCTTCTGCTGACTTATGCGCACTTATGGCGATTGCGCATACCCTGGAAAGCATAGATTGCGGATTACGAGCTCTAGGGCAACGAAAATAATGAAGAGGCGCGACGCTGTTGACTCGGCGACTAGGCTACAGGGCAAGCTCCAAATGTAATTGCCAGAAAGAAGGGATTAAATACCGTACAAAATTTACATGACCAAGGTACATCTGTGCAGTTAGGGGTACACCTCGAGATGCTAAACATAAAGCATTCGCACCTTCTGCGCAGAGGCTCATTCTTGTACAAACGCGACAGATCCAAAATAACTTCATAAACAAAAACGTACTGCAAAGGACTAGTGAAACGATATTACTAGAGTGATGAACATTTTTTTTTGTAGGTGGGGGGGGGGCACACCTTTCCTATACAGTATGCTGTGTTCCATAAGAACGGTGCACAGTCCAGTACACCTACACCAAATACTTCGTTTTCGTTAAACAGCAGTTTAAAAAGCCGTACGTGTACAATATCCTTGCTCGGCTTTGTAAGATACCCATACCGAATCGCTTAAAAAGCTTATAATTTGCTTCAGAGTAGAATTGGTCATAATCTGTGAAGTGGTCTCAACTACTTATTTGAAGCCTGCATTCCTTCCGCATCATCATTCTTCAATTCAAAACAGAAATACTTATGACCTTTATTTATCTGAAGACAAATCGTGTAACCTTTTTTTTCCTAAATGAAACGAAGGCTGTCGACTTAACAACGATGCATCGCTCATTACAATGTTAAGTAATATATTACGTTCATGTTATGTTAACTGAGGCGGTGTCAGTCATAGAAAATACATGATAAATTTTGCCTCATATGCTTCATTTGGCCCGTTGGGCTCGTCTAATACTGTCTGACCTTCACTTCCTTGCTTTTCTTTATTTACTATTTACGAATGAAGGCCCTACAATATTAGGGTCCTTGGTGCTGAGTGTTACCGACAACGTCTTGAAACGCCCCGACCAATAAGCCCACGACAAACTCGTGCTTGGCGTTTCCTCTGTGGCAGATATTAGATGCTGTCGAGCTAATTACTTACATGGCATTCACTTGTCAGGATGAATCTTTTCCTACTCTTTATTAACTAAACCTGTACAGATTTGAACGCTTTCTGTAGAAGCGCATGCCGGTCATAGGGCATTTAGTCTTACATCTACGAATACTAGTAGAGAAGGGTGAGAGAAAACACCGATTCACCCAATGGGGCGCTGCAACGTGCGATAAGTTCTGGCCATGCAATCTCCGTCACGAATACGTGCGTGTGCAGAGTACATCGGAAATCGCTATTTCGATTCGAAGAACAATGCCTCGGGCGGCACAATGTCGCCGCGAGAAACGGGTTTTGTTCTCGGTGCAGGTTTGCAAGCGCACGCTGAGGTTTTTCTATATTATCTTTCTCTTTTTCCTCCGTTCAAGCACCTATTATTGCCAGGATACGTATCGAGCAGGTTCAATAGGCGAAAATGAGAACGAGAAAGACAGAAGGAGAGAAATTGAGAAATGCCGTGAGTAATGAAACATGTGGGGAACAGGTCCGAAAATGCAGTGTATTTGTGTTTATTGTATCATCGGCTTTCTCTTTACGCGTATTATGACTATCGTGTTAGTGCATTTTGCGCGAGTGTATAAGTTAGTGTATGTGCGGGCTTTGTTCTTGTTTGTATCTCAGCCCCTTTATCTCATACTTCGCATTTCCTTCCTGCTAGCTTGTCAGGCCTGACACTGACTAACCAGCACCCCCCTATAAAGACTATAAGTAATACATTCGACTGCAGTATAAAAAGGTGTCGACTAGGAATTTTAAGTGCAAACAAATCATCAGTCTCGCCAGCAGAGTCACGCATACCTCGCGTTCCGCCTGTATTTGGATCGATATATCGCACCACTGGTCTACGATGTGGCAGCCAAGCTAGGGACAGCTGTGTGAAATTGGAAGCTCCCGGTCTCAAGCCTAGGTACGAATTTGGAACCTCTTAGGGAACGGTTAATAACGCGGTATTAAAATTGTTAGTATTGTTGCTATAATTTTGTTTCTTCAAGCTACCCCATGATTTGTACTAACAGTGAAGGATGGAGCGAGTCAAGTCGCAGCTTGGCGCATTCCAAGAAATTTCATTCTTTTGATTCATTGCGATGAGCAGTTATGAGAATTGGCTTTGTCTCATCAGGCACTTACAATGACACAATCACACTTGCTAGTTGTGGAAGCGCGCTGCTTCGTCGGCTCTTTCGTAGCAAGGGATTCCACAATGACCCAACAGCCACTGAAAATTCATTGTGCGCGCATTTTGAACAGCCGCGTAGGAAGGTACTCCTTTTTTCGGATAGGAACTCTTTATAAAGACCGTGTACATTTGGATGGATGACCCTGAGTATCAAATTGTTAAAACGTGCTAATGAAAGGTAGAAGAAGAAGCGAATGGCTGCCCTACAAGCGCCCCCGTGAATGACCTTCGTTGAGCTATTCATCATCATCATCAGCCTGATTACGCCCACTGCAGGGCAAAGGCCTCTCCCATACTTCTCCAACTACCCCGGTCATGTAGTAATTGTGGCCATGTTGACCCTCCAAACTTCCTAATCTCATCTGCCCACCTAACTTTCTGTCGCCCCCTGCTACGCTTCCCTTCCCTCGGAATCCAGTCCGTAACCCTTAATGACCATCGGTTATCTTCCCTCCTCATTACATGTCCTGCCCATGCCCATTTCTTTTTCTTGATTTCAACTAAGATGTCATTAACGCGCGTTTGTTCCCTCACCCAATCTGCTCTTTTCTTATCCCTTAACGTTACACCTATCATTTTTCTTTCCATAGCTCGTTGCGTCGTCCTCAATTTAAGTAGAACCCTTTTCGTAAGCCTCCAGGTTTCTGCCCCGTACGTGAGTACTGGTAAGACACAGCTGTTATACACTTTACACCTCCTATATGAGCTATTATTTCCCATCTTATCAATAACCACGGCTCACCGTCACAAAAGTATCCGACAGTCAGGTGACTGTTGATCGATGTAGCCAATAGCGTCTCTAAGACTGAGGCAACAGCGGCTTGGGTACCATGTTGATCCACTGTTTGATCTTCACGCACTTCGCCGGCTACCTTGCTGCCACCATGTTCGAGAATGCTGCTGCGCATGTCTCTGACCTCACGCTGCACTTGGCGTTATCATCGTTCCCTCTCCGTGTCATGGATGTTCCGGGCGGTGAACGAGTGGTCTATACTATCTTCCTTGCGGATAACAGCGACAGCTTGCTCCTCGCTTCATCGGCCCATATCCCGCATGCTACGCTGGAGAAGAATAACGTCACAATCCACCATCCAATCCCCTACAGACCAAGTTCCACAACGACATGGTTTACGGCTGTAAAAGCGTCCCCGGCAGTTCTCTTCGTCAGTGGGCGAGGCAACAGCGACGTGTGCACCATGTTGATCCGTTGTCTGTTTATCACGCGGGTATGTTACCTTGCTAATTATCGGTGCATCCGTTCTGATGACAGATGTATGCTGCTTTTCCGTCGCCCACATAACTGCTACCATGGTTTTGTCTATATTTCTTTGTATTCTGATCTGTTAAATACTGCCCACAGGCTTTTATTCAATGGCGATGTGGAAGTTGAACCTGGTCCCAACGCTCGTCTTCAGCGCGATTCTGACTCCAAAACCCGGTTGACCGATGCTGATAAACAACCCGAGGTAGTGAAAATGCTCTTTGAACTCGTAAGCCGCCAGAAGAAACTGGCTTAGGATATTGCTGAAATCAAAATGCTTCAATCCTCTGTCAACACAAGGTTTGAGACTTTGGAAGCTCGTGTATCTTCTCTGGAGTCACCCTCAACGTCTAGTTGTGCGCACGCTTCTAATGACAACCTACGCACTCAAATCCAGCAATGAAAAAACCCTATCCCAACTCTCTCTTGCGGAAACGACAATTTAGAAAACACGTCGCGTAGAAACAACGTTATTGTACATAGTCCCAGCGAGGGCCCTAACGAGAATTATGAGGAACTTTCTTCTAACATTGCTAAGTGGTTCCAGAACACTCTTAAGATCGCATGTCCGCATATCGAAAGGTGTCAGACTCACCAATAATATAGAGGCCGGTCACGTCCCGTTATTATGAAGCTCCTTGATTTTCAGGATCAAGTGCTGGTGCTGAAGAATTGCTACAAACTTAAAAACACTAGCTTTCGTGTTTCAGAAGACTTTTCACCTCAGGTACGCAATATTCGCAAGAAGCACTGGGAAGAGTCCTGCACTCAGAGGGATAGTGGCTCATCTGTCCAACTTCGAGTTGATGATGTATTTATTGACAGGGTACGAGACGATTTGGACAGAACATCCAATACTCTCGTCAGATCATCTGTTAGCTCAACTAAACCTGCCGAAACACTTCCTAAGGCAAATCTCATTGACTTCACGGTACTGGCAATAAGCGTTCCATTTTAAGCGTTAATGCAAAAAGCTTTGTCAGCAATTTTTCTAAATTCCTTTTTTTCGTCTTGTCTTAGTCGCCGCATATTGTTGTGAAAGAGAGCTGGTTATATGAACGTGTGCATGATTCTGAAGGGACCCGCCCTCGCTTAAAAGCGGTTCGGGGAGACAGAAAAATCGGGAGAGGAAGCGGTGTTGCTCTATTTGTTCAATCTCACCTTCACTTTTCTGTACTTTCTGCCCCACCTGATACTGAGTCTTCGTGGTGTAAAGTTCAACTTGAAAATATGTCTTTGGTTATAGGCGTCGTTAATCGTCTGCCTGGTTCTAATAGTGAGCATTTACACAGCTTAAGTGAATTTTTGCATAGTTGTGCTATTTCTTCATCCAACGTTATCTGCATCGGCAATTTGATTGCTCCTGGTGTTGATTGATTTTCTATGAAAATGAGCGGACATGAAGTAGCTGTAGGGCGGGAGTTTGTTCATTGTCCTCTAGCCTGCACCAGATTGTTCAGCATTTCATTCGGCAAACTTCAGTCCTTGATCTTGTCGTTCTTACTACATCTCTTCTTAATTCTGACTATGAATGCGATGTTATTGATGGGATATGTGACCATAATGCTGTCTTAATTTGAAAAACAGGAATAGTCCCTAAATCCCGCTATATCAACAGCACATTTCCTGACTTTAACCGCGCTGATGGTTTGGCCATGGGATGATTAGGGAACTTTTGCGTTTATCACGTCGTGTGGCCAGATTACGTCGATCAAAACGCTCTCAAAACTCATGCAACACAAACTCAGGCAGTTCCATAGCGCTAAAAAGGAACTTTGTTTTAAATAATTGCTGCAACAAAATTATTACAAGGTAACCTTGCCGCAATTAATGAAGACTAGTCCCCGTAAATTTTGGAAAGCTATCTTGCTACCTAGGTCATCCTCGGACACGTTCATAATCAACAATGTTGCAGTTTCTGGTACCAAGACAATACCTTCTTCTTTTAACATTTCGTTCTACTCTGTCTTTACGACTGATAACTCGGTAATCCCTGTTTTTGATTCTGAACCATGCACTCCAATCGACGACGTATCACTGTCTCCTGAGGATGTACTTAACTTAATCCTAAACTTAGACACGAGGAAGTCGTGTGGTCTTGACGGTATGCCGACTGTTTTTCTCATTTGATGCTCTCTTTGGTGCAGCAGATATTCTAAGAATTATCTTTAGAAAATCTCTCTCAACCGCCACCCTCCCTCCTTCGTGGAAACTTTTAATTCTCCCCTTATTTAAGTCAGGTAACGTTCAATTGTTATCTAAGTATAGGCCCATTTGTTTAACAGCACATTAATGTAAATTACTCGAACACATTATCTTTAAACATATTATGAAATTTGTTTAAACTAACCAAATTATATCTAACCACAGCAATATATAACACAACGGACAGAATTCGTTCACAACACCAGCAGCTCTTTAGACATAGATGACCAGATTGATGCTATTTTTATAGACTTTGCAAGGCCTTCAACACTCTCTCACACCCTCAACTTATGCACAAGCTTATCGCTATAAAAAAAAAATTCATCCTTGGTTGGCTGGATATTGAACTTTCTTTCCCAGCGCTCACAATATGTAAGTTTAAACTATACCATCTTACCTTGGATGCCTGTTTCAATCGGAGTTCCCCAATGCTCAGTATTGGGTCCTCTTTTATTCCTGCTTTATATTAATAATCTGCCCCTGCACACCTCCGTTAATACATTCCTTTTCGCAGTCGATTGCGTTTTATATCATAGAATGAAATTTCGAACTGATCATGTTTTTAACAATTCCTTCACTGACTTCTGTAACTGGTCCAAAGCAGGGCAAATAAATATCAACTTTTCCAAAACTATCTCCATTTCCTTTACACGACGTTCATGCCCTTCCTTCTTTGGCTATCCGTTTAATAATATTACTTTAGATAGAATGGTTGAATTCAAATATTTATATATCCTACTAATATACAATTTTTCGTGGCCGAAACAGATAGTTGTCACCTGTAGCAAGGCCCTTAAAAGTCTAGGTTACTTACATCGTACGCTGCGTCTCGTCGCTCAAGAAAGTAAACTTCTTACGTAAAAACCCTCATTCTCCCCGTCCTCGAATATGGCTGCGTTGTATCGAATCCACACAGGCACTGTGACGTCTAAAAACTAGAATCAGTGCAAAATAAGGCAGTGCGTTTTGTTTTTATGGGACATGACAAGGTCTTTTCGCCGTGTAACTCTGTTTCCCTATTTGGTCCCACTCCTCTTGCATAGTGTCGTCGCAAACTTGCATGCCTAAAATTCCTTCACATGTTAATCAATTACCCTCGTTTCACCTCTCTAGAGAACTATTTGACATTTTCCAAACCCTCAACAAGGAGGAGTGACCACGCTCTAAATATCTCAACCTTTTTTTTCCCGCACTCATTTCTATAAACACAGCTTTTTTCTATCAACATTTGAAGTCTGGAATTCATTACTGGGCAACATCCGTTCACTACGACTGAAACAATTCACCCAAGCTTGTTTATAAATGTTTGTATGTTGTTCATCCCACTCCTGCCATAGCCTCATCGAGGCTGCAGTATGTATAAATAAATAAATAAATAAATAAATAAATAAATAAATAAATAAATAAATAAATAAATAAATAAATTAAATAATTAAATATATAAATAAATAAATAAATTTCCGAACCCGTCATGTTGTGGTATGGGAGGGCACGGCTGTGTGTATACGCATGCATCACTTCTCCTTTTACCTTTTCCCAATGCAGAATAGCAGACCACGTGCAATCCGGTTAACCTCTCTGCCTTTTTTGTCTCATTCTCTGCCTCTTGCGGTTTTACAAGTGATGTGTCCTTGAGATGAATGCAAGGACAAGCAAGGAATTTAAGCAGACTGGCTTGCACACACCGGTGTTTGCGAAACTCCGGTCCAATTCATGGATGTCAATGAAAAGTTCTAAATGTCTTGCAGTCATCGGTATAGTAAATAATCCACTTGTTAAACGGCCAGCGTGGCGTCTGTTAATTTCCCTGGTAGTGAAGGTGTAACATTACGTTTTCTGCCAGAAATGCAGAATAAAAAGTAATGACAAGTGCAGTTGCTGTCGAATATTGTCTGGATTTTCAGCTCTTTTACTCAAGCTTCCTGCTGATATACAGAAATCCTCGATTACAGTCTGATATATCCTCTGTGATCGTCCTTTAGAAGGGCATATTGTGAGGCAATCAGCTCTTAGGAGCATCGAGGACAAGAAAACAGCAGTGGGCACAACGATAAAAATGCCTGAAGGTGAATGATAGACGTGAGCGAGCATCACGGCCAAAGAGCCTGGCTGGTACATAATGAGGGAAGAAAGAAACATGAAATCTAAGTAAGGACAAATTATCTATCGTGGTATAGTGCGGAGGGTATTCAACTGTCTCCAGCTGGGGACGAAAGGGCCCCTTAATCCGATTTGCGGTTAGCATGCCTAAGCCGCAGCGTGCCTTTATCGATCTCTCCGATTGCTCCTTAGAAAGAAGACGACCCACTGAATCGACCGGTTCCAGAGGTTCCTGGTACGCTAGAAGCAGTCTGCCGCTCCGTCAGAAACTGAATAATATTTCCCCCTGTGCACTGTCGGCAAACTCGAAACAAGGTTGGCCTAATTTGAAGGTAGGTTGATTCACCATTCGTGCCTTTGTTTTGCAAAGCTTCTGTAGTCAAGAAGGGAGCATATGTATGAGTGCGCACTTTTTGAAGGACCAATGACGCTCTACTCATACGTGGCTTACCAAAGCTCCGCTGGCTCACTTTAAGGCACTTGTAATTACATAAGTATCCACTCCAGGCCATCTCAGTCTCCGTCTGAAGTTACACATTTAAGGTGGCTTGAAACGCCATTCGTTAAGCCAGTGGTTCGATAGTGTTTGGTTTCTTCTTTCTAACTACGTTGGCACTTCCTGATGGCGCCATTGCGTGTCAGGCATTTCACGCTGTACGTCTACAGCAGCATGAGTGTTGCCACGGTAACTGAATTGCTTAAAGAACTTAACTTTGTCAGTGACTTTGGGCGCTACTGTAATGATGTCAGAGTACTTTACAAGAACGTAGACTTAGGTCACTTGTTGCTAGCCATTTATAGCGAGAAAAAAAAAGTGGCACTATCAGAAGTATACTTGCTAATCTATAGGCATGCTTTTCACCTCCTAGAATTTATCAATTCTGTAATAGCCCAGTACTTTTGGCCTGTTCCGAAGGGGAGAAGAAGGAGGAGGAATGTTGCTTGCTGCAGGAGAACCTAGACTTGCAATCGTTGCCAGTAATCGTTTGCCCGAGCGCTACTTGTGTAATACAGTAGAGTCTGATAACGTCGTTATAAACACAGAAAAGACTTGTGGCGTAACCTGAGCGCATCAGGCTGTACACCATCTGTCACACCTCAACCTGCTTTGGCCGCTCCAACGGTTCACGATTCACACTATAGCTAAGTATCACGCAAGAAATTGAGGGGTACCTGAAATAGTTCTTTCATAAATAACCAGCGTTGAGGCAGGAACAATATTGCACTCGCGTTTGTGTGTGCAGCCATTCTGCGTTTTAGTTTGCATAATAACGCATTTTGTTCTATATCCAATTCAGGATATTCTAACAAATAACGGTCAATGTCACCAGAAGCTTGACAGTGTGCCCACAAGAAAGAGCATGTCTGGGTGTGTTTGCTTCTCGTCTGTATGGATGTGCTAAAAAACAACAACAATGTAGCCAGTTATCGAGCATGCTATGAAAGGTATCTACAGTTGCCTTGTTAGAAGTTACCGGTGATAATACTGCAATGTCTTATTAAATGAGCGCAATGATACGTTGATCACCAGCTTGCTTTTATTCAAGGGTTTTAGTTTTGTGGGCCAAGCGACAAGCTTCTTCATCTTTGCGTAGCTCATCTAATCCCACCATCCCACTACTTTGGCTCGTTTTCACTTTCTTGAAGTAGTATATCTCTCTCTCGCTTTGTCATATAACCGTCCATTAAGAAATCCGATATTTCGTGTAAAACAATGTACGTTATATCTAGTCATCGTAGGTAGTGAACTTATTCAAATGTATCAAAAGCCCCTGCTTTAGCTTTAGTTGTCACTTCGCTAACGGACAATTTTCAGTGGAACCTTGCTGAGATAAACATATGTGAAAAGTGAAAGAAAATATTCACCTTATTATGTCATCTAAAATTATAGTTGGAATGACACTGCTGAAAAGCACCAGTCGATAGACTTCACGTAAACGACACCTTTAGAGTAACCAATGCGGAATTGTGTACGCAAACATAATGAGTATTCAAGCGTCAAAAGGGGAGGAGAAAGTTTCAGCTTCGTGTCGACGACGCGTTCCCCACTTACGCTGGGAATATTACGTGCTCAAATGCGGATGTATAAAAGCTCTTTTTTACTATGCTATACTTACGCGTGCTCAGTTTTTTCGGATGTAGCTTTTATTGTATTTGCCAGGGGCCGTATTTACAAAATATGCCACATTAAAGTTGTTAGTAATAGAAAATTCCAGCTAATCCTGATGCTGGTCATTATATTTGCGAAGGTGGCCGGCCAATGCTAAAAAGGACTTATCAACAAGAAAATTTGTGAATTCGGCCCCATATTTATGGGCCCTTTCAATAGTGTTGTCTTAAGATTGTTGCATTCTGGATGGAACTAACTTCCTGTCGTGCTTCCCTCCGTATTGCTTGAAGAACCCCGACAGACGTTGATGTATTGCTTCTTTCGGTGCTTGTCACTCTATATTTCTACCCATATAGATAAATAAAGTTGCACCATTTAAAAAAAATAAGCGATAACGAATGCTTGATGGGCCACCTGCTGCCATGCCACGCGCCTGATTTCCTAAAGTTCATCCAACGTCACCGCCACAGGTCTCGGCACCAGCTTATTCGAAAAGAATACCCTCATCAAATGAAAAGAAGTCATATTATTATTCGCTTATGAGACCCGTCAACTAAAAAAATATTCCTGTATACTCTTGAGTTTAGATAGTTTCACCCATCACAGCTCTTTCGAAAGACTTTCACTACTCTATGAAAATACAATGACGAAACAAACACTTTACGTGAATCTCCCTCGTCAGCAGTTGGTTTAGGGTTCACTGCTGATTTATCATCGCTGCAGCCGCGTGACTCCCCTTCCTACTCGTCTAAGCTTGAAACCTGGGCTGCTCCAGCTGGATTCCCAAGCAATGCCAAACTGCTTCTTCCCGACCGTTGTTTCGTGACAAGAAAGCAGGGCAGTAGCAGTGGTAACGAGTCCTAACCAAAAGCTTCAGCAACTCATAAAAGGGAAAAATGTACGTCTCCGAGACAACAGTGCAGAGGAATGCGAAACCTCACTGCGCCTTCCTCCCGGTCGCTATAGCAGCATTCCTTCGGAATCAACCTGAGAATGAAGATAACATAGTCGAGGTGCCGGTATCCTTTATTAAGGGGTGCCTGCTTTGGCACTTGCGAAATAAATAACAGAATCAAAGTTGTGCGAAAGACGGAAGCTCTGTCACAGTGAATGCCAGACAACGAAAGCTTGCTGGATTGATCTTTGTTTTTGCCTTTCATCTATACTTATTACGTTTCTTCACTCTTGACAAAATCCTTGCCTGCAAATTCGGCTCTTTCTCCTTCTTTTCTTTGTCTCTCTCATCGTTGTTCTCCTTGCATTGCGACTACGCATCTATCGTTTTGATTCTATATCCGTCGCTAAATGACCTACTGATTTCTCTGAGGAGTATTGCAATCAGCAGTGGTGTATGATTTACAAGTGCGAGTAGCCTAACATCTCTGTTCCAGCACCCACTCATAATCGCTGTTATCTTCTTCTGCTGGCAGAAAGAAATTGAGTTCATTTGGAATTCAATCATCGCTTCGAGCATCGCTTTGGATGGGAGAGACTGGGAATAAGTGGGTTCGACGGAGTGGATAGGGTTAGTAAAAGGGAGGCGGTTAAATAGAAGCTGTGAGATAGAGAGCACATACTGGTCGCATAGCGGGATACAGAACGTTAGTAAACACCCGACGTCACTGCATTCAGTTTACGATAGGCGCGCTCAAATACCCGTCAAAACACAAATTCTTTATAGCATATGACTGAAACGGAAGCACCATGAGCGCATGATTCTTAATTTGTCTCAAATGCACTGCCATTATCTTAAATAATAAAACAGACCCTGCCATGCCAGGAGACATTTAGTGTTCAGTCGGTCGATAATGTGGATCCCATTGTTACTGTTTGATACCTTTCGATTACTCCCCTCAGCCGCTGTCAGCCAGCATCTTGCGAAGTTTCTCCCTCAGCGACATTTAGAAGGTGAGATATTTCGGCGCACATGTTCCGCCGTTGACAGAATTGGCCACACGAATGTGTTTACAGCGGATAGTCGAGTTTATTTCACTATACATGAAAATCCTCTGTATACCTCTGATTCACTCTCTTCATGGTTTTCTCAACCACCGTGACGTCGCGCTACTCTACAGTGCATATGGCAGCCGCAAGCCGGCATTGAGATAACCAAGGGCAAGTAATACTGCTAGCTTTCTCGTGTTAGTGGTGCCATGTCACCGCCGGCTAACATCGGCATCTATTCGCCGTCTATATTGTACAGCTGCTTAACTTTGTGCAGTACTCCGAGTAATCGTTCATGCGCTTTAACATTCGTATTCTGAGCAAACGTTGAGGAGTGCGTGCTATTCTGAATTGCATAACTATAATTTTAGATAAGAAGGCCCCAGAAAAGCTGTAGTGGCAAAGGTTGAGGTGATACACCGTATATTTAAAGCAATGCAGCGGCGGCGCGATTAAGAAGCATTATTCTCGCCGAGGAACGCGTTAGATCCCACAAGGTGACGACGGCCCAAGGTGTGTTTATCTGCTCGGTGTCTCCAATATACGGTCGCAGATTGATTTTGCAGACAAGTCGAACCTGTAAGATACCTCGAAGAAATTATGTTCATTCAACTATAGTTAACGGCTGAAAAATATATCAGCATGAGGTATAAAACTTAACATTGTTAGCTACAGTATTATCTAAAATCCAAAAAGTATTTCATTTGGAAGAATCCTTCTGCTTTGCTAGCCATGTATTTTTTTCTGTGTAATGTTAACGCTATAGCGATAACGGTCCCGTATCACAAACAATCCGGCGTCGGCGTCCAGCGTCGACCGTCGTTTTGGGAAGAATCATTTCCAAACACGCATATCCAACTACGCAGGCCCTCTGTGTAGCGCAGAGAAGTTACTGAACTAATTGAATTCCATGATAGCGTAAGATTGTAATTTTAATATGCGAGAAAACGTAATTCTCTTACGCGGTAGCTCAAACACAAACTCCAAACTCCACAATAACACAAGCGTTTTCCAGCTGCCGCTTCAGGGCTGTCTTAGTAGGAGCGGCGCGGCCCCCTCGGTTCCTTGCTCAACATCAAAACAAAGAACCACAAAGCTCACCTTCGTGCACAGCGTTCGCTGCCAGCGTTTCCCGGTAAACATTATGGTTATATAAGCTGTTATTCCCAGGAAACGGGAGGAGAACTGAGGGATATTTGAGTGTTATTGCGTTTTACTCTTAGAGGCGAAGGTTAAGCGTACTCCAAATTTTTATTTCTGATATCGCACTTTGACAAACTGTTGTCACGTAACGCTGTAGCGTAACAACTAATGTGTGAACATTTATCTTCAGCCTGTATTCCCGCAACTTCTTTCACAAGTTCTATCCGCAACTTACCATCACCACGGAAAATATTTCTTTGTCGCTACTACCACAATAGTGAGCGGCGAGGATCCGAATGGCAGCCACTAAAGAAGTGTTCTTATCTAAGAGAAATTTCCTGAATAGTGGTAGCAGGCAATTTCGTGAACGGCGGAGCAAACTTCTCTCTGACCACAGTACCTGGCTTGTTCCCGCCGCCATGGCAACTAAATAACGTACACTAGCAGACATAAGTGTGAGTCAGTCGGAATCGCGAGAGAGCAGCAGAATGACCACTTTATTGTAAAACAATTACGTCGCCATATTGAATGACGAAACCTTCAGCGCGCGTGGCAACGGCAGTAAATCTCTCCTTCAGGTTTGGTCCCACAGACAGGAAACACTCGCTCACGCTCACAAGAGGGACACGCACACGGATGGACGCCGGTACACAAACACACACCCAGGCACGCACAAGCCGTCTTTGCCAGCCGCGACGCTCGCTTCATGTTATGTACAAGTCGTGCGCACAGCTTGCTTCATAGCCTCTGGCCATGTTTCCAGGCAGTACCTGGCGCAGTACGAGTGCATACTGCTCTTCCACAATGTTGCCCGTCATAGACCACCGGGCCTAGAGGGAGCTTCACTGGACGCCTTTTCAGTTGTGCTCAAGCACGAGGGTAGTAGGCTCGCTCCGGCGATGATGGCTTGAAGAGGAGCGCGACCCAAGTGACAAAATTTGAATAGAGGGTGGGGAAATGTGGTGTAAGACGCTCCGAAGGTGAGTACACAAGCGACGAAAATAGGTTTCTTTCTTCCCTTTGTGAGGCAAACCAGGAGTTCCCTTTTGTGGACGTGCATATCACTTCTTTGTAAAGGGGATTACAACAGGGATGTCCATGAGGCCATGACGAAGAATCGTACGAACTGTAGTGCAGCGGAAACAAACCTCCGCGGAATCACGCGCGGTAACACTGGTGAGAGAGAGAGAACTCCTGCGGCATCTTGACACGCTGACTGAAATCTACGTCTATGTTCCTTGAAGGCCCATAGCAACTGTTTCCTTTTTAATTTCATAATTGCTGACGGCTAACAAGTGACCCCATGTCTCCTGAGAGCCACAACTAACGTACGGCTCGCTAGACCGTAAAGCTTGACCCTGTTGTACTTACGATCCGGTCATTTATAGCAGGCAATGTGCATGCGCCACACGCTATGGCATGGTTTATTTCATTTGACCAGATGAACATCTCTAGGTTTCCATGCTTTTTGCTGTATTCACTGGTGGTGACATAAACCCAGCGCGTTAATTTGATTATCAGTGAAGACCACACCTTTCATTTGAGACTTCATGAAGCCAAGCGTCCTTGTGTTCATTTCGTCCTTCATGTAGCACTTAATTTAGCCAAGACATAGCAGGACCCAACTAGGGTTAGTGTGTTGATAATCGCTGTGCATTGTGACTTCGTAAAGTAGGTCAGTCCAGTAAAGTGGAATAGTCTTCAGTTCTTTTTTCTGTATTTCATTTAAGACCTGCGCAAACGCTCCATAGCCACCCATTTTCCATCGCTGAAACAGCCTAATACATGAACAAAAGCACCTCGGTATTTTTTTTATGAGGGAGCCCAACAAGATAGTATTTCTGACAATGAGCAGAATAACTGAACACTTTCAAATGACTGAATAACATAAATAATCCTGCAGTCAGATGCTAAGAGAAATGCGAATGAGTTACATAAGAATCATTACCCTCACAGATGCTGATAGCAATGTGTTGGCGACGCTGTTTTCAGGGAACAGCTTGCGCTGACGGGCCCGCAGAAACACCAAAGGAACTGAACAAAATATGCCAACTACACCAATGCCTCGGCTAAATGTACATGGGTATTGTTGGAGTTAGGCTTGAGCTGCAAGTGAAGCAGAAATGTTAACTAACAGAGCAACTGGCCGGAAAGACTTGCGTGACGGTGCGGCTCGTCGTAGTGCTGGCACATGGCGCTATCGTTAGTACGTAGACCGAAGCAGTGGTTTTGACTGGCCCTGTCATCTGACGACGGCTCGAGTCAAAAAGATAATCGACCAAATAACCCCACTCCACAGTTCACATGTATACCTAGGCCCTTTGACCGACGCGAACGATCTCCATCTTTCTTTAACGCACCTTGATGTACGCGCTATACTCTCTTGTACAAAGCAAGCGCATTTCACGAGAAAAAAAAAATGTTATGGGAAAGAAACTTGTTAACCTGCGCTGCGAGGCATGCAGCAAAGAAGTCACTGGAAAATACATGTCCGTACTGCTATCGGCATTGGTTAGGCAATCTTAAGTGTTATCCACTTCTTCGAGTATTGTCTATGAGTCTCGTAGCTTCGTGGTCGATGTCACGACCCACTCTTTTCTTCCACGTTGAGCATTCTAGGTGCGTTGAGGACGACGACCGAACGGTAGAACACATTTTATCGTTTCTGCGCATTTCCCGTCTCATCTTCAGACGACGGCGACAGGGTCGTGCCGATCAGGCGGATAACGAAAGTCATGTTTCCAATGTCTCACTGCCATCACGTGGCGGCGACGAATGAAGCGGTGCCAGTTGGCGCCACAGTCGAGGGTCCAGCTGCTTAGGACGGCGACGGCACTCGTCCCTTCGGCTGTGACGACAGACCCAGGATTGTACCGTTGCTGCCGTTCAGTGCTGGTTTCATTGAGAGGGGATCCTTGAACGTGATCATTGCCGGCGGGTCGAATGCTGCGAGAGAAAAATGGTGTATCGAATCATACACTTGAATTTAACATGAAACAATAGACATTTGCATTTTGCCGGCTATAAGTAACCAGGTCAGCGCGTGTTGTATCTGAAGCCCCATATAACTAAATGCGCGTTCTTTCTTTTAATATTCTTTTACAGGGAAGTTAGCCTCTAGTTGGTCGGGATTTGTCGTGGGGTGCTCACAAAAAAAAAAAAAAAAAAATAGAGCCGGCATCTAGCGGCCGTGACCCCTCAGACAGACCTGAAATGATTGCTGGAAGAGGACTTTGTGTTTGACTTGCTGAGTAACAGAATTACGTTTTCTCATACATCCAATCACAATCTCATGCTATCATGTTTTTAGGTTGTGTGTAAGTAGCACTTTACGCACTTTCTGGCGCAATTTACTTTTAAACATTCATTTAGTTTAATAAGGCATTTGGCCTTGAAGAATGAGGATCTATGCTGCACTTCCGCATACGTGCGTGCGCGCTTGACGTACGTCACTTGCGGTGGTGGTGCTTATTGTCGAAGGGGACTTATTGTCTCTAGGCCCATACATCCAATAAGCACCCTTTACCGTACAGCTCAGCACACTCTAAGCTTCTAAAAAGGAATATAGTGCTTTATTTCTTGTCTGGCGCTCTCTGGTAGAGCGCCAGACATTCCATGGTAGAAAGCCTTCAAAGGCAAATGGCACGCTTGGAGGCAATGGGGTATCCGAGGCACGTTATAGTCTCAGATGCTGAAAGCCTGCATCGCAGACGGAAGGCGGAATCGCGTATGAGGGACGAACAGAGAGCAGAAGACAGGAGAAACAAAAAAAGAATAAATATACGAAGATAAGGCAGCAGTGATTCCCTAACTACGTTTATCACAATCTTGAAAACATAGGGCAACGTGCCAGCGTCAAAATGTCAACAGCGCCAAATAAGCGTTTGAGATTGTGCAAGTGGAGCTGCCCTATGAGAATGCTCAAGCCAGTCTGTACCATCGAGCACAAAGACGCTTATGTCACCTGCAACAAGGGAGTTGTTTACAGAATTCTACTCCCATGTGGAATACACTGCTAGGGTCAGACCTGCAGGTGCTCGAACGTGAGTCTGCAAGAGCACCACAAGAAAGTCAGCAATATTGCTACAGAGTACAACTGGCAGCTAAATGTAACAAAATGTGACGCGCAGCCACCTTGCCTTCCTCTTTTTGATCAGACTGTTATCGTATATCGGCCTCGCAATAGCTTAACCAGGGAAATCGTAGAAGCTACCGAGATTGCACGGGTAATGAGATGATTGCGTCAGTTGGCCGTCAGCGGCTTTGTCAAGGAAAGAGCTTGAACTCTTGACATAGTCTGTACGTGGCAGTGTATCTTTGTTTTTCTTGCAGTTTCAGATGGGTGGATATATATTCTCGGGATCCGCAAAAAATCTTTGTAGAATGTTAGTTTTTGTCCTCTCTCGACTTATCCCACCTCCTTACTGCGCTAGGTTACTTGCTTTACGATGAATAACCAACATGCCCAAACCTATTTCTTTCTGGAAACTATAGCATCTGAGCCGCAGCGAGTTTTCAATGCGCGTCTCAACTGGGAGCTTTATTCATCCAAGTTATGTCCAACACAGATTTAGAGTAAAAATAAATCCGCTGCCTTTACAACGTGTGTAATTGGATGTACAGAAAAGCAGGTGTGGACGTTAGACAAGTACCACCACCACAACACCGCCTCTATAAGCGACGTAGATCACGCGCGCACTCACGCACGTCTGTGGAAGTGCAGCATGTGTAATCATTCTCGTAGGCCTAGCGCAGTTGAGTTATTGAAGTAATTCAATTTTTGCAAGTAAAATGCTTTAAAGAAATCGCAAAATTATGACTTACGCTTAACCTGTAGACGGGATAGCGTCGGATAATAATTCGAATACACGAGAAAACATAGTTCTGTTACGTGGAAACTCGAACACAAATCCTTCCAGCTGCCGCTTGTTGTGCGCCCTCCACCTGGCGCAAGTGCTTTATGGACCTAATTGAATTTCTGAGAGTAAAATACCTCAGGAAATTCGTAAAGTATCACTTACGACAACCTCCAGACATGGTAACGTCGGATTCTAGTTCGAATGTAAGATAATGCCGGGTGTGTGTTTTTCTTTAGCTGCATACATTTTTTTAAAAATTGCCTATGGCAGATGGCTCAATTTCAAACCTCGATCTAAATTACTCGTTGAAGCGGCCATTACTTCTACGAGAAATCAAAATGTGCAATTGAAAACTTAACATAATTAGTCTAATTATTCTTTCAATTAATTACATTAAGCCACATATGTTAATCTATGAATTAGAGCGGCTGAGTTCGCACGCCGTATCTACTTAAAATGAATGCCCTGCACAGCACCCCTTCCGAGATATCAATTTTCAATATGTCCGACGAAATGCAATGGCGTTCTAAATACTTTTTACCCGCCGTGGTTGCTCAGTGGCTATGGTGTTGGGCTGCTGAGCACGAGGTCGCGGGATCGAATCCCGGACACGGCGGCCGCATTTCGATGGGGGCGAAATGCGAAAACACCCGTGTACTTACATTTAGGTGCACGTTAAAGAACCCCAGGTGGTCAAAATTTCCGGAGTCCTCCACTACGGCGTGCCTCATAATCAGAAAGTGGTTTTGGCACGTAAAACCCCATAATTAATTAATTAATTATTAAATACATTTTTAAGAAACCGCTGTTTTATGCATTGAAGCAGAAAAGTAACTGAAACACCAATGCATTTTGACGGACACTGCAAATTATTATCTCGGAACTGGTCCTACCCAGAGAATTCGTTCCAAGTGGATACGCCAGGCTAACTAAGCGGCTATAATTCGTAGATTGAAACATGTAGCCCTACGTATACAGTTAATTAGCATAAGTACATTATTTACTCAAATGAACATCTGATTTCTTGTAGAAGTAATGGCCGCCTCATCGATTAATTTAGGTGAAGGGTTCGAATAGTGTTATCTGCCATAGGCAATCTTTGAAAAATTGGGGGCAGCTGAAAAAAAAAGCGCACCCTGTATATAATTTTGTTGCGAGCAAAGTCAGACACAATCTCCTTTTCGAGCTGTGGCGCACTGGGTGAACACGACACAAAATATAATCTGTGAAACAGACTGATACCAGAAAAGGGAGCAAATTACACACACAGGTTCAAATAAAGTGCTCGTATATTCCTACCTGCATAGCTTTATCAGATGAACTACGCCAGTAGCTATATTGAAGGTCTGCTCACTGAGGCAACTGAGGCTTCTAAGCAACAAAATCACTGTTCCTGGCTCTTTTTAGGGTTAGGTTTAACCGCGCCCTGTGACGGCATTTGCACTGTCCTGAAGTGTAACAGAACTTCCTACGTTCTGAGGACTTCCCTGCCATACATTTTGATGACAGGCTCACATGCTCATAAAAACTGAGGAGAACAGGAAACAAAGCCAAAGCTACTCCCCAGTGCTGCCCTGAGTGAAGAGACGATGCACAATAACAGGCATGCTAATCGAGTGGCAGTGTGAGCTAACGCCTTAACTCGTCTCTTTATCTTCTGCTTTTGACTGTGCTTTCACTCAAACTAATAATTTCCTGCTTTATTTTCTCTCGTACCCACTGTTGGGATTCTTTCGTTCACATAAAACAAAACGATTGTGTAATGTAAAGTAACATTGTACTTTTGTTTTTTAACGAGATAGCAGCTGTTACACTTCATAAAATTGAAACTCAGGCGAGTTTCTTCATGATGGCCAAGAAGAGCATAGTAAGCAAGAGGACGAAGAAGGACACAACGACCAAGGGCGATAACTCACAACTGTGAGTCCCTGCGTTATTTTGTCTTTCTTGATTCCTTTGCTCGCGCAATGTTTTCTTGCGTCACTGCGTTTACGACGGATAGCGTGCTTTACTTCTAAAAAGCCTCCGGAAATAGTTTACATTTCCAGCAGACCAAAACGGCGGCTGCCTCTCACCCATGAGTTCCGTCCCCAAGTCCAAGTTTCCTTCGACCAGATCGTGTGGGACATGGTTGCACTCTCTGAAAGCAAGCGAATAAAAAAAGCAGATAGGTTGATAGATACGAATATTCTCAGAATATCTTATCATCTGCCCACGGTGCGGCTTCAAATGCGCTAATATTTTTCACAGCAAACATATGTGCGTACAGCATATTAATAACATCATATGTACTAGGCGAGAAAGTCTGCGGTCAACAAAGGTAAACGTGTGCACAGTATTAGCGTTACAGAAAACTACTACTTCGTATCGCGGAATTCGACATGAAGAAAGCTGAGGTGCTCTCGCGCTGCTTTCACAGCATCACTTGAAAGAGTGCTCAGGTATCCTACACGCCAGGGCTGTTGAGCAAAAGTCAAGGACCGCTGTTAAGGAAAGACTACAACACAAATATCACCTGTCGTCGATTCATGAGGCATGATTGGGGTGGTTCCGCGCGCGCGCACACACACACACACACACACACACACACACACACACACACACACACACACACACACACACACACACACACACATATATATATATATATATATATATATATATATATATATATATATATATATATATATATATAGTGGTTTTCTTCAAAGTTCAGCACGCAGGACCCGACGTAACATACGCAGGAAAGAGACGACGAACTTTCTGGAAGACTTCTTTTACTTAACGTTTTCGGCTGGTGGACCAGCCTTCGTCAGAGTACAGTCAAGTTCGCCGTCTCTTTCCTGCGTATATATATGTATATATATACACACTTATTTTTGATGTTTGGTTTTAGAACAGAAGCGTTGACCAATTAAATAGGGCACAGAGATATATGCCTAAAGAGGTGGAATGAAACATCCTTAGGAAGTTCCCACGCGGAAGCCACCGCTCCGAGACATTTGGTATGTTTTCCCTGTCACATGGCCACAATTTATAGAAACTGTGGTCGTGCATCTTTTAGCTGAGGATGTCGATGAAATTACGGGACGCGCTCGTCACCGAAATTTGCAGTGTGTCTCTTATGGTAGTGTGGTACTGGTAAAAAAAATTCATCAGCATTCTAGCGGTCAACGTCTCCCTTCTTTGAGGTCCTGGATCCGCGACTTAAACCATGTTCACCACATTGCAAAGAGTTGTTCTGTAGCTGTCTCGGCACACGTCCTGCCTCTTCGAGGAGTGAAGTGCAACTGCGTCAGTTGTGTACATGTATAATATACATATATATATATATATATATATATATAGAGAGAGAGAGAGAGAGAGAGAGAGAATTTTTTCCGCATTCACAATCAATTAATTATCCTGGTTTTACGTGCCAAAACAACGATATAGTAGGAGACGCACCGTAGTGGGGGACTCCAGATTACAACAATTTTTACCACCTGGGTTTCCTGATCGCACACCTTAATATAGCTATAGTCGAGCGTTCTTAAACGCTCCTGTCGCAATGCGAACGCCGTGGCCGCGATCGAATCTGCAACCTCCCCTTACTCAGCAGGGAAAGGCAGTAGCCAAGAAAAAGAAAAGGAGAAAGAAAGAAAGAGATGGGTGCTTCTCCAAGCCGTTTGTCGTTTTTCTTTAGACGGGAAGTGGCGGTAGCGAGTGTTTGCATTATTTTACTTGGTTATAGGGCAAATCAGCAAGCTCAATTTGTCGCTCAGCATGCTGCTCGTTGTGCTTAAAGTTTTCCTGCCTAGCGGAAAACATAGGATTAGGAACGGTAATTCCTTGTGACCCTATGATTACTGTGGCAAACTACAACAAAATATACGATTCAACGCCACAATATTTTTTTTTTTAGTTTTCTTCTTCCAAACTCTCTTGGCAGGAGTAGAAACGTTTACCCCGTCGACGCCGCACACGCAGCGTCCATTTGTCACTGAATGCCTCCTTTATAACATCTACAGGATCTTATTCCTTCTTCAACGGCGGTGCTAGATGGTACACGAAAAACTTGAACTAAATGCCGCACAAGCTTTAATTTAAAGCAAACGCCACTGCAATCGCCAGTTGTCGTTTCACCTGCTCAAACTGCTCAAGCTCAAGGAGGCTGTGGTTGTGTTACCGATAACTACTTATCAGGCCACTCACGTATTCACCAATTCAAGTTGGAGTGACTCGGCCTCCCGCACCCCTTATTTTCCATTTCATTTTCCATTCAGCGGCAGCCCGAGTGCATTATCACTCTGCAGATGCAGTATAGCCTAATTCGGTTTTGTCGTCAGCGTTCGTTAGTAGCCTAGCTCCACTTACTGGGTTCTGGGTGGGGTGGGGGGGGGGGGGGAGCGGGGCGCTCGCGAGTATGCATATGCGGAAGCACGCGAGCTTGACGCATCTCTTATCTTAGATTCATGGCGTTGATCTTTCTTTCTCCCCCGCTGCGTGGCCCTCACGGGGGCGGCGCAGCGGCTAGAGTCGGAGACCGCCGTACGGACTACATACAGGCACGACGAGCAGGCTACAGCGCAGTCTGGACAACATCGTCGTTGAGCGGCAGCCGCCACCAGCACGCACTGCCAAGACGCGGGGCAGTGCCACGAAGGATAATTGTTGGCGGACAAATGATTTCGCCAAAGGAGCAGCGCGCACCGCCAACTTTTAGATCGCAAAGATCCCGAAGAGTTGAGCTAGCCTTAGGCGCACTTCGTGAATACCGCACTGTATGGCGGCATAGCGTGCGTGCTTCTCTTCGTGCGCTAGTACTTAGAGCCCGCGCGCTTAATGCTCCCAATGTGTGGAGAAAGCGTAACGTGCGTGGCGATAGTCGTAGTGACTGCCGAAATGATCTCTGCTGCTTAGAACATGCGCGAGCTGTACTGACGACTAATGAACGTGTGATGGCCTCTGCGGAGAAGTCGCAAACGACACCCGAGGGGCGCCTTGGGGGCTGGTTATGAGGGCCGCAATGCTCAAGTGTGCATTTCGTTCTCACAAGCACTTTTTTTCTCCAGTCAGCGCCAGACGTGTCTCTATGAGCGCGGATGGCATGCCGTACGGCTGCGGAGATAAATGTATGTTTTCGCATTAATAGCGACTCAAGACCGGGGAAATTATTCACTAGGCAAATGTTTTTTTTTCCTCTTTGGGCAGCGTTAGGTCTCCCGCTATATGCCCTAGCAATAGTGTTGCCTCGGTGGCAGTTGTGTCATTCTTCAACGCAAGCGCAAGATAAGGCGTCCCGCGTGTGCGTGATAGACGCGCCTTCACGAATGCCTTGGAACAGCAACCACGACTTCACAGTGCCTTGCAGTACTGACGTATACAAGAACATTGAATTATATTCACATTTAGTGGTATGTTATGGTATGAAAAACTTTATTCATGGTATGAAAAACTTTATTCTGCACATTTTATGCTCACAGTTATCTCAAAGGTCACTCTGGGACATGTTCAATTTAGTTTGGGCCCACAAACTGTTACTTTATCTGTTCTGAAAAAAAGTATGAGCGCTTCACAGGAAACACATGTATCTAGTCAAATGTCCTCTTCACTGCTTCTGTCCGTGTTTTGTTGCCTCCTGTCTGATTCCATTCAAGAATAAGTTTGCGATCAGGTGCTTGTACCTCAATTCATGTCAGGTCTAATTATCTGCACGCTGTTATGTTGTAGGGGGAAATGTCCTTTTATTAGCATTTCTTAAACGGGTTATCTTAGCAAAACTCGAAGATTTAATACGTTTTCAGTACATGCACGAGTGTAAAGAGCTAGCTCATGCAGAGTATGCACTTATGAGACCGCTTGAGAAGAAAAGTTACGCAACAAATACTTTTCAAGTGGAGAAAATCCTGAATTCTTTTCACCTTCTTCACCTCTCCCCAGCTATAACTTGTATGATGTGTGGGCTTCAAAACATTATCTCGCTTTACTGCACGCGGTGGCATATTTATCATCATGCGGAACTGCACGATAAGTTACACAACCGTATGCGTAAAAAAAACTTGAATCTGTTATAAAAACGGGCTCTTCACAGGGCTTGGGATAGATTGCTGATTGCAGACACGACGAACTCGTTCTGCGCCGTTTTATGTGTGTGTGTCATCATCATCATCATCATCATCATCAGCCTAGTTACGCCCACTGCAGGGCAAAGGCCTCTCCCATACTTCTCCAACTACCCCGGTCATGTACTAATTGTGGCCATGTTGTCCCTGCAAACGTCTTAATGTCATCTGCCCACCTAACTTTCTGCCGCCCCCTGCTACGCTTCCCTTCTCTTGGAATCCAGTCCGTAGCTCTTAGTGACCATCGGTTATCTCACCCTCCTCATTACATGTCCGGCCCATGCCCATTTCTTTTTCTTGATTTCAACTAAGATGTCGTTTACCCGCGTTTGTTGCCTCACCCAATCTGCTCTTTTCTTATCCCTTAACGTTACACCCATCATTCTTCTTTCCATAGCTCGTTGCGTCGTTCTCAATTTCAGCAGAACCCTTTTCGTAAGCCTCCAGGTTTCTGCCCCATATGTGAGTACTGGTAACACACAGCTGTTGTACACTTTCCTTTTGAGGGATAGTGGCAACCTACTGTTCATGATTTGAGAATGCCTGCCAAACGCACCCCAACCCATTCTTATTCTTCGGGTTATTTCAGTCTCATGATCCGGATCCGTGGTCACTACCTGCCCTAAGTAGATGTATTCCCTTACCACTTCCAGTGTTTCGCTACCTATCGTAAACTGCTGTTCTCTTCCGAGACTGTTAAACAGTACTTTAGTTTTCTGCAGATTAATTTTCAGACCCACCCTTCTGCTTTGCCTCTCCAGGTCAGTGAGCATGCATTGCAATTGGTCTCCTGAGTTACTAAGCAAGGCAATATCATCAGCGAATCGCAAGTTGCTAAGGTATTCTCCATCAACATTTATCCCCAATTCTTCCCACTCCAGGCCTCTGAATACCTCCTGTAAACATGCTGTGAATAGCATTGGAGATATCGTATCTCCCTGTCTGACGCCTTTCTTTATAGGGATTTTGTTGCTTTCTTTGTGGAGGACTACGGTGGCTGTGGAGCCGCTATAGATATCTTCCAGTATTTTTACATATGGCTCATCTACACCCTGATTCCGTAATGCCTCCATGACTGCTGAGGTTTCGACTGAATCAAACGCCTTCTCGTAATCAATGAAAGCTATATATAAGGGTTGGTTATATTCTGCACATTTCTCTATCACTTGATTGATAGTGTGAATATGGTCTATTGTTGAGTAGCCTTTACGGAATCCTGCCTGGTCCTTTGGTTGACAGAAGTCTAAGGTGTTCCTGATTCTATTTGCGATTACCTTAGTAAATACTTTGTAGGCAACGGACAGTAAGCTGATCGGTCTATAATTTTTCAAGTCTTTGGCGTCCCCTTTCTTATGGATTAGGATTATGTTAGCGTTCTTCCAAGATTCCGGTACGCTCGAGGTTATGAGGCATTGCGTATACAGGGTGGCCAGTTTCTCTAGAACAATCTGACCACCATCCTTCAACAAATCTGCTGTTACCTGATCCTCCCCAGCTGCCTTCCCCCTTTGCCTAGCTCCTAAGGCTTTCTGTACTTCTTCTGGCGTTACCTGTGGGATTTCGAATTCCTCTAGGCTATTCTCTCTTCCACTATCGTCGTGGGTGCCACTGGTACTGTATAAATCTCTATAGAACTCCTCAGCCACTTGAACTATCTCGTCCATATTAGTAACGATGTTGCCGGCTTTGTCTCTTAACGCACACATCTGATTCTTGCCTATTCCTAGTTTCTTCTTCACTGTTTTTAGGCTTCCTCCGTTCTTGAGAGCCTGTTCAATTCTATCCATATTATAGTTCCTGATGTCCGCTGTCTTACGCTTGTTGATTAACTTAGAAAGTTCTGCCAGTTCTATTCTAGCTGTAGGATTAGAGGCTTTCATACATTGGCGTTTCTTGATCAGATCTTTCGTCTCCTGCGATAGCTTACTGGTTTCCTGTCTAACGGCGTTACCACCGACTTCTATTGCGCACTCCTTAATGATGCCCATGAGATTGTCGTTCATTGCTTCAACACTAAGGTCCTCTTCCTGAGTTAAAGCCGAATACCTGTTCTGTAGTTTGATCCGGAATTCCTCTAGTTTCCCTCTTACCGCTAACTCATTGATTGGCTTCTTGTGTACCAGTTTCTTTCGTTCCCTCCTCAAGTCTAGGCTAATTCGAGTTCTTACCATCCTGTGGTCACTGCAGCGTACCTTGCCGAGCACGTCTACATCTTGAATGATGCCAGGGTTCGCGCAGAGTATGAAGTCGATTTCATTTCTAGTCTCACCATTCGGGCTCCTCCACGTCCACTTCCGGCTAACCCGCTTGCGGAAAAAGGTATTCATTATACGCATATTATTCTGTTCTGCAAACTCTACTAATAATTCTCCTCTGCTATTCCTAGAGCCTATGCCATATTCCCCCACTGACTTGTCTCCAGCCTGCTTCTTGCCTACCCTGGCATTGAAGTCGCCCATCAGTATAGTGTATTTAGTTTTGACTTTACCCATCGCCGATTCTACGTCTTCATAAAAGCTTTCGACTTCCTGGTCATCATGACTAGATGTAGGAGCGTAGACCTGTACAACCTTCATTTTGTACCTGTTATTAAGTTTCACAACAAGACATGCCACCCTCTCGTTAATGCTATAGAATTCCTGTATGTTACCAGCTATTTCCTTATTAATCAGGAATCCGACTCCTAGTTCTCGTCTCTCCGCTAAGCCCCGATAACACAGTACATGCCCGCTTTTTAGCACTGTATATGCTTCTTTTGTCCTCCTAACCTCACTGAGCCCTATTATATCCCATTTACTACCCTCTAATTCCTCCAATAACCCTGCTAGACTCGCCTCACTAGATAGCGTTCTAACGTTAAACGTTGCCAGGTTCAGATTCCAATGGCGGCCTGTCCGGAGCCAGGTATTCTTAGCACCCTCTGCAGCGTCACAGATCTGACCGCCGCCGTGGTCAGTTGCTTCGCGGCTGCTGGGGACTGAGTGCCGGGGTTCGATTGTTGTATTCATATAGGAGGTTGTGGCCAAGTACTGCACCAGGGTGGCCAATCCTGCTCTGGTGAGAGAGTGCGTTACCGGTTCTGGTCACCGGGATCAGGCCGCACTCCAGGCCTGTTTGTGCAATTTTCTCAACACACGGTTTTTTTTTTTGTATTTTCCGGTGGAGAATAGCGCGGCACCGGGATTTGAATCACGGTCCTCTTGCACTGGAGACAGATACTCTACCGTCCCCGTAGGAGTTAAATTAAAAATTAATTTATGGGGTTTTACGTGACAAAACCACTTTCTGATTATGCACGCCGTAGTGGAGGACTCCGAAAATTTCGACCACCTGGGGTTCTTTAACGTGCACCTAATTCTAAGTACACGGGTGTTTTCGCATTTCGCCCCCATCGAAATGCGGCCGTCGTGGTCGGGGTCTGATCCCGCGACCTCGTGCTCAGCAGTCTAACACCATAACCACTGAGCAACCACGGCGGGTCCCGCAGGAGTTGTACGCCTAATTTAACCTACAGTGGTGCCCTACTTGGTCAGTCAAGGTGGAATAATCTGAGCTCGGTTATACCGCATGGATGGCACTCGGCTAGAGAACCTGGCATTTATGACCTGCACATGTGAGTGTGAGGCCATACATATTTGAAGATATATATCTTTCTTTTTTTTTTTTTTAGGAGGGTTCCCGTACAGTGATAAAATAAAGGCAAAGACATTAAAAGAAAGAAAAAAAAACAGAAAAAGGGGCGGAAAAAAAAAGGAACATAACAGGTGATTTGAACTCGTGACCCTTCGATGTTGGCCGGAAAGATAGCTCAGTCGGTTGGTTCGTCAGGCCCCAGGCTACTTTCAAGCGCCGCAGCTCCTGCTCCGAGCCTCACACTTACGTGGAAAGAGACTCATGTTGTCCGCGGTGGTCGGTAGTTGGAAGGCATACTTTCTAGGAAAAATGGCCGCTCAAGGAGAAGAGCGAACTCGAGCGGCTTTAGAGGCTAGGAAAACTGCCTTAAAATATTTAGACTTGAGGGAAAGCTTCGTTAACAAACTATAACACGGCAATCAGCACTCGAATACGACGAGAGAAATTACTGAGACGTGGAAAATTCCCTTGAAAAAAAGTCTGGTTTGCTAGACAAATGCTTGTATGTATTGAACCCCTTAAAAGATGAGGGGTGAAATATGCGCTCACCGAGAGGGCATCTTCAGCACGAGACATCCACAAGGCAGCTTACAGAGATGTGGAGAGCTTCGCGGCCGGAACGAAGCCTCCCTTCTCCGCCGGCCAAGAGGGGGAAACGCGCTTTCAGATCGCTCAAGGTTGCGTGGACAAAGCATAACTCTAGCGTCTAGGAAAAGCTTAACCAGGTGCGATGGCGGCACGCATAGCGTGGGAAGCTAGCCGCCAGAATAACTATACCAAGGACTGCTGCTGATGAGGGCGAAATACCTTCGTGTAATTATAATAACCCTAATAGGACTACTTTCGAAAAAAAAAAAGGAAACAGCCCAGAGGGCTATACTACGAGAGCTATGACTGATAGTTTTCTATATATATATATATATATATATATATTCATCTCATCTATGGGATCGCATGCGCGCGCTGTTTCTTTGTCTCTGCGTGTAGTACAGTTAAGAGAGCCAGTTTAAGGTCGGAGAAGAAGAAAGAAGAGAAAAGCAAAAACTGCAGCGCCGTGGTTTTAAAGCGCACCCATGGTAGAGAAACGGAATGCGATATAAGCGTGCGTAGCCATGATACGCACACGACAAACTGCCTTAAAATATTTAGACTTGAGGGAAAGCTTCGTTAGCAGACGATAGCACGGCAATCAGCACTCGAATATAATTATAACTCTAATAATAATTGTAAATATTCATCTCATCTATGGGATCTAATGCGCGCGCTGTTTCTTTGTCTCTGCGTGTAGTACAGTTAAGAGAGCCAGTTTAAGGGCGGAGAAGAAGAAAGAAGAGAAAAGCAAAAACTGCAGCGCCGTGGTTTTAAAGCGCACCCGTGGTAGAGAAACGGAATGCGACATAAGCGTGCGTAGCCATGATACGCACACGACAAACTGCCTTAAAATATTTAGACTTGAGGGAAAGCTTCGTTAGCAGACGATAGCACGGCAATCAGCACTCGAATATAATTATAACCCTAATACTAATTGTAAATATTCATCTCATCTATGGGATCTAATGCGCGCGCTGTTGCTTTGTCTCTGCGTGTAGTAGTTGAGAGAGCCAGTTTAAGGGCGGAGTAGTTGGAAGGCATACTTTCTAGGAAAAATGGCCGCTCAAGGAGAAGAGCGAACTCGAGCGGCTTTAGAGGCTAGGAAAACTGCCTTAAAATATTTAGACTTGAGGGAAAGCTTCGTTAACAAACTATAACACGGCAATCAGCACTCGAATACGACGAGAGAAATTACTGAGACGTGGAAAATTCCCTTGAAAAAAAGTCTGGTTTGCTAGACAAATGCTTGTATGTATTGAACCCCTTAAAAGATGAGGGGTGAAATATGCGCTCACCGAGAGGGCATCTTCAGCACGAGACATCCACAAGGCAGCTTACAGAGATGTGGAGAGCTTCGCGGCCGGAACGAAGCCTCCCTTCTCCGCCGGCCAAGAGGGGGAAACGCGCTTTCAGATCGCTCAAGGTTGCGTGGACAAAGCATAACTCTAGCGTCTAGGAAAAGCTTAACCAGGTGCGATGGCGGCACGCATAGCGTGGGAAGCTAGCCGCCAGAATAACTATACCAAGGACTGCTGCTGATGAGGGCGAAATACCTTCGTGTAATTATAATAACCCTAATAGGACTACTTTCGAAAAAAAAAAAGGAAACAGCCCAGAGGGCTATACTACGAGAGCTATGACTGATAGTTTTCTATATATATATATATATATATATATATATATATATATATATATATATATATATATATTCATCTCATCTATGGGATCGCATGCGCGCGCTGTTTCTTTGTCTCTGCGTGTAGTACAGTTAAGAGAGCCAGTTTAAGGGCGGAGAAGAAGAAAGAAGAGAAAAGCAAAAACTGCAGCGCCGTGGTTTTAAAGCGCACCCATGGTAGAGAAACGGAATGCGATATAAGCGTGCGTAGCCATGATACGCACACGACAAACTGCCTTAAAATATTTAGACTTGAGGGAAAGCTTCGTTAGCAGACGATAGCACGGCAATCAGCACTCGAATATAATTATAACCCTAATACTAATTGTAAATATTCATCTCATCTATGGGATCTAATGCGCGCGCTGTTTCTTTGTCTCTGCGTGTAGTACAGTTAAGAGAGCCAGTTTAAGGGCGGAGAAGAAGAAAGAAGAGAAAAGCAAAAACTGCAGCGCCGTGGTTTTAAGGCGCACCCGTGGTAGAGAAACGGAATGCGACATAAGCGTGCGTAGCCATGATACGCACACGACAAACTGCCTTAAAATATTTAGACTTGAGGGAAAGCTTCGTTAGCAAACGATAGCACGGCAATCAGCCCTCGAATATAATTATAACTCTAATACTAATTGTAAATATTCATCTCATCTATGGGATCTAATGCGCGCGCTGTTTCTTTGTCTCTGCGTGTAGTACAGTTAAGAGAGCCAGTTTAAGGGCGGAGAAGAAGAAAGAAGAGAAAAGCAAAAACTGCAGCGCCGTGGTTTTAAAGCGCACCCGTGGTAGAGAAACGGAATGCGACATAAGCGTGCGTAGCCATGATACGCACACGACAAACTGCCTTAAAATATTTAGACTTGAGGGAAAGCTTCGTTAGCAGACGATAGCACGGCAATCAGCACTCGAATATAATTATAACCCTAATACTAATTGTAAATATTCATCTCATCTATGGGATCTAATGCGCGCGCTGTTGCTTTGTCTCTGCGTGTAGTAGTTGAGAGAGCCAGTTTAAGGGCGGAGTAGTTGGAAGGCATACTTTCTAGGAAAAATGGCCGCTCAAGGAGAAGAGCGAACTCGAGCGGCTTTAGAGGCTAGGAAAACTGCCTTAAAATATTTAGACTTGAGGGAAAGCTTCGTTAACAAACTATAACACGGCAATCAGCACTCGAATACGACGAGAGAAATTACTGAGACGTGGAAAATTCCCTTGAAAAAAAGTCTGGTTTGCTAGACAAATGCTTGTATGTATTGAACCCCTTAAAAGATGAGGGGTGAAATATGCGCTCACCGAGAGGGCATCTTCAGCACGAGACATCCACAAGGCAGCTTACAGAGATGTGGAGAGCTTCGCGGCCGGAACGAAGCCTCCCTTCTCCGCCGGCCAAGAGGGGGAAACGCGCTTTCAGATCGCTCAAGGTTGCGTGGACAAAGCATAACTCTAGCGTCTAGGAAAAGCTTAACCAGGTGCGATGGCGGCACGCATAGCGTGGGAAGCTAGCCGCCAGAATAACTATACCAAGGACTGCTGCTGATGAGGGCGAAATACCTTCGTGTAATTATAATAACCCTAATAGGACTACTTTCGAAAAAAAAAAAGGAAACAGCCCAGAGGGCTATACTACGAGAGCTATGACTGATAGTTTTCTATATATATATATATATATATATATATATATATATATATATATATATATATATATATTCATCTCATCTATGGTATCGCATGCGCGCGCTGTTTCTTTGTCTCTGCGTGTAGTACAGTTAAGAGAGCCAGTTTAAGGGCGGAGAAGAAGAAAGAAGAGAAAAGCAAAAACTGCAGCGCCGTGGTTTTAAAGCGCACCCGTGGTAGAGAAACGGAATGCGATATAAGCGTGCGTAGCCATGATACGCACACGACAAACTGCCTTAAAATATTTAGACTTGAGGGAAAGCTTCGTTAGCAGACGATAGCACGGCAATCAGCACTCGAATATAATTATAACCCTAATACTAATTGTAAATATTCATCTCATCTATGGGATCTAATGCGCGCGCTGTTTCTTTGTCTCTGCGTGTAGTACAGTTAAGAGAGCCAGTTTAAGGGCGGAGAAGAAGAAAGAAGAGAAAAGCAAAAACTGCAGCGCCGTGGTTTTAAAGCGCACCCGTGGTAGAGAAACGGAATGCGACATAAGCGTGCGTAGCCATGATACGCACACGACAAACTGCCTTAAAATATTTAGACTTGAGGGAAAGCTTCGTTAGCAGACGATAGCACGGCAATCAGCACTCGAATATAATTATAACCCTAATACTAATTGTAAATATTCATCTCATCTATGGGATCTAATGCGCGCGCTGTTGCTTTGTCTCTGCGTGTAGTAGTTGAGAGAGCCAGTTTAAGGGCGGAGTAGTTGGAAGGCATACTTTCTAGGAAAAATGGCCGCTCAAGGAGAAGAGCGAACTCGAGCGGCTTTAGAGGCTAGGAAAACTGCCTTAAAATATTTAGACTTGAGGGAAAGCTTCGTTAACAAACTATAACACGGCAATCAGCACTCGAATACGACGAGAGAAATTACTGAGACGTGGAAAATTCCCTTGAAAAAAAGTCTGGTTTGCTAGACAAATGCTTGTATGTATTGAACCCCTTAAAAGATGAGGGGTGAAATATGCGCTCACCGAGAGGGCATCTTCAGCACGAGACATCCACAAGGCAGCTTACAGAGATGTGGAGAGCTTCGCGGCCGGAACGAAGCCTCCCTTCTCCGCCGGCCAAGAGGGGGAAACGCGCTTTCAGATCGCTCAAGGTTGCGTGGACAAAGCATAACTCTAGCGTCTAGGAAAACTTAAATGTTTACTACCCTGTTACGATGACATGTTTGGCTCACGTACTAGTATGCTAGGCAGAAACATGACCAGTAGCTGCTACATTGGTGCCCAACGTAGTTTTCCGACCGATCACCACGTAACATTCGTCCTTCACTGTAGCTGTTCAAAGCACTAAATTTCCCTGTTAATCA
Source organism: Dermacentor andersoni (assembly GCF_023375885.2). Classification (NCBI taxonomy): domain Eukaryota; kingdom Metazoa; phylum Arthropoda; class Arachnida; order Ixodida; family Ixodidae; genus Dermacentor; species Dermacentor andersoni. The sequence continues at coordinate 62,597,377 of NC_092815.1, read as the reverse complement.
GCCAAGTAAAAAAACAAAGTTCTATAGAGCGAACTGTTAAACTCTATAACATTGAATAACTGAAAATTTGGCTTGTTCGCACTTTCGAAGTTTGTAGTGTAGAATAAACACAATGAAAAGAAAACACAACAAAAGTCGTTTCGTGTTATCATCAATTTGTGATTGCGTTCACCCATACGCTGCAGACATCCAAAATAAGAGTGAGTGAGGTTCTGGCTTACAGGTTTGCTGGAATCCGGGTTTGACCACAGTTTAAGTATCTTTATTAAGACTGGCGTCAAGTGTACATCTCGAACGTAAACCCTTCGCCATCAAACTCTTCACTATGCAGCCAGAACAATCCCACGAGGATGCCCGATTCGTAGAAGAGAGAGCACGCCGTCACGCGAAACACATTTACTGAGTGCCTCAATGAAACAGGTAAAAGTACGCTATTTCGATGGCCGGCACGCATGAGGAATGAATGACTGGGGTACCTGTGGTTCGTAGATGGGGGCCCCGTGGCACAGAATAGCGCAGTCGCAGCAAATGGTCTGGCACGAACGCACTGTGGTAATGTTAGGGGGTTGCAACTACTTGTGTTCGTCATGCCGTTTATGTCTGACTTCCCTATACTTTTCATGCGAAGACAATCATTTTTATTCGAGGATGGTGTCTTGGAGCATTGGCAGACGAAAATGGTGGTCCCAGTCGATGGGATCATAAAGATCACACTGGCAACGAAGGCTTTAATGTGAGGGCATCTACTATATATCGTTATTAAAAAGAGAAGCTTGTGATTTGCGTGAAACAAAGACGAAGGGCAAGGCAACTTCATGCTGCTGTTACCAAGGCGTTTTTTTATTAAATTTTTGTTTATGTCTTGGTAGAAACATTTTTGGCGTTACGCAGTCGAACAAAGTTATGTAGTATGGCTTTACTTTGATTGCTCGAAGTGGAAAGTAACAAATCTTTCGCTCACCATCTCCGTATCCTGTCAACGCAGGCTCACTGGACTTGTAGAAGTTAAAAGTTAAATAGAGAGCATGTTTATGCAAATGGACTATCTTGGAAGTGTGTATATACGTGGCTACACCATAACGGAACGTAAACGGTAATGTATTAAATTTCTGACGGGCGGTTGGATGTCATTACGTAGACATCGTTCTCTCTAATCAGAAACAATGAGGACGCGCTTCCAATTCCCGCCAATTTTTTTTTTTATCTCAGTTTCTTTACCCAAGTCTCGCATAAAGTAAGCCTATACTCCCATTGACATTGTATTCATCCATGCGCTGCACACACCGTAAATGATAACTTGTTTACATCTTTGCTGCAGTCGGGTGTTTAAAATCAGTCCAACTGTGGTATAAAAATTATAAACAGGGATAAGGGGCCCCAGAAAGGCCAGCGAACGTTTCGATAGGAGGACTCATCTTCGTCAAAAGTAGCCTCGTCATCCTCGGCATGTTAGTTTTAACGGGTTAGTAGGTTGAAGTCACGAGCGGTTGTTGTCGGTGGCGGCTGATTGTAAAGGGAGAGATGGCAAAGAAAATGAGCGCTGTCGCCTGGCGTCTGCAAGTGTGGTTTCTAAGACGAGGGGAAAAGAGCGGGAAAAAAAGACCAAGAGGGAAAAATATTTTTAAAAAACAAGAAAAGAAAAAGAAGGACACAGGAGGGTGTTGGGGGTGGGAGAGGTTAGGGAGCATGCATGGGTGTCGCTGGCAGCATGCTTTTGTGGCTTTAGAAGAGCCGGTCAACCGGTCAGTGCGCAAGTAACAAAAAGGATCAAAAAAGAGATCACTTGAAAGAATGACTTGAGTAGTATAGCAGCAGTGAGTCGGGTAATTTGGAAGGAGTCAAGATGGCGACAAGGAGTCTGGGGTGCAATGCAAGGGGTAGCTGGAAAGCAGTAGCTTGGTCTTTCAAGAAACCTTAGCCTCAGTAGTAGTTCAACGTAGGCGTCGTCATGGCGGTATAGAGCAGTGGCGACACCCTGTGTGGCTGACGTGCCGAAAAAGGTATCCTGTAATCTGGGACCTTGGAATGTGCTGGTGAGGGTGTTTCAAACAAATAAAATAAAAAAACAGACAGAAAAGAAGGAGGATCGGGTACCGTAACCGTAATAACAAATAGGAGGGTTACATGAGTAAAAGCGGGAGGGGACAGGTGTACATGGAAAAAGGGGCCGTACAGTTGGTATATGCGTAAAACGTGACGAGTATATTTAATTGAGTATTAGGTAGGGAAAATTGGAAATGGAGGGATAGGTGAGGTTAAGAATCAGGGTTAGCTGGTGGAATTATGTGTTTTGTGCCTTGGTTGATGATATGAGAATTTCAGATTTAAGTTACAGCTTTCAGCGATTCTAAGTTTCCCCGTGCAAAATTAATGTCCGTCGGGTGTAGGACGGGAATTAATGCACCCGACGGATCACTGCGGGCACCTACGTGGTTGTTGTTTCCTCAAAATTTGGCTCATGTCAGAGTCCTTTAACGGCTGAGCAGAGTCATAAAAAAGGCAAATGAGACGGAGTTGATATCCTCGCACAGAAAGAAATGAAGAAACAGACAAACAGGAAGGGAACGTCAGCAGAAATAAACAGCTTAGAGTTTGATTTCAAAGTAGCAAACAACACACTACTCTCTGCAACCCTTGCAGAGCTTTCCGGTCATATTAACGACCATGTGCACGACGGATTTCTAGAATCGTCCTTCCATCCGGTATCCTGCAGTGTGCCGTACAAGGAAATACATACGATCAAGTAAAACGTAGTTGCCTCGGCAAAAATTATAATAATACATTGTGGACGGAAAAGAAGCAGCGGGTGCGAAATAGAAAGCTGTGAATTCTTCTCAGCAGCTTCTTTGTATTCAGATGCATACAGCGACTGCTTTGCCGGCGGTAGTATTGCCTGGTGCATTTACCGAACTACATTAACCCTCTAAGAGCCTGTATGACGCACAAAACACCAAAGAACCTGCCGAGCGGAAACAATGCGCGGCTGCGCAGTGCTTAGCTCAGGTCCGACCTTCTTAAACTCACCGGGGCACAAGTTCGATCGTTAGTAGTTGACATAGTTTTCATTTTCTTCCTAATGTGACTTGTGTGAAGCTCACGATAAAGACGTAATACAATAACGACGACGACGACGATGGCCTACTCTTTCAAAGAGGACGGAATGATGGGCGTAGCATGCAATTTTTATCCTTTATTTGCCTCTAGCAGTATGGGCCCCTTCCGTTCAACAGGCTGATTTAAAAGCAAAGCTGGCGAAACAAGAAGAGTGCAGGGACCCGTTATCGCTTCAACACTATTGTTCCTCTAAATTCCACTGAAGCCTTAAATGCGAGGGCTTACCTATCTTCTCATCTTTCCACAAACCATCATCGTTGTGGCGTCAAGAGGCAGACGTTACATAATAACAGAGAGAGGAAGAAGCAAACAAAATGCGGCGCCGATGAGTGTGTGATCCAAACGCTCGTGACGCATCCTCTCTTTTCCCCAGAAAATGTCGGCACAACAGGCGCGTCCCTAGGGCCTTTCCGTCACAGCCGCCGCCGGCGGGAAAAGCGCCTGGCAATCCGCTCCCTTCTTCTCCTTCGTCTCTATTTCCTCTTACGGTTTTCGTTCACCCCTTTTCCTCTGAGGTCCGAGCCTCACCCTGGAGATTCGCTTTGCTCTGTTCCGGCCCATTTAAGCGTCGGTGAAGCCGCGCCCGCCGCCGCCTTGCCTGGACGGACACCGGGGCCTCGAATCTTCAAATGACCGCTCGCTCGCCTAATGACTCGGGTACGCGTGGCCATCGCAGCACTCTCACGTTGGCCCTGCCGCTCTAGCCGCCTAGTCTGACGCGTTTTCCTCGCTGCGTCACGCGTTTGCATAATGGGCCCCAAAACCCCATGCGGTCCAAAACGTTGCCTTCCGGGTGTTGCCCCGTTCCAGACCTCCACGTCCTGTAGGACGAAGTCGAAGCCGCAACTTTTTTAGTCGCCTCGAGAACGCACGTAAAGGCCTTCCCTCTTTCTCTCTCCACATTTCTCTCGTCTTTCTGTCTACACGTGTCCTGCCTGTGGCATCTTGTGCCAGTTGTCGGCATCTGTATCGCTTAAACCAGCAGCACACAGGAGCTGCTGCTTGCATCAAACTTGTCGCACGCCTGCTCCCGAGTTTTGCCTCATAAATCTAGCTTGCGAAGGGGAAGTGCTAAAAACCTGGAATTGTGTTCTCTGAAATTTACTGCCTCTCATTATTACAGATAATACGTAGTACTGTTTCACCCAGTGACTGATAACAAAGCCCAGCGAGCAACTAAGAAGGAAAATGACTATGTATCGTAGGGGCCTCCGATCAAGCCTCGTTCAAAGCCTGTCAATTTTCGGCGGCCCTTAAAAATATGCGCCTGTGTATTTCAGTGTCGATCCAAGTCCGTTTCTTGGCAGCAACATTCATGAAGCATGTCACAAGCTCAGATGCAGCGATGACAGTAGGTGCGGTTTAGAGTATACATTTCAGAATAGCATTTGCAACGAGATGTAAGCGCATTACGTACGTAAAACTATAGCGTCGTCCTCACTGCGCATACTACGTACGTTATTGGGTTTCTGTGGTTTGCATGCGCTATGGTAACGTACGTTATTTGGTGAGTTCAACCAGTGCCTCTTCTAACTAAGTGCCTGCGACGTGAACCAAAAACCGCCTACCCTTCCCTCTCCCTTCTACGCCTGCCCACTTGGTACAGTTAATAGAGACGCCTCGCGGAGGGTGCTACAACGCATCAGAGGCTGCACCACCGCCACCACGTTGCCGGTAGAGCCCGAGCAGAAGACACCCGCACGTTGTGATCTATGTGTAAGCATAGATCACAACATTGAAAGAACAGTATACATTGTTTTACCTTTTAGGTCAGTGAAGGCAGGCACAACACACGGAGATTAGAGAAATCCGTGTGCTAACGATCATTCCCATCGTGGCTGAACGATAACAGCACTGGAGTTCCTGCTACTAATTATTCTAGGAAACTGTGTAGAAAACTTTGCACTGTATGCCCACCACCCTTGTTGTGCAATGGCTCAGTAGTTAGCACGCTTTACTCGCAAATGGACATTGCTTCAGTGCCATGGGTTCAAATACCAGTTTAGCCACCTGCGAAATTTTCCTCTTGTTCGCACTGTTGCAATAGCAAAGTTGCGGATGACGAGGTAGCCTAGCGATTCAGAAATCGTCGTGATTTTGGCACGATATTCCTTTCACATAAACCAAAGGCGGAAACGTGACTACCGGATGAACGTTTCTGCCTCGACGCTGCTACTAACAGGCGAATGAATTGCAATCGGACATTGCAATAAAATTTTTGCTTCCTTAGTACAATACGCCGTCGAAAGATGTCGCTGCCAACTTTGCTGCTTACATCTACGCCGGCAGGTATTCTAGTATTCGCATAATATTGTATGTGAGAGTTATACCATAATTTTTTAATGTGACTCTATTCCATGCGGTGGTTACGAGCACACGAAACCGTTCAAAAAGTGGACGCGTGTCAGCCGCGGTGGTGCACCGGAGACAGGTGCAAATACTCGCGGGATTACATTCTGTTAAACGCAGGTACTTCTCTTGTACTTTTCGGGCAACGATCGACAATTAGGTACCTCAGTAGCAAAAATAATGTAACGTCCAGGAACAGCAGATATCCGGCTTACATGACGGATAAATTACTACGATACTCGATTGTTAATTCCCACTCATCGTTATTTCATAGTTTGTCATTTTTATTTTTCATCCAAATTCCTCCTATTGAGGGTATTTGACCCGAGCAGTGCTTTTGTTTGCTTTCTTTTTTGCAATGTATAACTTCTTTTAACAAAAACGTCTTACACCCTTTGCGTCGTCACTTTTTTCAAGCTCATCAGCAAGAAATAATACTAGCAAAAAAGTAAGAAAGAAATTTGAGCTTGGTCTTGAGAAAGTGACTAACCAATGCCGGGCAAGTATATTCGCCTCTGGATAAAAATAGATGCTCATGGAGACGCTATTATGTTCAATGCTTCGTATGCGTGCGGTTCAAAACTACTGTTCACTCAACGACACTCATCAACACTTCAATATTACTTCAGTTTACTGTTATGACAAGACAAACTCAACATCAACACACACGCGGATGTACTCACCTTTCATTCCTGTTCCAAACGTTTTGAGCTGCATGCACAGAAATAAAAACACGAACGTGAACGTGCTTTGCCTAGTTAGAACTCGCTAACATGTCTCATGAAGGAATAAAACAAGAACAGCTATTATGTGTTGTGGTGATTACGTCACATAACGAGGATTTACTTTGAAATGAAGCCGCATCAGCTTTTGAATTCGCATGTACAAAAAAGTAGGTGCGCCTCTTTGTTCATTGAATCCCTTCAAGAGGTCTTTCATATCTTATTCCCCCTATCTTTCTCTCTGTGTGCACTACAAGGTGGAGTAACATCAGAAGGCTTTAATAGTAAGCCTTCTAGCGCTGACGTCAATTGCTTCGGTAGTGTTCCGTACTGACTCTTAGAGGTCGCTGTGTCACCAGCCTCATATAGTGAAGCTGGTCGGCTGCTGCGCCAGATCTCCTTTTCCTGCATGCGAAACTTCCCACTGAAGGTTTTTTTTTCTTTATTTGTTTATCACACTTGGCCCCGAAGTCTTGGTGCCATTTCATTTTCGAGATATAAATTATTATTTAGTTTGTTTTCTTTCACGCTGCCTTTATTCAGTGACAGTCACTTCCGTGATTGGAAAGCTCATCCAATTTTATGGCAGCGCGGGGTTTTAATGAACAAAACTGAGGAAGGATTAATGAGCTGTTATGTTCCAACAAACTGTCATCTATTCTCCTAACTGAAAGGGCGCGAGAGGTCAGCGCTTAAAGGTGATGTTTATAATATTCACCTCACAGCATGGGAAAGTGTGTTTGCGCAGAACCGGTCATGATCGCGTAGGATCCCAGCCCAGAGGAGCTGAACCTCACCTCGGTTGAAGAGGATCTTCCGCCTGAACTTGCCAAGCGTAAGCGCGATGAATACGATGAGGAAGGCGGCCACGGCGCTTAGCGCGGCTGCCCACAGCGTGGTAGACCCTAGGGACCACTCTGTGTCTGCTGCGAGCAAAGTGAGAAAGACGGGTTGGCCGAGCGCCGGGATTCAGGGGCAATAACATCCCGAGTTATTTCACCGGCATGTCGTATCAAGGTTGAGACAATACACTTTTATTCTTTTATTTCACCAATTCTGCACTCTCCACATAAATTTTGCGGTTACAGAAGACTGGACAAATATTTCTTTTATTTGTATGGTGACATTATTTTATTATCTCTTCGTCGGAAGAAAAGGTGAATATATATTCGGGCGCTGTCTACTTCCATCTGCGCTGCTTGCTAATGTACTGGTGACAAAATATAAAATACTTCATTTATGTTATTACGGACACAAATTAAATGATGACATAACGATAGCAGCAGGCCTTATTTGTGCGCGTTCAGTGATAATAAACAGTAAGTGTGCCCTCCGTTCTGGTTGTCCCTTCGCATTCACACCTTATACAAACAAATCAACATCAAAGAGCTCATAGCTGAATTATGTAGTAGTGTATGTGGTGTATTTGCATAGTACAAAGATCGTACACACTGTCAGTAATTGTACAGTAGAATGTGCCAGAACTTGTGGCAAATAATCCCTTGCTTCGGTGGAGAATTATGTCTCAGTGCAAAAACTTGCTGGCCAGTGAAAAACCAAAAATAGAAACACTACAATTTAAAGTGTAGAAAGAACAGTTACTGATATGGAACGAAACATTTTGAAAACACTTCTCGAAAAAAATTTACGCAAGTGGGCCATGAATATATCTTCGTTTAGGAACGAACCGATAGTTTTATCGTATCTTACCTGCCCGCATAAGTTGCAGTGAACTGCAATGCCTCATGCAGTTGCTCTCGTAATTTAATTGCATGACAACGTGCATCTTGATTTCTTAGTTCCTAGAAGCGGTGTTCTTTATTGAGCAGTGCAATATTATGAGCAAACTTGTATCCACCTTTGCTGACCAGTCCCCTGCCCACAGGCAGCGTGAACACGGTCAAATGGACGGGCTCGCTGCGGCCGTTGGCGTTGATGCCGTACAGCGCCATCTGGTAGCGCGTGGCTGGCCTCAATGAGTGGACGCGGAAACTGGGCTGGCCGGAGGTGAAGTTTGTCACAATGGGTGTGCTCTGGCCATCCTGCAGCTCTAACAAAAACGTCTGCTGCTGTCCTGCCCCGCTGCGCTGACACACGACGTGTACGCCTTCCGACGTCACTTCCTCTACGCTGCAGTTGAAAGGCGTTACTGGCGGACCTAGAGGGAACAGGAAGTTGGCTTTGTTATAAAGTACAGGAATGACTTGCGTTTTCCCATAAAACAAGTACAACAAAGTAATTATCTTACGAAAAGAACATTTTGAGATTGTTTGAACATTACGAGGAGATGCATGATATTTAGGAACACGGCCATTATTTATGACATACAAAGTAACGTACCTGGTCAGGTACGTTGCTTTGAACTACTACAGTACAGGCATAGAAAGCAGGTATATGCTCTAACAGCTAACACACCGGTTTCACATGCAATTCAGAATCCTGAGCTTAAAATGCCTGCAATCGGAACAAATTATGGCTGCCATACTCTCAGCTTTAACATAAGGATAATAACAAACAAAATGGATGTAATGTTTGATTAGTTGAAATCCTTCATTTGATTCAAAAACGAATGCACACGTCGCCGCATAATAAATAAATTGGTATGTTCAATTGCCGAATGTTCCTTAACATTACAATCATTTTGCGCTTTCATGACCTGTCCTGTGTTCTTCGCATTATAGTTGTGTGTACGCCGATTTTATTTGTCTCCTAATAAGATTATTCTAGCGAACATGTATGCGTGAATACATACAAATAAGGTTCATCTCGCTGTCCTTAATACTGTTGTGTTTCTTAGCTCAATTATATGAGTCAAGTGTAATTTGTATGTTCTTAATCTCGCTCTCACAGTTTTGTTAATGCTCATTGATAACAATGAACGATTGTTAATTATTTTAAGTTGTGCTTCCGTTTCTTCCTTGTTATAATATTTCATGATTTATTATTGTTGTCTGAATTACCGCGCGATTGGAGGAGAGCCCGAATCGCACCAATTTATAAAAAGGGAGACCGTCTACTTATTGAAAATTACCGTCCTTTTCCTTTACCGTCGTTATGCTGCCAACTCATCGAACATGTCATAGCAAAACGCATAACCAAATACGTAGAAAAGTATTCCATTTTAGCTAACATTGGGCACAGCTGCTCATTGTAGTTCATTCCTTTGCATCAGCCCTTGACAAGAACAGACAGACAGATATAATTATCCTTAACTTCCGTAAGGCATTTGATACAGTCCCACATAATAAATAATTATAAAAGTTGAAAATGCAGCAATCCCTCAGATATCAATCTCTTGGTTTTCTGCTTATTTGCCTAACCGCAAATAATTTTTGAGATAAATGTAAAAAAATTGGGCAGCCTTCCATTCACATCGGGTGTTCTCCATAGCAGTGTCCTTGGTCCTCTTCTTTTTCTTCTATAAATGATATTGTCAACACGATTGAAAGTGGTGTGCAGGTTAGATTATTTGCCGATAATTGTGTACTCTTCAAAGAGATTATTTCTATCCATGATCAAACTAGTTTATGTTGTAGTGAAAATAATATTCTTGCGCGGGCGGTGCAGGTACTGGGGAATGACACTAAATAAAGATAAAAGTGTACTGCTGCGAATGACGCATAAAAAAACATCCCTGCTTTATACCTGTAAGTTAGATTCATCACCTCCTCATGAGTTCACTACTTATAAATACCGAGGAGTGGCCTTTTAACACACGCTATCATAGAACCATCGCATAACTAACTCTTGCGCATCAGCCTTCAGAAAACTATGCCTTTTGAAACACAAACTTAAAAAAGTACCATCTAAGGTTAAAATGCTATGCGAACTCTCCTTAATTACACCTAAGCTGGAATATGCATGTATAGTTTGGGATCCATACGCAAAAACTAATGTCAATAGTCTCTAGAGAATTCAGAGAAAAGCGGTCAGACTTACAGTAAAATTTTTTTTGAGATCTGGGGCGCTATAACGTAAAGCAATTGCAAACTTTTCTATTCCAATTCTGCAATCAGCACTCCGTGATTGGTCAAAAACTTTTTGGACTACCCCCACTCACCTGTCTGTCACGCGACGTCATGAAATCTGCGATAGCTCCCAATCTGCTATGACGTGTACACAACGATTATGCATAATTTGACCAAACAAAAGAAAAATAGTTATTTCTGATTCGACGCCTTTTTGCCATTAACCCACGGCTATTGGCCAAAAGTTTTCGGGCTGCTCCCACTTCACCTGCCTGTCACGCGCGTCACAAAACCGCAAAAACTCACGCGTCAAAGTGACGTGTACGCGTTGAAGATACATTAATATGGCGAACAAAATTGAATTGTCTTCTGGGACGGTATTTTGTAGCGATGCCTTTTCCCATTCTTTGCTATTTCCGGCTTTTCGCGCTTGGCCAGTGGTCAGAGCGACGGTCTGCCCACATTATCAACGGGATCAGGCGGCCCTGTGTGGTGTATGATAAGAATAGCATAGAATAAGGCATAAGGCATCGCTACAAAATAGCGGCCCTGAATAGCCGCAGGCTGCCCCGTTCCGAAAGGAATAAAAGATTGCTGCCGCCGGTCGCTCAGGCACTGGCTACTCAAACCTGCCGGAGAGCATGGCTTTATTTGCGTATGATAAAACTTTTTGTGAGGCCGTGTAACGTTTTCGAGCACTTTCGGCACGTTTACGACCTCGTTCTGCCAATTCTTCTTTGCTGAGGATCCCTTTTAGCGTCATTATTAAGCTTCCGTTGCATACCGCCGCGATTTCCGACTAACCACCGCACGCTAAGTAAGGGAAAGCGGACCAATCGCAGACGCCGGCACTACCCTCTTCATCCGGTTATCTATTTTCAGTGCAGTGGCTCGGCCCCATCAAATCCTTCTCCACTTGAGCGTGCTCAACGCCTCTTGTCAGCCAATTAGATAAGACGAGCCGTTCAGTGTAGGCAATGTTATTCGTTTTTCAAGCAAACAAAAGTGACCTCCTATGAACGAGGAGAGCGTTTGGTTGGTCTGTTCAGACAACACTGCGGGTCACCGCCCGATGCTTGCGTCGGCGGTTACGCAAATTTGACGTCATGGGATTGGAATAGAAACATATTGGAATAGTTTTAAGTTATAGGGCCCCTGATTTCCCGCCGTACTTATAGAAATTAAGAACACTGAACCACTCGAGCTTAGAAGAAAGAAACCGACACGAGTTCCTTAAATTACTTCACACGAAGAATTTATCCCTTGACCCATATGAATATTTATCGCAGTTATCAAGCAAAACTACACGCCACCGCAGAGATGATGCATTAACCCCTTACTTTGCAAGAACGCGCACATACAGGTGTGTGATTTCTTTTTCTCTAACCCTAGCTGAATGGAATTGTATACTCGAATACACATCCGAATCTTGTTATTTAATGGTTTTGTTCGTTTCGTCAATATTATTTTCATTGTATGTATTATTGTATATACCATAAGTCGCCCTCCCTGCTGTGAACACGAGTGCGCAGTATTTCATAAATAAAATAAATCAATCAAGTATGCATAACATGTCTCCCCAAGTCGGTAATGCTAAATTGTTGTGTGTTTATATAATGCGGGCCGGACCACCGCCAGGCATTGTTCGTCTATTGTCTCGGCCTCCGCTTAGACTCTTAGGAAACAAACAAACAAAAAAAAGCATTACTAGGAACTTTTAAGACAAGATACATGGGTGTTCGAAATGGCGCTTTGATTTCTGCCAGGCGTCTCGAGCCTTCATTTAAAAATTTTCGAGTCACGTGGTCAGTTGTTTGGGTGTGCCTTGTTCGCAAAAGCAAAAAATTATATCAAGCGTAGGGAAATGCATCGTGCGGCAAAGGTATAACAGAGTGCACGCACTGTATAATTTGTGAGTAGGGTTTGCACATGGTTTGCGCAAGAGAGAACAAATCGGAGAACCTTGCTGAAAGCCTATTGCTCCTTCAAATTGCACGCACCTAATTTGTGTTAATGATCATTATCGACGCCGCATAAATGACTGCTCTAATATTTCTAGTGAGGATTGAGGACATTTCAACGGTGTTATTGTTTTTTTTGTCTATGTGTTTGGAAACCGAAAGTAGAACAATAATTCTGATAATCATTTGTGCACACTGCATGGCAGTGTTACCTATTAAACTGAGCATTTCTCTCGTACCTGAGGCACACTACGCACTTTTTCTCCTTATTTGCATGTTGCTTTCAATTTCCCATAATACATAGCTCTAAAGTGCTTGTTGGACATGGTCTTGCAACATAATCGAAACATTCGTGGAGCCGCCCACTACATTTATCTTAGTTTCTTACGGAATCTATAATTTCGTTGCTGTAACAAATTTGGCAACGGAGTCGGCTATGCACGGGAACGAAGCAACTCCTTACGATCACGCCGCTTTCAACATGTCGGTCTTTCGACGATCTTTTTTATTCGCTCGTATATGTTGCGACGTTGTACTGCACTGCGAACATTTTGAATAAGCTGACTGCTATGGCTATTTATGGCTATGTTGGTAACCAAAGCCCAGAACTAGTGTCGAACTTTAAACGTGAAGCCGTGTTTAACGTAATATCGAGATTTACTATTAACGTGAAAAAAAAATGGACCTCACCTAGTACATACGTCTTTTATTTATTTCAGTCATACTCTCCCTACTCGATTATGTCTGAAATTTATTACGTCTATGTAAACTGTGACGTCTCATGTGCCAACAAGTCTCATGTTTAGAGGAAATGAATACCACGTAAACTCTGAATTATAACTACAACACTGCGCTAATATTTTACCACTCGCTCGTCTTAAACACCCGGCGATTTCAGTACTGCGTAACTTAATGTCACATTTGAACGCGAATGAAGGCTTATTATTGTGCGGGAACTAGTAAGGCCACAGAAATAGGGTTAAATGCTGAAATAGGGTCAAATAACTGAATGCATGTTGCATATTTTTATTACTACATGCCTGAGTTAGGTATTCTTCTAATATTTCTGTAGAAATGAACTTGATTTGAGCTTGTTCGTGTTTCTTGTAGACTGTTTGCCATTTATTGTATCCTGTTTTCACTTGTGTGTTATACTAGAGCTACACATGTAATGCGCCGAATGTTTCAGATTCGACTACAAATTGTCTGCAGTGCTGCGTGTAGCGTTTTGTAACAAGGCCTAGGGTGCTATAAGGTAAAACTATTCCAAACTTTTCTATTCCGAATCTGCAGTCAGCCCTCCGTGATTGGTCAAAACTTTATTGGACCACCCCCACTTCACCTGTCTCTCACGCGATGTCACGAAAACCGCGATAGCTCCCCATCTGATATGACGTGTACACAGTGATTATGCATAATTTGACCGAACAAAAGGAAAATTATTATTTCTCATTTGATGCCTTTTCATCATTAGCCCTCCGCGATTGGTCAAAAGTTTTCGGGCTGCACCCACTTCACCTGCCTGTCCCGCGACGTCACAAAACCGCAAAAATTCACGCCGTCAAAGTGGCGTGTACGCGTGAAAGACGCATAAATATACCGAACGAAACTGAATTTTCTTCTGAATAGCCGCAGGCTGGCCCGTTCCGAAAGAAATAATATATGGCTGCCGCCGATCGCTGAGGTGCTGGCTACTCGCATCTGCCGGAGAGCATGGGTTTATTTGCATGTAATAAAACATTTTGCGTGGCCGTGTAACGTTTTGCAGAACTTTCGGCACGTTTACGACCTCGTTTTGCCAACTCTTCTTTGCTGAGGATCCGTTTTAACGTCATTCTTAAGCTTCCGTTGCATGCCGCCGCGATTGTCGACGAGCCACCGCAAGCTAAGTAAGACAAAGCGGAGCAATCGCAGACGCCGGCGCCACGCTCTTCATCCGGTTATCTATTTTCAGTGCGCTGGCTCTGCCCCATCGATTCCCTCTCCACTTGAGCGTGCTCCTCGGCTCTTGTGAGCCAATTAGATAAGACAAGCCGCTCAGTGTAGTCAGTGTTATTTGTTTTTCAAGCATAGAAAAGTGACCTCCTATGAACGAGGAGAGCGTTTGATTGGTTTGTCCAGACAGCCCCGCGGGTAACTGCCTGAAGCTTGCGTCGGCGGTTACGCAAATTTGACGTCAGGACATTGCAAAAAGAACATATTGGAATAGTTTTACGTTATACCGCCCCTAGTCAGCTGTCATGAAGAGGTCTTTTGCGTCGATTTCCTTGTAGATAATTGCCTCGATGTGTGATGTATTTTGTTTTCTACGAAGGTTTTCATTTGAGACATTAAAAATATAGCCTAACTAACTAACAAACTAACTAACTAGCTAACTAACCAACAAAATAAATAAATAAATAAATAAATAAATAAATAAATAATATTTAGACGGGTCATCATTCAATTTTTCTCTGATTATCTAAGCATTCCTTAATTGCAATCGGGTTACCTGATGCTCCTAGGTTAAGCGACACATAATGGCAAGACTAAACAAACTGGTGCTATGAAGGCACATGTGGGGAGATATGGCAGGGTCTGCATCTTCACTCCATTTCCTTTCAGCCAGATGAGCGGCCTTTACTTCGCTTTTTGCCTGCTCCGGATTTTATTTTTTATGTCTGCTTTTTTGTAACGGGAATGATCCAGACCATCAAATAACCATCGTCCTCGACGTCAAGACCGCTCTGTTGAACAGCTGCTCCCAACCAGCTATTACTTTTCTTTCCGAACCTGTCCTCGCGCGCCAGATCTTGCCTCGTCCTGAGCTTACGACTCGGCAGAAATGCATTTACTTTAGTTCTGTCTTTTCTCTGCTTTTCAGTTTTTTGTTTCTACAGACGCTGGCACCTGGTCTCTACTCGGTGAAACACTTTAGCACTGTTCGATCGGTCGATCGTAAAGAAACCCCGGCAGCTCGGCTGCTATGTGGTTGCGAGGGAAGCGGGAAAAAGGAGGTCACTTCAGGGACCGCCTGCAAGCCAAGTTAAGAATAGGAGAGGTCGTAAAAGCGCTAGAGCCTCCAGCCATACGACGCCAAGGGTTGCGTGTTCGATCCCTGGCCTCTTGGAAAGGACAGCTCCGCTGAACATGTCCCCATTACCAGTGCCCCGTTCCTGCTTCTCGCCAGCTTGAGAAGAGTGAAGGAGAGAGTGTTGGGACAGAGAGGGAGCTGTTGGCAACGTGATCAGAAGGTGTTTTCCCTAGCGCGGCACCGCCATATTCAGATCTTATTTTTCTTTTCTTTCCTTTGCCCACGCAATTTCGGTCAGCGTCGTTACTTATTTTACTTTTACTACTTGTCCAGCATCTGGTGCTGTGCGTGATTTTTCAGTAAACGCAGAGGTGCCACTTTCCAGCAATATAATTTTGTCTCGTTTGAGCTGTCTATCTGAGGACTGCAGTGTAAGGAGCGCGAAGCATAGTTACCCGACACCCTTGTACTTCGCGCAATATTCTAAAAACGAAAGAGCATGTAGAAAGCTGCTCGCATCATTGATAATTTGTGAGCACTATACTAGTAGTAGCACAAACTTGAAGCGACCTCAAATTTATTTGATGTTATCAAGTTGTAACAAGCATCAGACAATTTTTAATGTAGCAACTCATTTATCTACTTGCTCCTAGAGAGATATTACTGTCATTGCAAAGAAAAAAAAATTAAATTTCATCGAACCAAGGATGCTGGCTTAATCCGCGGAATTATTTCGTCACTCTGTACTACAGCAAATCAGAGTGAAGTTCATTTCTATTGATAAGAAGGGCGTAAATGAACCGATATTGTAGACGTCAATATCTGGAGCAATAAACCGAAGTATAAACGCAGCCATTCGTATTTTCTTTCTGCTTCAGATTCACCAGATCGTGTATCCGATTTCTAAATAACTCGTTAGTTAATTTATATTTTATTAGAGCACTTGCAACAACAGCATAAAATTAAATTTGCAATTTTTTTATTTTATCTTACAGCGAAAGTTACAATAACAAAAAACTGGATTTGCGAGATTCTGCGACTACACTTCTCCACACGTCTTGATTGACTAACACGATATGCTGGACATTGCGCAAGAATACCTAGAAGCAGGACTTCAGTGCATTATCTGGTGAGACCGCCTCTGCCAACCTTCCCTTCGCCTTCTATCTCCTAGTACACAGCCCTGGGTTCAAAAATGAGGGTGGCCACCTTGTGGCCACCCTCAACACCCTCAAACGTGAGGGTGGCCACCTTGTGCAGGTCACCTGATATACAGTCCTACGCACTAAATTTCGTTGTTCTCGTATTCAAGCGGAGCAGTAAAAAGTGCAGTGCACTCAGCAGAGACTCTTGCAGGAGCAACAGTTTAAAAAAATATATATATGTCACCAAATTAACTACTAAATGCGTTGTCGCACCACTCGCTCTTGTACAAAACTGCGCGTGCCAGGCATTTTGAAAAAAATAGTAAGCGGAACGCTTTGCACTTCCGTGGAATACATTTACGTATACGGTGGATAACTTCTGAAGTTACGTGGGCCACGCAAGTTGAGCTAAGTATGTATGACTTACTACCCACAATCAAGTTCTTATCACGAGTATATAAAAGCGAGAATTCAAAACAAAATCAATTATCTTCGGAATAAGAAATAACCAAATTGAAGTGCCCATAATAATTGCGGTTGTGTAGCGCTGTACGCTATGCAACTCAGACTTCAAAGCGAGCTTTGTGTTTGGATTTTCTAGCCACTTTCAGGTATGGTGACTATTCCCAACAGGACTTGATGGTTGGTACATTTTTTTATAATCATCAACCCGATGAGACAATCATGTCCCTGGCAGGGCAAATGCGTTCCTCATGAAGAGACCTCCGATTTCCCACGCATTACGTCAGCTGACCTTGTCCTGTCCCTTTGAATGTTCTATTTTCATCAAGCCACTCAATACCCTGTCGTCCTTTTACACCCATGCTGTCACTCTATAACACCACCGATTTTCTTCTCTACGCATTACATGACCAGCACTAGTTGACCCCTTGCTCTTAATGCAAACTGGAATATCAGCTATATGCATTTGTTCTCTGATGCCATACCAGCGTATTGCTTTCCCTTCAAGTTACGCCTATCCTTTTCGGCTCCATTGCTGACTGCGTGGTTCTTGGATTCTTCTTTTATCGTGTAATGGGCTGAGAACAACCACGTGAAATTATTAACACAATAAGAAACAACCGACGAGGCCACTTGTGTCCTTGTCAGGTGCATTCTATAGTGTTTTTGATTTTACTCAGCTGTATATAGCAAATCACAAGGTGAACGAAAACTAACTTCTCAACTTCTTAGCTTTCCCAAACTTCTTCGTTATTCTCTATGCTTAAGCCCTATACTTTAGTCCCCGTCTGATTTATTAATTAAATACATTTTTAAGCGTATCGGTAAGCCTCCCTTCATGGCTGGAGAGTGCATGCCGTATGTACTCTCTAGCTTACGAAAGGCAGCTTACCTCACTCAAGAATACTGCTCGTGAGTGCAAGAAGGAATACTCACCGACGGGGTGTATCTGGAAGATGCAAGGTTCGAGGCTGTCGCCGATGGCATTGCGTGCGCGACAGTAGAGCGTGCCGTAGTCGGTGTCCGAACGTGGTGTGTAGCGTAGCACCGAGCGCAGCGGTGCCCCCGGTGGTGTCGAGAAGCTGGAGTTCGGTGACAGCGCAGCGGTGCGATGCGCCTGGTGGAAGGTCCACGAGAAGGTGACGTTGTTTGGGTCCGCCTCCACATCACATTCCACCTCAACCGTCTCGTGCTTCGCCACCGAGTGCGAATGCTGCCGGTGGCCCGACTGGCACACTGGTGAATCTGCAGGTACATCGTACGACGACCCCACGGGAAGCGATAAGCGTCAGAGGTGGCAGGAAGAGTATAAAAAAGAAAGAAAACAAATTAAAATGGTCACACGCCGGCAAGCAGTCGAGTCTACACTGGCGGGGTGATTGAAAAAACATGAAGAATCATTCAAATTGGAAATGTTGCATTAATCGCCAAGCATTTTCTTTTTTTTTTTTTTTTTTTGAAAGAAGGCTTTGTTGCAATAGCAGCATATGTGCTAGAATGCACGCTTTACAGGTGCCGCACACCGCTGGGCAGAGCACGCGTTCGTGCGTGCCGGCGTCTGTGTGCGAGCGTAACCACGGGCCCTCTTTCTTGCCTAGAGGATGAAGTTGCCAGCCTAGTCTCACTTTTTATAGCGATAGTTCTACTATTCCAGGTAAAAACCCATGAAACGTCAGTTTCTGTAAATCTGACCTTCAAGCTCAGCCAAAGTCAAACTGGAATGCGCAGAGAGCGCCGCCGGCGCCGAGCAGCGTTTGTGTATTTGTGTGTGTTTCCGTTAATCTAATGCCCCTGAGTACATTAATTCCATCTCGTGCGCCATCGAGGGGCGACGTCTGAAACGCTACTGGCACGCTCGTTACGCCAGCCTCCTGAGATGCCTTCAGTGTCACGCTAAACCATGCTTTCGCTTTCAATTCTTCGCGTTCGGGTAAAACTAGCAATTTTTTTGTTGTGTCTCCGAACAGCATAAATAAAACCTGAACTAACCAAGCAAACTTATGTACCTGCCAAGTGTTAATCCACATATTAGCAAGTCAAATGAATCGTAGGGAGGGATCAGTGAGGCTTACTTTAAATATGACAACGTTTTATGCCCAAATCCATACATTTTCAGCTCTGAATATACGTACTATTGCCAGCATTCACTAACATTGTCTAAATCAATTCAAATATAACCAAAAACATTAACAATTTCTTACAAACTACACTTCTACGTGTATATGTAATTGAAGTAGGGAACTGCTTCCTTTGTTCTATTTGAGTTTTCAAATAGAATTGATTGTTTACTTTATTTACGTATATAAAGCTGAATAATTTCCAGATATCATCTATACCGTCATAACTAAATACGCTACGTAGAACTTGCTGCTGAACACCGTCTGAAAATTAGCGAACGTGGACTTCATCAAGAGTGGCATGATACTGAACATCAAAACTCACGCAGAACCCTGAGCTGTAGACGGTTGCTCTCGGCTTCACCTTCCGAGTTGGCAGCGTGGCAGGCGTAGAACCCGCTGTTGGTACGGTTGACCGAGCGCAGTGCGAGTGACTGGTTGCTGACGATAATGCCTCGGGCGCCATCCGTGTGGAGGTCCCGACCATCGAAGGTCCACGAGACCTCGCTCACCGGTGGGTTGGAGCGCACACTGCACTCGAAGTAGATGTCGATGCCCTCGTGGATGTTGGACGGACTGAGGCCGCTTCCCAACCGCAGCTGCACCACCGGTTTGTCTGCGTGCCGACACGTACGTTTAACAGCAAGTTAACCACATTGATGTGCTCCTGCAAAGTGAGTGGAATTGTTAGAGAAGGGCCGACCTACTGTCAGCGAATACTTGGCCTGTCTAAAGACGGTGAAGCCTGGGCAGGTATTAGAGAAAGGTCGGCGTACTGTCAACCGATACATGGCCTGTCTAAGGACGGTGACTCCTGGGCAGGTCTCAGTACGCAAGACTGGCTGATTTTCTCTTGTTTTAATTGCGATAAACAGCACCTATAAGCTCGCCATCAGTCTATCACTGTAATACCACGTAATGTCACGCGGAAGCACCTCGGCTACGCAAAGTAAAGGTAAAAAAAAGCGTGGGTGCAGCGTAATGTTGGGATTTAAATGACTCGAAGTTTGAGTTAGCGAGGTCGCAGCAGAACTGGACGACACGAGCAAAGCCTCGTCATCTGCAGCTATTACTTGTTTACATGATGAGGACGATGGCGTATTTCATGCGTGTCGAGAAAAGAGTGCCGATGAGAGGTGTATGCAGAGAGAAGTATCACACAAATCTGAATATATTTCGGCTTCACATTCCTTGAACCACTGGCGTTATGAGGCATTTGTCAAGAATAGGCGCATATTTAGTTACACATACCCGGTGGCACATACCCAGCTACCTAGTTGTCTCCAAGCCGTCAGCAGCAAATTGTCTATCGGTGCAAAAGCCCAGTGTACACAGATATATTACGCATGTATGTACGCATAAGTTATGTACGCAGATATATTCGCAAATATATCCGGCGAGGAAATGAGAACGAGCGCCGAACCGGGGAAAGAGGCGAAGAAAGCTTCACTTTAAAAGTACTCGTAGCTGTGTTCGAACGAAGGTCACGACTGTGACCCAGGCGCTCCGCCACTACTTCCCAATAACATTTCACTGATCTAAGAATAGGTGCATTGTTAACTTTCCCTTCTAGTTCACTAAAATGCTTAAGTGGGTAAAATTGAACGTAGCATTAGAAAATATGAAATCTCACGCTTCGTGAGGCAGTTTCTATTCAGTGGTTCTTGATCCGCAGCCTATACATAATTATGCATAATTGAACCATCGACGCCACAACAATTCTTTATGTTTATGCGCATAACAACGCAAATTAGTGCATGAGTTCGTATCCCAGATGCGCCCGCTCATCTTTACCTGCATGCCATAGCGCTATTACAAACTGCGCCGATGACAGCATTCAGTGATGCTTTCGGCATCTTCTGCATCATTCAGCGCACATAAAATAGGCTAGTATTGATGTGCACTCATGGTGGTGCTGAAATATACGTCATGTATCGATATTTTAAGGAAACGAGACCCTTCAATTTACATATGGTGACCAGGAGCACAAGGCAATGCACTTTAACAAATCCAAGTTCTGAGTATTACTATCACAATTATGATTGAAAATATCCCCCTTTCCTGCAGCGTCATATTGTGCGCCAAATATTTTCGCGGTAAAAACGAGTTAGATTAGTGAAGAATACTTTTTAAACATGGAAAGCTTGGACTTTATATTCGAGTAATAACTTCTGATGGAGGAGGTGGCGTCTTGAAAACGGAAAATTACAGACCTGTATTTTTCTGCCATTATTACAGGCTTCACCTCTATGTACTTATTATGAGCTAAGACCTTCTTTTAACGGTGTATTCGATGTTCAAGTGGTGCTTGCTGCAATGAATCTGCCAACCTTGGAATTTTAATGGTCGTTTCCACTTGCCAGTTATGTGCAACTCGCAAGATGCCTAAAAAATTGGCCACTTATTTATTAAGGCGAAAGCCTTAGACAGCTCATGGGACGAAAAATTTGATGTCAGGCGTTAGGCCATCCGGCGTTATGGAACCAAAATTCATGGCGCCAAAATTCATGGCGAGTCGAACCCACTAGCTGTGGTGCTAATTAAGGCGAATTTTTTTAAGACCTACGACCTTTGTTGGGAGTCAGACCCATGACTTTTGGTGTTATATAGGGTGAATTGGGCCATTAATTTCTTTATGCGAAAGCGTGAAGCCCAGGTGAAGAACAAGCTTCAGCACATCCTAGGGTATTAACTAAGTCAAATTTAATTCAGGCAGTCGAACGCGCGACCTTTGGGGGGAGTTGAACCCACTTGAAGATATGGGCGAATCGGCCATGTCTCCAAGTTGGATTCCAATTGCCATTGCAAATGTCGAGTAAAACCCACGACCTTTGGTGGAAGTCGAACCCTCGACGTCTGGTGGGAGTAGAACTCACGATCTTTGGTGTGCATTGAGGTGAAGCTAATTAGGCACTCGAAATCACGACCAAAGATGGAGACATGGGCGAACCGGCCATGTCTGAAATTTGGATTGCAACCGACGTTGTGAAGAACGAGAGTCGAACCCACTACCTTTGGATTAATCATGGCGAAGTTAATTAGGGCATATTTAATAATATATAGGTAATTAAGACCCTCATACCCACTATGTTTTGTGGTAATTACAGTTAATCACGACACTCAAACCCTGGACCTTTGGCTTTTTTTGGGGGGGAGGGCGAAAGTAATTAAAGCACATTTGATTAGGGTAGGGTTATTTAGACACTTGAACCCCCGAACTTTGCTGGGAGAAAACAAGTAATATGAAGTAACAACGCATTATAATGAAACTTTCAATTAATGTAATGAATATGAGGACCATCTTGATATAGCGCACAACGAGACGGCACAACAGAAAGGAAGACGAACACAGTCCCGTTGCGCGCTAACCCAAGATGGTTGTCAGGCCAAAATACCAACTAGGTCAATATTCAACCCTTCTTAGTGTAATGAATTACTCGTGAGTGGGCAGGCTTTCGCCTTCATCCTCTTTAGCGTATGATAAAGTTACGGTCACCTTTTTATTCTAATGCAGGTAATGACAGTCCAGCAAGAAAAGGAAATTCTTTATCGGATGCTCTTTTCCAGCCAGTGCTGCTACGCTGTTTATTGCGGAACTGTTTCGCAACTGGTTCCTCGAAGCGAAACTCGTTTCTCGAAGTCATGCACCTTTCAGTACCTATATACTGAGTGAGGCTCTACGTTTCAAGCCATTCTTTATAGTTACTCTAGATTTTGAGATACAGTGGAGCTTATGGTTCCTAAAGTGTGCAAAAAGCAAGATAGCGAGCCTTCTTGGAGCTCTCTCGTATGCACATAGCCTGCGTCCTGCTTTGTTGTGCCTGGTTCCAGTATTTCCAGATTTGAGCATGTGAGAACAGGTTCAAAAGCGTACCACGTTAAAAAAGTGTGGACACCCGTGCTGCCCTTTCAGGCATAAAATCCGCAACCACAGCCTATCACGCACCTTTTGAGAGAGGTTTTGATGTATGTCGTTTTTTGTGTACGTTAGATCGGTAATCTTTTGGTCCAGTGAATGTTACTCCTAAGGCGAATTGAACCTGGTTCAAGCGCTAGTGGGTCTTCAGACAGTTTCAAGCTTAAATTTTCTTTAAAGGGCACTGCAGCACTCCTTTGGCTTGCTGAAGAAACACAGCTCGCAGAGAGTATAGGCTACTATGAACATCTCAGCCAAATTTTGCAGTCATGCGTGGTGCGTGGTGCTCGCAAGCAGAGTGCAAAGTCACCTTTCTCTCAAGCGTTCTCTGTTCAAAAGAAGCCTGCTCCTCACGCTTTTTTGGATGATTTCTTTCGTAATATTGCAGAATCCCATACGCGACTGCTGTTGGCCAATAGCTGGCATCAATCAAGAAGGTGTTTCTATCAGTGCGCTTCTTCGTACTCTTACCGTGTATAAGTACCGGCTAAGTTTATTGAACGGCCTGAAGTAAGCGAAAATCTGCGTTTTCAGTTAAATAATAATTAATACTTCCGGAAGAAGCCTACTATCGTCTGCCCACCCTCGGTCGGGGCCACCCTTGTAGCAATTAAACTTGCGCCACCCTGCTTGCCGGCGTCGCAGCCGTTGGGCCTCGCTAATTTCGACTAGTTCTGAACGCTCAAGTAGCCTCGAACTACGGGAAACTTAAGGTCGGACCACACACACGCTTGCCAGCGCGCGCTCGCTCCTGGACGCTCCTGGTTACGCGCCTTGGCAGACTTCGCTGAATAATGAGCTACTGACAGCGCCTCAATATGCGCAAGTTGGATATGGCTACTATCCGTCGGCCAAGCTGGTGCAGAACAAAGCCAATCCGCCCCACATCGCACGGTCAGACTTGAGCATATATGAGCGCAAGCACGCACTCTGGTCCTGTCGCGCACAGAGAAAACACTGCAGTATCATGTAGCTGCAGTCTGCTACGTCGTGTAGATGCCGCGGCCGCCGGGGCGTGCCGCGATGAGTCGACTGGCTGAGCGCAATACGACTCTCTGAGCACCACCGCTTTTGGCACGTCGTAGACGCAGAAATAGGAAATAGTGATGTCTAATGTGAACATCCAAAACTGGATTTGGACTGCACGCCACGGTGGCGCTCAGTAGGCAGAGCGTTGTGGGCACACCCCGCTCCGCCGTAGCCTTCGCAGTGCAAATCATTGAAGAAGGAGCGGAAGCACTTGGAACGGCATGTTTGATGGCAAATAACTCGGATTCTGTTGAACGCATTGACGGACATTTTGCGGCAAAGCATTTCTGAAGTAGTCCAACTTAACCTCAAGTTCATTTTTCGACCTCGATAAAAAATGTTTCAGGGCCCCCTTAAGATGAGCACTTTGCGAATTACACGAAAGAAATGCCTGGTTGGATAGCAGCGGACAATTTTAGTTTCTGTTAGGTCGCTTTCCTCAAGTAGGTTGTTTATAAAACCCTTGCATATTTGCACTTTCTTTTTTCCGAGCCCCGCTAAACATCGTAGCATGCTCGATTACTTCTATGCATGTTCCTTATCTGGCAAGAAATTTCGAATATAGCAAAAAGGCATACCCAAACGATGACACGTTAACCCACTTCAAATTGCAAGGCGCACATCGACATACATAAAATCAATCGTGATGGCTTCCTCGAGCAATGTGCAATTCTTAGCTGCCAATGCTCCACGTTTGTCTTCACACCTAATTTCTTTGGGAGAGTCCATCCGGCATGTCAGCATACTTTGTGATTTATATAAGTGACACAATAAATACTGCTCTTAGTTACTCTCGAGGTGTCGTACCGCTTTATTTTGTCTCTGTTGAAATATAAATCTGATTCTTCACGAAATAACGAAATAACAAAAGCAAAATATGCCAGCGGATTGTACATTCAAAATAAATTTTGGGGATTTAGCTGCCTAAACCACGACATGGTAATGAGTCCCGCTGTAGGTGGGAGGGATCTCTAGAATAATTTGGGCCATATAGGGTTCTTTAATAACATGCGCCCAATGCACAGTACAGGGACGTTTGTCAATTTCGCCGAAATCGAAATACGGTCGCCGCGGCTGGAATTTCATCCTGCGCCCTCGGGCTTAGCAGCACAGTGCAAAAATCATTACACCTCCACTGCGGGGTTACTTGCATATCAACGCTTAAGCCGTCATTCATATACTTTATGGACCCACCTCGTCTCTTCTCTCTCTGCATTCAGAGAATTTTGTCGCAATTGGTGCTCGTGCTTCTCAAATGTATTGGCTGCGAACTACGGCTAACTAAAACAAATACAGCAAAAGTTGTTGCAAGCTTGACATGAGGCTTAAGCCACAAATGATGAGGTTTCTATGCCTTGCGACTGCTACTAGCTGCAACGACTCTGCGTGTGGTCTTACAGTGGACGTCCAGTATCCAGGAGTCCTCCAGCGGTGCGGATGTGCTGCCCTGTGCTCCACCTATCGCCGAGTTGGAGGCGAGACAGCGCAGCCGCGCAGCATGGTCGCGGTCCCCCGGCACAAAGTTCAGCACTCCCAGCGTGGTGTTCGGCGAGATGACGTGCGTCTCGGTGTCGTTCAGCTGGTACGGTCCCAGAAACCAGCGCACTAGGGCCTCTGGCCGCGATCCGTTCACCTGGCAAATGACCTGTGCCGACAGCTCCGCTGACAGCGGTCCACGGGGTCCTTTGATCTCAACCGAGACTGGCTTCACTGCATCACGAAGTCAAAATGCGAAAATTTATTAGTTTCACTGTATCAAGATGTTAGTACAAAAGGCCACGAAAGTAATCTGAGTGTGTCCGAGGCCATGACACTTTCAATCTTGCTCGAAAAGGAATGCATATCCAGCCCGAGTTTGCGTATTTACAACGAGAAAAGGTAAGTATGAGTTAGCACAATGTACGGAAGATTTCATTGTTACCCCATATGTTATGAGTAACGGTGGCCGTTCCTACAAAATTTAAAGACTGAAGCAACAACTTTTAGGGGCAGATGATGAAGACTCAAAAAACTCCTCATTTACGAGCAGCCTCTCTTTATAAATCTTTGTAATGTTCCTGATGATGAATATGCTTGAACAGTTGAACAGTAGTGTCCCGCGAACTTGGCCAGATTATACGTGCCTGATAAAACAATATCGCAACATCAAGTATTAAATAAAATTATTTAGTTTTGCGTGCCGAAACCATGACATGACTATGAGGCACACGTTAGTGGGTGACTCCGGATTAATTTTGACCACCTTGCATTTTTTCATGTACACCCAACACACAGTATACAGACTTTTTTTTCATTACACCCACGTCTAATCGCAGCCGCCGCAGCGGCGATTTAATCCTGTGCCATCCGACTTAGCGGCACAACGTCATAGACACTACGCCCGGACGGCGGGTAAAATCGCAACATTTGAATTTTACTATTGATGATTATTGGTATTAAGTGAATCCTGACATGTCAGATGTAGAGAATGTTGCGCGCTAATTTCCGCAAGAATTGTACGTTCACCCTCAAAAGGAGCATAAATAACAGCAAGGTACTTGCCCAAAAGAATGGATTGCTTTCTATGTTTCCCCAATTATTTTTGCTCGTTGCGTGTCTCGGATATCAAAATTGTTGCACGCCACTGGTACCCACAGTGAACGCGTAGGTACCGCGAGAAACAGGCCACTTATTCTGTCGTTCTAAAGAAAGAAATGTCATGATAGGTTTGGGTTACAGCATCTGCCCTTCACAATTCATTGTCACCCGCCGCAGTAGCTCAGTGGCTATCGAGAGACACTCCTGAGCAAAAGGTTATGCGTTCAACGCCGGAAACGGCGGCCGCATGCCGATGCAGGCGGAATGCAAAAAAAAAAAAATGGCAAAATTCATTCCACGACGAATGCCGTGGGTGATGCCTTCAGCATTGAATCAAAATAGAGACACAACGTATTGGCAATGTCAAAAATAGTTCTGTATTAGACGTGTACTGCTGCGAGGACTCCTCTTTCGCGCCTTCCTTAGAACACTCGGCGCTATCTGGCGCCGCCGCCACGAAGCCAGCGCGTGGCGTCCGCAATGCATGGCGCACCAGTGTGTGCGAACGCTTTGAAATGCAACCGGGCTCATCACTTCCGCTTCTTTGCCGACACTCTGCGCTATCTAGTGGCGCTGCCGATAAGTCCGCTTGGGCAATTCGAGACGAGAAGCAACGCGCGCTGGTGCCTGTGATCGATGATAATTGTTCTCTCACTTGCCTCACATGCGGTGGCACACATTCAGCTACCGAAGTTGCCGAGAGGTTCATTGAAGAATGGCACAAACCCAATGAATTGATTACATAGCTCGCTAAAGCATTGGTGTGACAGACGTCAATTGAAAAGCGGCCAACAGCCAATCCATTTTTGGCGCGGCGTGATAAACCACTGGGCTATCAGGTACCCTTGTGACGAGGGCTTGATTCCGCTCAGTATCGGATAAGTTTATTGGAACTTTTTCGCCATTGCAGAGTGGCACATTCTCAGTGGCACCTACTTAGTTACCCAAGCTGGCGTCAAATACATTGGTTAAAGAGCGGCATACACCTGCTGGCACTTGCTCAGCAGTGGCCGAAGTTCACACGAAAAATATTATATGAAGGCCAGCATAGACCGAGTGGTACTTAGAACGGCAGAAAACTGAGCTAGTTGGTAAGGATTCATCATGCAAAAAGAGGTGAAGCGTGCAGACAGGATACAAGAGTAGAGAAGTGGACAACACATTATGTGACTTGTATTGTCCACTTCTCTACTCTTGTGTCCTGTCTGCACGCCTCACCTCTTTTTTTCATAACGAGTGGTACTTACTCAGTGCTTCAAGTTAGTTTCGAAGAGATTTTTCGCACAGTGGTACCTACAAAATCCGGTATCTAGTGACCCATGTCAGCGTGAAAGAGGTTCTTGAAGACTGGCACGTATGTACACATTGGCGCATACTTAGCTAGCCAAGTTGGTCCGACGGTTCGTTTCGGACATAGTACCCAGTGAACCAGGTAGACGGGAAGATGGTTAGGTACATACACATATGCACAGCTCCTGGAAAGTGTGTGAACTACTCTAATAATTCCAACGCATTAAAATGCTCGCGTACTGTGCACCGAGTGGTTTGTAAAGAAACCCAGGTAGTGAAAATAATATCGGAGCTCTCCGCTACGGTGACCTTTCTAAACCACTATGCAGCATAGGGACGTGAAACTCTACAATTACTAATGCATTAGTATTCTTACGTTACTTCGCGCACTTTCTGGGGGCTACCATCAATATTCAATATCAATATTCCATGTATGTTGGTATCCAATAATTTTCCCGCCTGCCTTCGTCCCTGGGCAGTCCGTAGTCGAATAGTTAGCGCATTGGACTGCTGTGCTGAGGGAACAACGTTCGTAACCAACCGTCAGACCAGCTTGGGTCACTGATTATGTGACAATGCATACATGCGTGTCGCTCTTCAACCAACGTCTTTCACGCCGACATGGGTCACAGTAAATGCAGAAGTGTGTAGGTACCGCTGTTGGAAGAAACTCTGAAACTATGAAGCACGAAACCGGCACAGACTAAGGCTGGGGGTAGCGTTTACGCGCGGATACGTGCACCTCATGCGACGCACGGCGTCTCCAGACTGAGTTCTGCAATGTGAATGAGACTATAGGTCATGTGCTTCGTGACTGCCCTAAATACGTGGAAGAGCGTCAAAAGTTGAACAATGACCTTACGCGTCTCGACAGCCCGCCGTTGTCGGAGGAACTTATTTTAGGCCCTTAGCCAGATGCTGAATCGAGTCTCAAGGACATCCAGGCGTTACTGAACTCTTTAAAAAGTACGGGCCTGGACTGTAGGCTTTGAGCATACCAAATTGCTTGCCATATGTTTTACATCCTCCTTCTCTCGTCATCGTCACCCATCATGCGCCTCTTCCTTCCCTCTTTTTTTTCTCTTCCCCTTCCCCCAACGCCGAGTAGCGGTGGAAGTCCAGCCGCTTGATAGCACTCCTGAAGCCTGGAAAGTCGCCACTTGACCTAGCGTCCTACCGACCCATTGCGCTGTCCAGCTGTGTTGGGAAGGTCATGGAAAAAATGATTCTCACCCGCCTAGAAAGGTATCTTGAGCGCCACAACGTATACCCCGATGCCATGGCTGGTTTTAGAAGAGGCCGTTCCTCTATTGACAACGTCATCGACCTAGTCTCGTCTGTACAACAGGAAAAACACCACAAGCGTATATCGGTTGCACTATTCCTCGACGTGAGAAGCGCCTATGATAATGTAACGCATGAAGCCATCCTCGATGCCCTGGAAAATAATGGAATAGGTGGACGCATGTTTCGGTGGATTCGAAGCTATCTATTCAAAAGATCCTTCTTTGTGCACAGTGCAGATGTCCGAACTGCTGAACATTACACTTACCGTGGCGTCCCTCAGGGTGGGGTTCTTAGCCCCCCTTTGTTCAACCTTGCAATCCTTGGCCTTGCCGACGTTCTACCACATACAGTAAACCTTTCCATATATGCTGACGACATATGCATATGGGCCTCGGCAGTTACACGTCTCCAGGTGCGTGCACGGCTCCAAAAAGCAGTGACCCTAACATCATCGTACCTGCGTGCGCAAGACCTCAGCATTTCGACCGAGAAGTGCGCCTTAGTCGCCTTTACCCACAAGCCCATGACCTGGTACCCCATTTCTAATGACCACCAACCAATTTCCTACGCAAAAACTCACCGATTCCTAGGCGTTATTATAGACAGAGGCCTTTCATGGAGCCCCCACATCACATATTTGAAGAAGAGGCTTACTTCTATCTCCCATATACTAAGGTTTCTTGCCGGTAAAACGTGGGGCACATCCGTGGCATCTATGCTTCAACTATACAGGACGCTCTTCCTAGGATACTTGCGATACAGCACACCAGTGCTGTCCAATGCTAACAAAACTAACATCCATGTCCTACAGAGCATTCAAGGCCAAGCCCTTCGAACATGTCTGGGGCTACCTCGAAATGCTTCAACCGTGGCAACAATTGCCACCGCGAGAGACCACCCAATAAGGACCTATATAGATATCGACGCGCTCCGGGTGCATGTTCGCCATATATCCAGAGTCCCTGACCACCATCTCGCTCGATTGCCTGAGAAAAGACGCAGGGCAGCGTTCTCCAGATCAATTGCGGCTAACCGGCACTCTTTGTCTTTGAGGCACTCACCCGCAACAAGAACGCCATCCCCTATGTGGCGCTTGAAGAAGCCTCCTGTGTACCTTGCTGTTCCAGGAATAGTGAAGAAAGCTAGCCTGACCACCGCGGCTCTCAAGCAGATCACATTGGAACTTCTGCATTGTTCATACTCTAACCGAATTCATGTTTACACGGATGGTTCCGTCTCGGAAAATTCTACGGGCGCCGTTGTTCTACCATCTCAATCGGTCGTCATCAAGTTTAAGACATCACACGTAACGACATCTACAGGCTCTGAACTGGCCGCTCTTCGCGCTGCTGTCGAATACATTGAAAAAGAACCGCCCAACCAATGGGCAATATTTTGTGACTCGAAAGCAGCCCTCCAGAGCTTGAGAAGTTTACGACGTGGCAATTATGAACAGCTGGTGTCACAAATCCACGAAACCTGCCATTGCGCTTCTGAAAGAGGACATAATATCGTATTTCAGTGGCTGCCGGGACATTGTGGCATCGTTGGTAATCACCTCGCCGATGACGCTGCCCGACGTGCCCAGGCTGGCTCACCGACACTCCTTATACCTTTATCCAGAGTCGACGCTGCAAGAGAGCTTCGCAATCTCGCTCGTACAATCACGTTAGGTTGCTGGCATACACCTCAGAACTCTAAGTGTCGTTTACACAGCCTCGACCCATCAGTGAAACTTACATTACCAGCGAACCTTCCACGACGTGACGCAACACTGCTGTGTCGGCTGTGGGTAGGAGTAGCATTCACCAACTCCTACAGCTATCATATTGGAATGGCGGATTCACCAATGTGCGCTAAGTGCAAGTGTGAAGAGACCATCAGTCACCTTCTGTGCCACTGTTCTCGCTTCGATAATCAACGCGAGACTCTCCAGTGTGCCTTAAATAGACTGGATGACAGGCCATTTACGGAAGCGAAGATCTTGGGGGCCTGGCCTCACAGTTCATTGGCCCAGAAAGCAGTTCGAGCACTTTTTCGATACCTGAGGGCAACAGACTTGAGTGCCAGACTGTAGGCATCCTACACCTAAGTTCTCTCTCTCCCTCTTTCACTCTCCATTCCCCTCCCCACGTGTAGGGTAGCAAACTGGACTCAGTCTAGTTAACCTCCCTGCCTTTCTGTCTTCCCTTCTCTCTCTCTCTAGAGGAATATACCTCAGGCCGGCCTCTCTGCATTTCGTATCATTAAACTTCTCTCTCTCTCTCTCTCTCTTTGAAACCGCCTTGGAGTACTCAGTATCTGCCAGTTGGACGGTGCTGGCCTTGAAACAACCTCTTCAGTGCAAAATTGGGTCACTGGGCATGTGCCAGTAGGCGTGTGCCGCTCTTCAATGAAAGTATTTGAAGCCAAATTGGGTGACTAAGTAATTGCCACAAGGAATGCGCTGCTCTGTATAGACCAAAAAAATATCCCTTAATATACTTCAAAGCTCGGCGGAATCGAACGCACGTCTCAAAGGTGCCTCAAGCGACAGAAACCCGAAGCACTATCAGATTGCGCCACATGCTATGTGCCGCTTTTCAAGGAGCGTGATTACGCGAATACTTAAGCGAGCTGCGCCATGAATGCACTGGGACGTGCGGGTCTTCAAATTGGGTAACCAAAAGGTAACCAAATTGAGTAACTGAGTATGTGCCACTAGTGCTGAAAGCGAGGGAACAATTTTCAGTGTTTGCAGTTTCGGCGGAACACAATTTTCATGTCGGAGGCCACGTGCGGGCTTTTCGAAAGCGCCACCAGATAGCGCACAAGGCCAAAAAAGAAGTGTCCAGAAGGTGTTCTTAAGGAAGAAGAAGCATGTACTTGCTGCGGTAAAGCTAGGGAAACGATGGAGCATGTTTTATTGA